>NC_134572.1:161773169-162089419 GCF_050947875.1 Dermacentor variabilis
CAGGAAAGGGAACGCGACGAGCAGGCTGGCAACTGCCACCGGAAGGGGCACAACGCCTGCCTACTCTTCTGAAGGGAAGTGACAGCAACACAGAAATGGAAGATAGCAAGGAGGGGAGGAGAGAGGAAAGGAAGAGCAACAGGACAAATCTAAAGACTAAAATAGAACACAGTACACTATGCACGTTGTTCTGCCCAGTTTCGACTCTGCAGCCGGAATTGAAGTGACGCCGCGTCGAACAGCCTCCACAATTATCAATCACATCCATGGCTAGTTCGCTAAGCGGCTAATTGTGCGCTCCACGATGAGACGCCAAGTACAGCTGCACGTAATCACGGTTTCACCGGTAGTCGGTTCACAATATACACTACAAGGTGTTTGAACCCGCCACCTCCAATCTTCGAAGGAAGAAGCGTTAGAACACAGTACAGATCACACACAGTAGGGCCGGTCACTGAAGGTCACGCTACTACAGAACGTTGAATGTTCACGCTATAAACGTGAACCTAAGTTAGTTAACTCTAGAAAGGTTAGTAGGGCGCGATGGGCCTGATCACGTTTAGAAGCACAACCACTGGGGTTTAAACATTTCTCGAGTGTCGCACACCGCAGGCCAAGGAGATGATAGTTTCTCACTAGCGACATACGCTGCGTATTGAAAGCGGGAGACTCAAATATAAGGTGCTGAAGTGTCTCGTAGCAGCCACAAGACGTACACTATGGACTTGCCACACGCCCTTGTCTGTATAAACGTTCGTGCACGTTCACGCAAGCAACCCTCAGCTTGAGCAGTTGTGCTCTAGCGCGACGAGGCAAGCCTCGACCACGAACACGGGGCGGGAATGTTCCATTTGCGACACGCTGATCTGGATGCTGCTTGAGTAGGTGGCGACAAATCAGCAGACGAGCGTCATCAAGCTTGTACAAAATTTCTGGGCAGTCACAGGTGTTATGAGCGCAACTTGAAGCGAGCCGATCAGCCTCTTCATTTCCGGCGATTCGTATACGTGTGAAGGTATCCATTGAGCAACGAGAGATACCCCATGTGATGTAATTTTGTTCGCAGAGTCAGTAATGCTACGCACTAGTGGACAGTCAAGCTCACTGCGCTGTAACTTGCTAAGGGCAGCACGGGAGTCGGTAAAGATGACAACCTTCGATGCAGTTAACTCCTCTTGCACGTATTTCACTGCAACATTAATCGCTGCTAGTTCTGCAGCTGTTGACGAAGTTGGATGAGTTATTTGAAAGATACGTCGTACTTGAGTTGATGGGCAGAAAAAAGCTGCAGAGGCGCCTTGACCGTCGTTGTGTACAGATGCATCTGTGAAAACTTGAAGATAATCTGGAAACTTTTCGAACATGTGAGTCCGACATGGATTAGCTATTAGAACTCCAGCATATCATCACCATGTTAAAGACTAGCATTGTCTTGAGGAAACCAGAAGATGACAACTCCAGAGCCGGCCATTTCTCATGTCTCATTACGCGTGTTTTTACGACGCTGTCTACTCGTGGCGCATCTTTAATGTATGTCAGCGTCGGTTGCGTAGTGGCCATCCGATGCTACATACAAAAGGCCCCAACAAGAGTCCACGAAAAGAGGAAAGAAAGAAAGCTACAAACTCTTCGCACAAAACTGGGCTGAAAGGTTCTGCGATTGCAACCTCCGGTATCTCTTGCGCACAGGATGACCCACCACGGTGGCCTGTAGTGGCTATGGCGTTGCGCTGCTAAGTACGACGGTCGCCTGATCCAATACCGGACGCGGCGGCCGCATTTCGATGGGGGCGAAATGCAAGAACGCCGCGGGAACCACGCATCGGGTGCACGTTAAAGAACCCCAGGAGGTCATAACTAATCCAGAGTCCCTCAGGCGGGGCTTCGGCGTGCCTCACAATCAGATTATGGTTTTGACACCTGCGTGCTTTCGCTCACCAATCGCCGTTTCTGGTGCACAGTGACGAACTTAACACTCGCAAGGCACAGACACTATACTTGATGAAACCACTGTGTCTGCTGCGCCGAAGTGCCGCGGGTGCATCTTGCATGCGCACGGCGAATGATGGCTGTGGCCGCCAACATTTTTTTTATTCAACGTATGACACACAAGACGCTTCAGACAATTCCCGGCCGCGGCGCTCGCATTTCGATGGGGGGCAAAGTGCGAAAATCCCTCGTGTGCTTAGGGTTCGACCTAAGCCTACTAAGACTTAGACTCTAAGACAGACTCTAGGCGGTCGAAGATAATCCGAAGCCCTCCACTGCGGCGTCCCTCATAACCGACTGGGCAGTTTCGGGACGTTAAAATTTAATTTTAGAAGGGATCACACTAACCAGTGCAAGCGGTACGTAAAACTAGCAGCAATTTTGCGTGATCACAAAGCTCCGAGGCACGTATGACACGCAGAAAGCTTCACACAAGATCCTTCACGAATCTGAGTAGACATGAAGCTTAACTTGCTATTGCAGTAGCTGCCAGCTGCTTTCCGGCAGCTCAGCAGATTACCTAGCAGGGCAAGCGCCAATCCCGGTGGAGCTGAGTCCCTGCCTTGTTGCCTCTCTTCCATGATTGCTTCTAAAGCGTCGACTAATTCTCGCGTACCGGCCCAGCCTTAAGCGGTTCGATAATTCCCTACGCTTCCCATTGAAACTTAAAAGTGGCATGCTCTGTCAATGTATTCAATCTCACGCATGATGGAAAGCTGGCTAAAAAAAATATGGCTTCGTAATTAACGGTACAAAGCGAACGCGCAGACGAACTAACTGCACATACAATTGGAATTCTGCCTGTAGTTCGTGGTCCCATGTTTACCTCGTGCAAAAAGTTGGTCCTCAAGCCATGAGTGCTTGCGATTTCGAAAACTTAGCGCCGTCACTCGCAAGTGAACAAAGAAGATGTAAGATTAAAATTATGATATTGTCAAGCAAAACGCTTCTTTTTTTAATGAGCGGATTTCGGCACTCACTTCAGCTCTGAAATCATTCGCTGCGGTAGCCGCTAAGTAGCCGCAGGATTCACAGAGCGCACACAATCTTTTCAAAACCACTCGGCGACGCACGCGACTTCGTCTGCTACGTTGCCTGCAGTGGCGTCCGAAATATAAAAGCATAGACGCCGAAACTCTCAAGCGTCTGCACGGCGGACAAACATTCACGAAAAAAGGTGGTGTCCAAATTGCAGCCCTAGCGACGGCTCCCTCGAAGTAACGAAAGCCAATCTCGGAGGCCACGCTTTCGTGTACTGCAAAGTACAGAAGCCGTTTCAGGAGACCGAAACGCGTCATGGTCCCCATGTTTTGCACCCCACCTGTAGTGTCCAGAACAGGGCGTCTACAACGTGTTTCCAGCTCCGCAATTTCAAGCAGTTAGCAAGAGCGTGGCCTTCGAAATCCGTTTTTGTTACTCAGATGCAAACACCCCTGGGGCACAGACTTGGATGTATACAACATATTGCTACGCGACAATTCAACATCTCCTAGTGCCATCTTTTATGCTCTGGGAGGTATTGGACAGACGGTCGGGAATCTGCAGTCACATACATTGTGGCTTCAACACGTGGATTGAAGATCACTTTCATTTCGGAGCCTTACTGGACTTCCTGCACTATGCAGGATTGTATCCATTTTCATCATTTTCTTGCATGTTATGACGTGTTATGCTTTAAGCAGCTCCCTTGAAAGAGAGAAAACAATCTATACATCAATTTTGGGCTGCAGTGGTCAAGACGCAGGGTCATGGCGAATTGCATTTTGCCGCAGTGGCATGATATATGCTACCGGTATATCGGTTACAGGGAAAAACGTTCTTTTTGCGACGCATGATCGCGGTAAAGCTGCAGATTAGGAGGTATTTTTTGGCCATGACGAGGTCACATGAGACCTGGATCACGTGAAGGAAACTTACAGAATGAAAATGTGTTCAAGCCTATACGGCAGGCATTACGAGGTCATGAGCGGCTGCTTACCGCTATCCTTGAAAAGAAAATTGCACAATCATTGGATTCTGCCGGCATACTAATATACGGAGCCGAAAGCTTGAGATGAACAATTCGGCTTGAAAAGTAAGAGTAGTTAAGGACCGCGCAGAGAGCGATGGAACGAAAGAATGTTAGGCATAACGTTAAGAGACAGACAGGAAGACGGCGGTGCGCTGCAAATAACAGGGGTATAGGCAGTATTTTATATTTGATGCTACGAGGAAAAAATTGGAGCCGCGCAGGCCGTGTAATACGTAGGGCAGATAACCGGTGGTCTATTGGAGTTATACGGAATGGATGGCCAAGGGAAGGGATGCGCAGTCAAGGACGGCAGAGGAATAGGCGGTGCGACGAAATTAGGCAATTTGTAGGCATAGGATGACGCCAGGTCGCTCAAGACCGGGGTATAATTGAAGACCGCTGGGAGAGGCCTCCATCCTGTGGTGCACATGAAATAGGATGATGATGATGATCACGATTATGATGACGACGACGACGACGATGATGATGACTACGAGGGCTACGTAATGGATAGGACGGACGGACAACGCGAGCCCAGTCTCGCGCTTCTAACAGCCCGTCGGAACGAGAACGGCGCACCGCGGCAGAGTCGCTCACCGACGGGACGGAAACAAGTGTCCACCCTCCATGGAATGACCGCGATTCTCGCGGTGGTTGACGGCCGCCGGCTTATCGCCCGGAATGTCGAGTGGGGGATCGAGGGGGAGGCAGTAGCCAGTGAGCACGGGGGCGGTCTACGGCCACGCACAGCCCATTACGCATTCCGGTCACGGTTCTCCGACGCCGACGCAGAAGAGCGCGCGGCCGTCGTCGACCGGTGCATGGCCTCTCTCCCTGTTGCCGTCGTTTCGCATCGCGGTCGGAGCCACCGCTGCCACCGAAATGGCAACCGGTGCGTCCTGCCGGAGCCCCGCTTTTAGTGGCCAATGGCAATTCGAAAATGTCACCTTCGCTAAGTTTGGTTATCAGTGAGTAGTATATTATATGCGCTATTAAAACAGACTTGGCAAAGCTGTTGGTGCTGGTAGCTGTCTATTTTTCTTACCCGACAGTTTTCAAGTATATCACCCAAGCAGACGACGCAGCCAAATGGTGGTTAATGGATATGAAATAAATCGCAGAAAATGGCCTCCGAGATTTTCAGCACGCCGCGCGCGTCGCCCGATTTCGGAGGTCATGCCCAGGCGCTGCGCTGGCTCACGACGTTGCTTCACTTCCGTGGACAAGTTACAGTGGCGGCGTTTCTTTCCCCCCCCCCCCCCTTTTTTTTTTTTTGAGTTTCTGCATAACAAGAGAAACGTCTATTTTTGCGATGTTTTAGTGAAGCGAATATCAAACGCGAAATTTCGCACGGATGTTGTTTAATACATACGCTTTCGAAAACTTCACTTTTCACGTGCATGCTCTAAATCTTCGCTGCAGTTGGCTTTTAATTTGTGGAAGGCAGCGCACGTTCAAGTACGCCCGCCCGCAATAGGTTTGCTTACTGCACCGAAATAATTTCCTACACGATGAAAGGGTGCAGACGTTCCACAGTGTAACCCTTGAGGGGCTTTCGCGGCCTATTACTCGCGTTCGAGACAACACGCAAGACATAACGTAAAGAAAAAATCAACGCTGCAAAACAAAAATGTTACGGCAGGCAGCAAGTGCTAGCGATGCGCGTAACGATTACTCTTTCTGTGCATACATCCCCTTCCCAATTTCTCGTGCCGTTTATTAACACTGGTAGTTTGTTCCGTAACGCCAACAAACCAGCTAGGTTTCTCGTGAGTAGCATTCGAGGAGTGCGTATTTTCTTATCAATACCCTTTTCCTTTGCCCCTTCCCAGGGTAGATAACCGGGCTCGTCCTCGTTCCTAAGTTTACTTCATCAATTATTTATGTCTACTGAAAAGACTGTGCGACAGGCTGGCTTCACCAGCATGGTCGCAGTGTTCCGATTATAACGAAAGAGTGCTCCATCGTGTCTTTCTTACCCGTCGTCGCCGCAGATTCAGCGCGCTCTACATAAATGTATGCATCCCTCTCCGTTTAACTGACCTCGAAATCAAAGCGAAGCACTGCGGCAGGGGCCATCGGATGCGCACACTGCACCGAATTTGCGACCGCTGGTCGCATAATATGTGTACGCTATACGGTAGTCTATCCGGTCGCTCACAGCGGTCTTCAGAGCATGCACAGTCTTGACCCGCCTAGCAAGCTTCGTGATTCCACCGCGGGGCTGCCGCGCGAACATGCGCGCGAGACAGCCTTGCGCGTTCGAATGAATAATGCGGCTGCCGGCGCATAGCAAGCCCGACAACGTGTACACGATCGTCGGGCACAGTGCTAGACCGCGGTGCGAATATGCCCTGTGAGGGCGCGCAGTCCTTCACCCATTGGCACGTGAATGGAGGAAGGTATACAGCGGTGCCGTTGCGGGGGAAGCGGCACTTAAGGAGCTGTCAAATTGTTCTCGGCTGACTGTAAATGAGCGGACTGCCGAGAGCTAGGCATCGTGCGGCGCGATGCTTCCCTGCAATGAGAGCGGGGGCCGCGGTCGTGATACGTGGCATATATGCATGCCGATTCTTCCTGCGCAACGCACTCCCTCGCAGGTCAGCGTAATATAGGGAGGAGAAAAAAAAAAGCGAGAACAGCCATCACATAAACTACTGAAGCGCCGACGGGCTGTGCACAAGCTCTCATACGTCGTCTAGCGCGTTTATCTGTATACAGAAGGCGCTACAAACCGACTATAGACGCCGGAACATTTCCTGAAATGAAAATTGCGGGCCTCTGGCCACATTCGTCGCTGGTGCGCAAAGCTGCCTGCGTAAACAGGATCATTCGATCGGTACAGCTATAGAAGTGCCAGCAAGCCTCTGCCGCTTCGAATGAACGTCGCTGTACGACTTATGATTGTGAGCGGCGTTTGCGGACGCTTACTGCCGCCGTTTATTGGAACGGCCGACTGCCCGATATGTGCGACTACTGCAGGTGCGCGGAAACCGTGGAGCACCTGTCCTCATTTTTCCTCGGCGCAACGTCCAAAGCCTTCTGCAAACGACCTTTAAAGCGCATGTATGCGCTAGACCGTATGCTGAGTGAAAGATACTGGCACCGTGGCCACCTCCGTCGCCGGTCGAAAAAGATATCCGCGCACTATAGTCGGATACAACGTAGGTCTGCAGTGAAGCCCCGCCCACGCCCTCATAACCGCCAGCCACGGTTCCTCCGCGAGGCTGCCAATATAGTTCGTACTTCAAACTTTCCCTGCTACCTAAATAAGGCGGTAACCACAAAAATGAAATGATAAGCTCGTAATTTTATATGTTATCTCTCATTTATTATAGTGGAACGGTGAAAATCTAATTCTTCATTCAGCTGAAATGAAACGCTTGCTTCGCTGCAACTATATATTTATTATCAAGTTTCACTTCAGTTGGCAGTGAAATTTCATGAGTGAAACGGGCTCAGCAGTGACATGAACCGTACTGCGGACTTTTGAAGAGCGAAATATATGCTCAGACGCCATGCACAATGTGCATGTCTGTTGCACACCTCATCGCTTCCGCCGATGAAAAGGCTCTTCAAAAACAGCAGACGCTCCGGAGGTACGACGCCATCTTGAAAAGGTAGCACGACGACGATTTTGTTGGCTTTTTTGATTGGCTGGCGGAGTAACACAAACCCCGCGCAGTTCGTATGCCTTGGTAGCCAACTGCTGTATTTTTTTTCAGTTGTATCCTATTACAGTACAGTTCTTGAAGTGCACCGGCGTGAGCGACTGTTTATAATCACTCCTGTGTATCCTCCCACGTGCACGCAGGGTTCACTCTTTCTCTCTCTCTACAATCTCCCCTTACCCCCAGTGTAGGATAGCAAAACGGACAGTCGTCTGATTGGTCTCAATCCCTGTCTTTCCTGTCCTTGCGCGCTCTCTCTCTCTCTCTCTCTCTCTCTCTCTCTCTCTCTCTCTCTCTCTATATATATATATATATATATATATATATATATATATATATATATATATATATATATATATATATATATATAACCCGCCGTGGTTGCTCAGTGGCTATGGTGTTGGGCTGCTGAGCACGAAGTCGCGGGATCGAATCCCGGCCACGGCGGCCGCATTTCGATGGGGGCGAAATGCGAAAACACCCGTGTGCTTAGATTTAGGTGCACGTTAAAGAACCCCAGGTGGTCAAAATTTCCGGAGTCCTCCACTAAGGCGTGCCTCATAATCAGAAAGTGGTTTTGGCACGTAAAGCCCCAAATGTATATATGTATATATATATATATATATATATATATATATATATATTCTTCCATCGAGGGAAGTTCCTGTTGAGGATGAGGTAACGCGAAACCAAAATGGCACCGCAGAGGTTAGCCGCCTGACATTAAAGTGCTATCGCTTGTACATTACGTGTTATACATTTTTTTGTTGTTGTGCGTGATTATTAGTGCTTGCACATTACGTGTTATACATTTTTTGTTGTTTTACATGAATTATTTTAACACTGTAAGTCCTCATCTGTTTATATGCTCATCGAACTCTACATCATGGCCGTTTGTGCGTGTTTGTGACTGTTTATGAACTCATTGTGGTGCAACTTGCATTTGACTTTTACACTGTGATGTTCATAGACGTATACGATTGTGCTGTGGCTTTTTCACCCTATTAAGTGAGTTTCCTTTTTTTTTCATTTTCCAACATATTTTTTTTTATATCGTTGTTTCTGCTATGAGAAAAGGAGTAGCCGTCACCGCTATAAGGTGACTACCATCTCTTTCTTTTATTTTCATTTCAATAAAAAAAAAAAGTGCTATCGCGATTCTCCGAAAGGCCACAGCTTGGAATTCAAACAAGCAAGAATAGACAGTGGATTAGTTGTTTATGGCGAGAGGAACAATTAGCAAAGTTCTAAACACCCTGGAATTAGCATTTTGTTTGTAGCGTGCGTCTTGCAAAACTACACGAACTTGCAACGAAAGTAAATCCCCTATCTTCGAGCTAGAACAAACTTGCGGCGTTCGTTTTTAATCTGCCTCTCCTGCTAAATTTTCATTATTTTAATCGTTACTTCGTTATTGGACCTATTTTTCACGCCAGCCAACTTTTACGATTCTATCGCAAGCTGTCCGATCTTTAAAGCTCGTTAAAGACTGTCGTATGCACATTAATACATTTACGATTTTTCATTTGCGTCCAGTTCACATTATTAAATAATCAAGACAGTCCTCGATCGATTTCTTAGGCTGATTATTCGGACCTGCTGGATTAATCGGACATACACAGGTTCTGTTACTGGTGCAGAAGTGGATACCCGATAACTTTTTTTCTTTTTTTTTTTGCGCTTGGCCAACATGGTGGCTTTTTAATCTGCTTCCACGAGAATGTACTTTCACACATTCTCATGGTATACGGATGGCTAAACCATTGCCATATTTGTTTTAGGGACATTCTGTCTCTCTCTCTTTCTTAGCGCTATCAGGGCATGCGGTAGTAAACAAACACACACACACAAATAAATAAATAAATAAATGGCGCAGTGCGAAGCGGGCAGGGGCAACAATGCCGTGGACTTCGCTCGCCCTCATCCATCAGGCGCGGCGGTTGCTGCAGTTTGTACTGGAGACGAATTGCCGTTTTCTCCTTTCCCCCTCCTTGGGAGTTTTCCGTGCGAAGCCACGGCACGGATACACAGCGCCGCAGGAAGCGCTTTCCCAGGGGGCGCGACGACGTATACCGAGCGAGCTAGTTGCCGGCGAAAAACACGCCGCCGGATACTGCGCTGTTCCCCTTTTCTTCCCGGACAAAGTAAAGACGAGGAACAAGAACTAGACGGACAACAAGAATCGAAGAAGGAAAAGCGCGACAACCTCGGGGTAATGTTGCTCCCAACAACCATCGCGGAACATCGAGACACGATTGAGCTCGCCCGATCGCGAGAGAAACAACAGATGCGCCGAACAAAACATGACGAGCAATAGCGGAAACAAGTACGCATGCTACACCGCAGAGCCTTAAGGCGTCCTCTTTTTTTTTCTTTTTGATGTTTACCGGCATCGTATCACTCCGGCGTCGTCACGCCGCTGTGGCCCGCGCGATTCGCTCTCCTTTCCCTACGGGCGGATTGAGCAGTTGGCAACAGGGGGCGAGCTCAATCGGCGATAGAGCGATTCCCTTTCCACGGTGCAGCGCTGGCATTCTGTCGGCCCAGTCGTGCGAAACCGCGGCTCTTTCTCTGCCGGGGAGGATTGAACCGATGATGAATGAACGTCGAGAGGGTGACGGACCCGGAGTCCTTTCCTTCTTTTCTTATTCGTATTTTTTTTCCCTCTTTGCCCTGGGCCGACGCGGTCGCGCATCGACACGCTCTTCCTCCTTTCGCTCTCGCTTCATGACGGCGAGCGCGCAATCACCCGCGCGCACGGATTTTCTCTCTCGGTGATGTAGCCGCCGCGCATCGTGGCCACGCCAGTGAAAGCTTCGGGCTGACGCCGTAAGCCGGCGAACTTTGCAGATGCGGCCTTTTTATTTTTCCACAGACGCCAAACCTCCCCTCTCCTTATTACTTCGCGCGTGCGCATGCGCGTGTGGTTTGCTAAAATGTGAGGCACCAGCAGAGGGAGGAGGAGAAAGCAGCCGCTACACTTACCGTAAGGGCTGCTCAATGGCGGCGCGAGAAGTCGTCGAAAAGAAATGCGGCCTCTTTGTAGACTGTTATTCCTGTCTTCCTTGTTCTTCCTCTACTCATTGTTCTTATTATTAATAGTAGCAGTAGTATCACGTGATTGTCAGAAGGTGTTGGCTCCTGGAGCTAGAGCCAGATGCTTCCATTGACAATAAATGGATACAGAAGATCGACGAGAGACTCGCCCATACGTAACTGAACCAATTTGTGTCATATCATAGACGAAACAGACGCAATTTATTTTAAAAAGAATTTGGAAGAAATTACTCGGGAGTATCCGGGAGACGACTCTTGGGTGAAACAAAGCGCAACTTGCACACATGCTGTGGAGAAACTAAGCTAGAAAAAGAAAAGTACGCATGGGCTCGGGCAAGAACAGACACATAACGTCCTCGTCTGTCATTTTTTATGTCCTCTTTTTCAATCGTCTCATCTGTTCATGACGTCAGCCAACTAGCGATACGTCGCACATCCCTTTGTCACGTTTAAGAGACTGCGCAGAGTTTCCAGTCTACGCTGTTTATGAGACCACGAAAAGATTCAAAAGAACATCTGGGAACACTGCTTTCTCTCCCTCTCCGCTGGAATACAACAGACCTTTACAACAGACCAGCACGAAGCGGAATGAATGCGGAAGCCCGTCAACAGCTTTATCCTACTTTGCGCCTTCTGCTGGTTGTATACCTCGTTAGCCACAGTGCCCACGCTGACGTCAACTGGGACACGTATACGTGCCAGCGAGCAGGAACTATAGGAGACTTTAAGGTTAAACTGCCGAGTGTTCACGACAGATCGGCATTCCAATCGCACACCGTCATTTTCGAGAGAGCCCCGCACACCTCTTTTGAGGCCATCGCTTTTAGACGACTATCGTTTCCAAAACGGCCCCCTAGTCACTCGCGCAAAGTTGTTCTCGAACTCGTTTGGCGGCGCTGTGACGCGTGCAGGACCCCCCCCCCCCCCCCTTTTTTTTTTCCGCCGTTCCAGACGACCGTTTGTATGCAGAGCGCGCGTCCACCGGTCGCGGAACCCCAGAGGGCGCCGTCTGTACGTGCGCTGCGAAATCGCGCCCGCGACCTCTGGGGCAGGCACCGCTAAATCTCCGCGGTAAAGCACGGCGTACACCCGACCGTGGATACTCATAAATCCTGTCGATCGCCGACGAAACGCAGGTAAAGTGGTTTTTTTTTTTATTGTTTTTTTTTTTTTTTTTTTTTTCTGAACGACCGAAAGACCTCGCTCGGGGCTGTTTCGCACGTTGTCGTCCCGCGGTGTTATACTGTGTACTGTAGCGGCATTTCAGGTTCGTACCTTACGCACCTCTGTCGCAGCTCGGGGGAACTTGAAAGAGCGCGTCGATATGGGGGCGTGAATACAGACGCTGATGTCGCGATGCATGCATTCGCGAGCTCGTTCAGCGCGCTCAGTGTGCGAGCTGCTTACGAAGTCCACGTGCATGGGACCTTGCGTAAAAACATGAACGACGCGTTTTCTCACTGACAAAACAGAGCGCCATGAGAATAAGAAGGAAAAATGGCACAGAGACAAGCGCTCGCGCACAGTGTTTTGCACAGTCGCGGATTAGCGAAACGCGCGCAAGCAATCGCAATGTTGAACACCTTTCGCAGGCAATAACTCGAACGCATAATCTCACCCACCGCTGCTTACATACGTTCTTAAATATTGCATTTATTGAATTATTTATCTATGAGCCCAAGAAACAGCACATAATAAGCCTTATAACTTGGACTTTGAAGGACTTTAGACTAGTGAATATGATATTAGGGCTTCGGACTAATTGGAGAAGCCGAAATCTTGCTGATTATTTCATACGTTGGCGAAAGCGGAAGCGAGAAGACGCGTTCTCGATAGCGATAACCAGTTCGCATTTCAGTTGTATACTAAGGTACATACATGTGCATTCGATCCTTTCGTGCATCTCATACATGTGCATCTAGTCTCAACGTTCTATTTTCCCCGTAACGTTATGCAAACTAAAGTCTCATTACGTGTCCCACTTGAGACACTTATCCGGCGCCATTTAAAAATTTCGCGTGCGGTCGGTTCACATCTGCGCTTTTCGCCCTGCCAGAACGTGAAAAACAAAACCGGGGGGAAGGAAAGCCCGACGAATGGACGGCCGCGCGCAAGTCTCGAGTGGGGCGCCCACGCTGGCCCCAGCAGTGCGCTTTCCCTTTCTACTTCCCTTCCTCTGCACGCACCCTTTCACCCCTGCGCACAACGCAGCCCTGCCGCACCGAGAGACCGCGAAGGGTGCGGCATGGTGCGGCGGGAGCCAACCGACATCGCAAGCTGCGCGACGCACACGAGCCTCCTAACGGCTACATGCACTGCTCCCCCATCTCTGCAGTTCCCTACGTTGTTGAGGAAGGCGCGGACAGCGTCTGTTATGCGCAGCGCCCCTATTGCACAGGGTACATGAAGTGTTGGGTGCACCGCTTTGCCTGGTTTAGTCGTTTGTTTGTTTTTTCGCTCGTTTAAAATTATTCTTCGTAAACTTAGCACGTTTGTGCGTTTGGGAAACGTGTTTGTGAGCGTATTTCTCGACTGTCTGTTGCGGATAGGCTAGTTTCCGATCGGTGTGAAGTCATTAAACAAACAAAGGCAGCCTCAACCGATAAGAAATGCGAGCGTTTGCTCGAGCAGGACGCCGCAAGTAGTCGTCCGCTTACCCTCGTGCAATGATTAATGCCAAGCGCACATGCGTCGATATCTGCGAGAAACGATAAATGGGCCGCGATATAGCGGCGACTCGGTTGCAACATGTTTTTTTTTTTTTTTTTTTTGTTTCCTCGCGTTTTCTTAGTGGCCCGAGCAGAGCTCCGTTCTACGCTATCACCGAGACATGCTGGTCGTGAACGGTGTGCGGCAAGGAAGGAATACACTCTTGCGAAGAAACGTTTCATTTACACCTGACCCCACTTCCAAGAAAGCATTTGTCCAACGGCATTGCACTTTTACAGATGGGCCCGTTATATACGTTGAAGTTGGGCAACAGCACGAAGTCGCGGTTTCGCGATTCACAGTTGCTCACCACATCTTGTCTGACAGCACGCGAGTTGCTTTTGGAGGTTAAAACCCAGATTTTATTTTTTTAACGTTACGAAGTAGTTGCAGTGGCGACCGCGGAGCTGCACTGCCGATCGCGAGGTCGCGCGTTCAATTCCCGAAACTGGCGGTCGCGTTTCGATGGGGCGAGATGAAAAAAATAAATAAACAAATAAATAAAACAATCGTGCACTTCGGTTTAGATGCGCGTTAAAAAACCCCAGGTGGTCGCAATTCATCAGGAGCCCTTCACCGACGTGCGAGTCTGATAGCCCAAAATGTGCAGCTTCGAGACGTTAAACGACACGACTTATATTACGCCACGCAGCAACGCCTTAGTAATCGCAATCGGTTCGGGCGCGGCAGAACGCACCGGCGCAGACACGCGCTCGCACGCACAGCCTCGGCAGCGGTGAAAGCAACTGCACCGCTGCGATGCGGCGGCGAAGAAGGCACCGTATCGTCCCACGCGGAGGCCGACAACGCACACAGAGCCCAGGAGGGCAGGCATGCAAGCGGCCGTAAATATAGGCGCCGCCGGATGCAGGGCGCCCGCCGCTGGCATGTGCGGCCAAGCTGGGCGGCTGCCCCTCCCGGCCGTCCGACGTGGCTTCTTTATTCGCGGCTCGAACGGCAGCGCCGCCGCAAGCTTCGCGTGCACCTTCCGAGATGCAAGGCGGTAGCGTTCGCGGAATACTACTTCGTTGCACAAATGCCGCGAAGCGTAGCCAGGACTGTTGTTGCAACGAAACTTTGGTCACGTCTAGTTGTTTAAATCGTTCTGAAGTTGCGCGAAGTCGGGGCTCCGCGTGAAAGAGCGAAGGAAGGAAGACGTGTGAACAAAGACTGGCGTACACTACTGGGACCCATATCCCCAAAAGGCTCTTACGATAAAATTGTTCGCTGGAGCAAATTCCATCCAATCCTGGGGCTCGAATTCGTCAACCTTTCTTTCCTCGTATAAGGGGGTCTTCCGTTGGCCGGCTGCCTTCGCTAATGATCTGTCCAGCACCAACACTGGATAAAATTTTACGAACAAGCATAGCGTAACGCTTTCAGCGAATGCGGGTCCTGATGCCGTACACATTGACAGCGAAGGCAGCCAGCCCATGGCAAAAGAGCGCTTACGAAAGAAAAGCTGCGTGCCATTCTGCCCCTGATTATATTTCAGAAAAGGCGTCACTTAGATGCATACGTCTGTCTTACATCGTACCACGTGAATGGCGACGCATCTTGTACCTGCTAGTCGTAGCGTAACAGCCGCTGCTGCTGACATAATTTAAATACGGCATACACTTGGCGTAGCTGCGATTAGGTTTCTTTTTTTTTTTTCATCGTGTCCTTGTAATCGGCATCGCGTGGCATCAAGCGTGATATACGTGGCACCTGTGTGGCTTCGTTGACAACATGGCGGGCAAAGCTGCGACGGTCGCAGTGTCGCGCAGGAACGGTCAGTAAACGTATATGCGAGCAGCGGGTCCGACCCAAGCTGTTATTCTGCAGCCTAAAAAGGCGAAGCCCCTGCACAGGCTGAAGCGGGCAAACGGTCCTGCGAAGCTGCAGCAGCGCTATATTCTTATACTCCAAGCCGCCGCCCTCCACATCGGTCAAGTAATATCCGCGCTACAGAAGCTTCCGGCAATTCAATTACGCTCGACACCTCGTCCATTGCTCCGGAGCGAGCCAACCGATCACGCTGCGCCGCTTCTCTGGCAAAGCGACCCCGCGGGACTGCTTTTCCCAGTGCCTCAGACGAGGAACCCCGCTGAGCGCAGCAGTGTTACATATTCGCGCACCCACTGCACGGAGAACCGCCTGCACTGCCCACGGTGGTATCACACGGCCCCGATAATACCTCGTCGATTATGCATCTCCGCAAAGTCCGAACGGACAAGCAGCGAGGGATAAAGTATAGCAAGGCAAGCGACAACGCGCCGATCTTATAGCCTATCGGGTGTGCAGTGCTTGGAAAGAATATAATCGCACGGAAAAGCTTCATTATAGAAGTCGGCGTACGTCAGCTGGCCAAGTGCTTCGCTTGCATAAGCCCTACGAGAGGGGCTCGAGCGGGAAGTCGAGCCTGTCCTAGACTCGACCCGATCGCGTTTGCAACGTACGTCCTTGTCAAGCGTGTTAACGAGTCGACGCGCGGGGCAGCCAGAACTCGCGCCTCGACGCGCCCGTTCGGTGCGACTAGATAGCGTTTATTGTAAATCCGACGACCGGATATCAGCGCGGCATGCAAGCCGACTCCACCCGAGTGTATCGGGATCGTGTTAAGGTAGCTTGTGCTAACGTGCAGCTTGTGTCGGGGGGAAATTTCGTATTCGGGCAAAAACTGTATCCTCGCGAGCGTGCTGCTTCACGGTCGAAATCCCGTAGCGACCGCCGACTCGAGTTGCGTTGGCTTGTTGCCGGGGCGAAGTTTAGAACATTAGCGCGGTATAGCGCCCGAGCAGCTTCAAGACCGGGCAACGCCACACGGTGTGTTTCATCGCGGGGCAGGCAAGCCAAAGCAGGGCGTCTGGCATGCTACATAGCACGGTGGCATCCACGTTCCGCTACAGAGGATTACCGAGTCGAGTTGCGTGTGCTCCGTATTTGGCGACTGTATAAGTATTCAAGTAAGGGCCGCACCAGCTCTCGCCGTGTAAATTGCAAGCTCGAGAAACAGCGCATACCTGGCGTACGCTATAGGCACCCTTCGCACGAAGGAACCCAAAAGACGAGCATTGCAGAAGAGCCGCGATCTGCACCGGTCGGTCGGTAGATATGCTTGCGATAAAAACCAGTCAAAAGACGCAAGAACAGAGGAACACGCCCAGTCGTTGTGCGTGCCACGTTTCTCCTCTCTTCTTCCGTCTTGTTGTTGTTTTTTTTTTTTTTACTGGTTTAAATCTTACAGAGGACAAGTTTCGGTTTCTGTACTCGACTTTATAATTAGGTTAAATATGTGAACTCGCGACGCGACGCTCCCGGCGCGCGCGCGGCCGGATGCTCGACGGACGGATGGATGATTGGCAGGATTCACTTTGAAACAGGGTGGCGTGTGGTGCCACCGAGCTCACTATTCTAACTTTTTTCTTCTGCGTTTACTATAGGTGCATGTGAGGCACACGATTCGCGTTAACAGGCCACCAAACATGATAGAAACCGGCTGCCTCCTAACACTGTGTACAGTTTCCCCGTTCTTGCGCTGCCAATACGCCGTCTTTTACTATTCTGCAGCGATGCTTATCGATTAACCTTTCCTCTATTACTCTTAAAGTCCTAGGCCGCGAGCAGGCTAACTGTGCGTCCCCATTTACATCTGGATGGATACTGCGACACAACTCTCGAAGCAGATAGATACTGGAAGCCCTCCATCGGCAGCAGCGTCGCTGCTACGCGAGGTGACCGCGCCGAGCGAAGTACACCGGCGAGTCGTCGTGGGACGGGGGCAGTCGCTCCCGAAAAACGAGGTCGACGCCAGATTAACCGCGGGGTCTCGCCCATCACCGAGGGTGCCGAGCCGGCGGGGCGACCTGCCCACGACGACACCCCCTATAGCTAGAGAGAGAGAGAGAGAGAGAGAGAGAGAGAGAGGGGA
This sequence comes from Dermacentor variabilis, assembly GCF_050947875.1. Taxonomy (NCBI): domain Eukaryota; kingdom Metazoa; phylum Arthropoda; class Arachnida; order Ixodida; family Ixodidae; genus Dermacentor; species Dermacentor variabilis. The sequence continues at coordinate 161,790,520 of NC_134572.1, forward strand.
GGGAAGAGGCGGCAAGAGACGGCGGCGGAGGCCAGTTGCTGCGACCAAGAAGATGCCGAGGAAGTCACGTGCTTCGAGAAAAATAAAACACTCCCCCCCCCCCCCCCCCCCACTGTGACTGCGAGCGCAGAATCGCCTACAGAAATCGCTAGGGAGAATTCGGGCACTGGGAGTAGTAAGCTACCACGGTAAAAGATCGGTACCTCGTATTGCAATATGTTTTTCCTGCAGGACAAACTGCCAGAGATCGGCGACTTAGGACGGCGCGCTGTATATCACACAGCTTCAGCGTGAGTCTTGGCACAAGCGTTGTCGATGCTGCTGTTGTAGGCGTTGATCTTCTTCGTCACAAACGGATGAGCATAATCTTCGTACTTGCAGAGTTAGACCCTTCATTGCCGTGTCATTTATTACGCTTTACCATTCCAAATTTCCAACAAATCAGTATATATATATATATATATATATATATATATATATATATATATATATATATATATATATATATATATATATATAATATATATATGTATATATATATATAACTCATGAGGTCAATGCATCAAGCTTCTACGCACATGTACGAATAATTGTGGACTGTTGCATTGTAACGCGGTAATTTGTTGAGGATATGATCAACTTGCACAGTCACAAAGCCGTTCGAAGCCGACGAAGCTGAGGCAAATCTGTGTAACCACCCACCGTTAACCCGTGCTGGCTGAGCCACCGTACGTGCAGCTTCCGCAGGCACTGGCGCCAGTGCTCGCTCTGGTGGGTTTTTTTTTTTTTTTTTTTTTGTAGGGAACTATGACTAGGAGAGCCTGCGCCCGTTACCGCACAAACACGTGCTAGGCTCAGGCGGTCATTGACCACACCCTGGGACCAAGGTTGTGTCGTGGAGACGCCATTCTAACCGTGGGACCCTGTCAGCGGCCCCGAACACCACTGGCACTCTCCTTTCCCCTCCTTCAAACGCCCACAAGGCTACTCATTGTTTGAAATAAAGATTCACTCGTTCCTTTATGCTCGTACTGCTTTGCACTTCCTATTACACTGAAAAAAGATTACCGAAACAAATGAAACACCAATGAAAAGAACAAAACTATACGGTTTATATAGACTGTTCATATTTCTATAGATATTCCGTCATTGTATAGCCAAAAGGAAAGCTATATAAGATGTACAGAAATAGGAATCGCATTTGAAAGGTAGGGAGGCTAATTTATTGGTTAACGGCGGCACAGATAACTGAATAAACACTACGAGAGACGGAAAGCAAGACACAGTGAACACAAACGCCGGCTCTCATAACTTAAAGCTTTGAAGAATTGGCAGAGTATATAGCAACACGCGGGCACATGAAGCTCGTTGAGGCCGTGTCTTCCTTTTTCATAGCGTGTTTTATATGTGACGTCGTAACCCAGAAGCTAACCCGTACTTTCTAGCCATACTGTTCGAACTTATCATACGGTGGTTAAACTGAATAAACATCCGGTTGGACGCACCGCACTAGTGGAATGGAAAACGATAGAAGAAAGAAAATGAGGGAAGAGGAAACGAGGACGAGAAATAAAGGAAAGAAAAAAAATGTCCCCGCCAAAGAGCCATTAATTAGGAAGTGTGTGAACGTTGCTAGAAGCCATGTCGTTCTACAGGAAGTCAACAGGCAATATACTATAAACTGTGTAAACCCATATCTTTACTGGGCGACGGTCAAGTGTCGCTGTGATTTCGAACCCCCCGGCACAGGCGATATGACTGAAGCGCTACAGAGCACTGCCATGTCCAGCCTGCTAGGACCACGGTTTGGGCTGTGTGATCACGTGCGACGCACTTTTACACACATACCCCAAGTCCCATTTTGCAGAGGTATATGGGTAAAGATGGAAGTAGGCTTTTCCGCACTACTCGGTTGCCCCACACAAGACGGCCTACCTCCACCTTGCGGAACCACTGAACCGGGGGTACGACTGCAAAGAGTGAGGATTGGTGGCTGGCACAGTGGCGAATGCTCGTTAGCTCACGCTTTACTACCGCTTCCTATACGGCAACATCCGCCGTGTTGTGTCGGTCAAACAATACGTGTGCAGATATATATCCATCTGCAGAAGGATTGAAAAGCGCGGGCGAGCTGGATATCTCAGTAAAGTTTCGTTCGTTCTCTGTCCTCGCTTCACCGCTGGAACTTGAAGCTTCTAGGACGATGATCGGCAGTTGTTGATCAAACGCAGGCAGGAAGCGATGAGATCAGATGTACAAGAAATATTTATAGGTAAACTTTTCTATATACATGGCAGGTAAAACAAATACATTACAAACTTGAACAATTGAGAAACAAAGTCTCACTCTTCGACTGTCTCAATGACTGTTAGAGCCCAGACTCGTTTTAACGCACATAGTACGGAGGCTCACTGATCTATCAGCAATCCTGATTTCAGCCAAGTCTGAGGGACAGCATGTCGTCCCGATTTTTATAGCCCAAATATACAAAGAAAAAAAGGCGGTAGGGCCGTTGGCCCGTCCCACAGGTTCAGTTGCCAATCAGAGTCAACCGTTTGTTAAGCCACAACCCACAGGGATGGGCTTACATTAAAAAATAAACATATTGGAAAACAAAGCTCTTTTCCTTCTTCGCCAAAACTCCGTTGCCCTCTCATTTCTCCGTAGTTAGTGACGGGCTCAGCAAAACACGCCAGGCCCGAACAAGTTATCGCTAGACCGTTTCAAATCCCAACGGCGTCTAGGCCGCAAATGTCTCGGAAGCAGGGGCATCGATACCACGTAGTGCGGCCGTACTCAAAGTTTGTCCGCGTGGGAGACTGATGGCCCTCCTTGTCCTTCAAACTTATTGTCTACAAGACAAAGTTGTCCGAGTGCGTGTTTCCAAGACGCCGTCGTCCGAACGCACTCTTTACGTGTGCACAGCATTCCTACAGCGTGCACTGTAAGCTGGCCTTCGACACCACACAGGCAGTCGCACCCAACAACAAGGCTGGCGATTGCGTTCCGGACGCGTAGAAGATTAGGTCCATGCTCACTGCATGCGGCACGGTTGCTAAGCCCTTCTTAACCTCGGCGGCGCCTCCACGTAGTCAGGTACTCGGGCGCCAGATCCACAATACCGTGTACAGCGGTCCCTTTCAAGGCTGGTCTGTGTGGACACGTGTGACCGTCGGCGGACTGCCAACACCGTGCGCACAATACCGACTTCCCGGAATCGGGACTCGCCCTCCTGGCGCCTGCCGCGACGCGTCACCCAACACCGCGCGGTCCGTGACCCCACATAACACAGAAACGGTTGCCCCGCTGAAATGGCGGGGTGCGGAGTGCACCCCCTCTCTATACACACAGCACGTGGCCGATTCGTGACACTTAAGAACACGAACAATCAGAGCGACCTTACAATCTCCCTATTACATTATTACGAATGACAAAGTTTTGTTTGAGTTCTGTCTAGCGATGCGTATTGCCTCCTCTCTTTTTGATGTTAAAATTTTTTTAGAACTAGAGACTGCGTCGTGGCAGAAGCAACAGTGCCTACTATAGCCCAACTGTGCTCTTTGGCTATGCCCCCTAGCTTAACATTCTCTCAGATGGCTCAAAAAACAGAAAGGAAGGAAAGAAAGGAAAATAATAACAAACACATGGCAATGAAGCGCCCTTCCAAGTGTCAAATGGAAATTTACCTGTGTACAAAGCATGTTATGGGCTTCATGCACTATCAACTCACGGACGAATAGCTTTAAGTACTTGCAGCACGCTCTCGCGACCACCAATGCCCTGTGTGCCAACTTTTAGCGAAAATGCTTCCCGAAAAAAAAAAAAAACAACTTCGCAGATGTACTTAGATTTGCAGGGCAATTCGTTTCCTAGATGACAATGCAGGAAGGGATTGTTTTGTTAAGTTAAGCAAACGGCGTCGTGGCGGATGGGAGGCTGTGGTGATCGATAGATGGCGTCGCAGAGCGGCACACGGTCAATGAACGAGACACGGCTAAAGCAGAGGGCTCAGAATAAATTTGGACCACCTGGGGTACTTTGTTGAAACGAATCTATATTTATTCTTGAGTACAGATCAACAAGGGCGCAGGGGCCAAAGGAATGCAACGAGTGACAACGCCAAACCTTTTAAACACCAGAAAGCCCTAACACCAGTCCACATCAAGTAAAATGACACTTGATAACCTTTACTTCCGACCATAAAGAGTACGACATACATACATACATACATACAAACAAACAAACAAACAAACAAACAAACAAATAAACAAACAAATAAATAAACAAACAACTGCTACTTGCGTAAATTAATAAGAAGTATAACGAATCATTCAGTAAGTGCTTTGCTGAGCTATCCCCAACTGCAAATTTACAGGTTGTTACAGAATCACTAGTACAGATTTGGCGTTAGCATTAACGCACCTAGATCAGCCTTACGAGGTATCGAACTCAGCGTATCAAATATGATACGAAAGCTTTGTCGGGTAAACCAAAGCCCAATGGAGTATGCAGACGCGTTTACAACGTTGGCGCCCTCATGGGAATGCGCCCGCCGCGGCCGGCAAACGAAAATGTGACCTCGTACTCGGCAGCAGAACCATGGCCTCCGAGATCGCAGCGGAAAAGGCGTGCAAATGCGGTCTCGGAAGCCGCGTCACAGCGCCATAACGCACTTTCGGTCGCTGATTTGCAGAAGCCCCATTTGCTCGGTCCTTCATAGCAGCGGTGCTTGTTCGTAGATGAGACCACCACGCTGCTCAGGCTCCTTTAAAATTCTACGCAATGCAAACGGCACGAAAACCGTGTTGATCTCTGCGGCTGTGGAGGGGTAAAAAAATATAATAAGAAGAAAACCGCGTAGAGAAGAGCGATCACAATAATCAAGAGAGTGTTTGGATCGTCTTTTCGCACCCCGGCTGGGTTTATCGCCTCCCCCCCCCCCCCCCCTCTTTGTTGTTACTTTTCCCGACTTCATTTTCCGTTCTCATTTCATTGTCTCCGCCCCCCCCCCCCCAAGAAAAAATGGATCAACGTGACCGTAATTTCTCCAGAAAATACAAATTCCCTCGTTCATTCATCTTTCCTTTTTTATTGCCGAGAAAGAAGCACGCGAGAAGCGTTATATGCCGCGGGCCAACAACGTCCACAACAAAAGCTGCACGGAGAAAGGTAAATGGCCGGCTGCAAGCACGAACCCACAATGGATCCTCGACGAGGGCGAAGAAAAGAAGCAACAGGTGTACGAGGGTGAGGAGGTTTAAGTGTGCATGTGTGTGAGAGAGGGGCCGCATTGCGGACAGTGCAGGAGATAAACGAAAGAAGCCACCGAAGAAGACCGCGGAATGCAAATAAAAACGCCCCGTCCTCCAGGGGGCAGCACCGTGTGACCGGCCGGTGCGGTTTGCGGCAACGAGAACCGCGCGGACGTGCGCGGCCTTTCGCAGGCACGTATATATACGCGCATAAAAAACAAAACAAAAGCGAAATGCGCGGGAAATTTATACTTATACGGCAGGACGCGCATGCGTATATGGGAAGGCGTTTCACCCCCCCTCCCCATTTGCGCTGCTTATCGCGGACTCCTTGCGGCCATTATTATATCTTGCCAACGTAAAGCGTCGTTAGCGGGAGACCTCGCCGTGTGGACGACCGGCGAGCTGCTGCTTCTACTCAGGGCCCAGCACGACGAGCCGACTGCGTAGAGTACGGGCTGACAGCTCCCTCTTTCCGCACACATCGGGTCTGCGCCGTGTCGGGCCAACCCGCCTTAACGAAGGACGTCGGCTTTCATTGTGCGGGGACGAACTGCTCGCGCTTACATCGAAGGTTTATTTGTGTGCGCGCGGTAATCGCTTTATATATATACGTAGGAGCGCTACTTCAGGTGACCGCCGAACCACCCTCCGATGAGCGCGAGATTGTGTTGCGCGCGTAATATTCACGGCCCGTCTTCTTTTACTACGTGCAGCGTGAAATACGCGCCATACGTTATCGTACGATCGCCCGCTAAACGGTGTCACCGTGCGACTTTTAACGTGCAACGCGCGCGTAACGCAACGTAACCAAAACAGAAAGGTCGCCATTTTGAATGCGTGAGTACGTGCATACGGCGAGGCGACCGCTGGGAGCGCCACCTGTAGCTCCGGTCTCGCGCGGTAATTGGCAGTGGAGCGGCGGTTAACGGAAGGTTCGACGAATGCGCAAGCAGGCCTATAAATTTTTTATGAGGCGCACTACAGGCTGGGTAACGGCGTTGCGTTGCAGAGCGTAGATTATATATATATATATATATATATATATATATATATATATATATATATATATATATATATATACTGCGAGCGAGACCTAGAACGAGTGACTGTAAAGGGGCGCCGGCACGCGCGAACCGCCAACGACAGGAGGCGCGGCTGTGAACGGGAGCGGCTCGAAGTCGCAGTAAAAAACGGGCCCCCCGAGCTCTACCCATAAAGTTGTCGCTGCGCACGGTTGGAAGAAGCGTGCCGGTGGGAAATTGAAAAAAAAAAAAAGAGAGAGAGCGAAATAACACGAGCGACGCTCGGCCTAAGCAGCGGCTATTAAAGTCTGCGAGTGTTCACGCAAAGATTCCACGCGTGCTCAGTGCCTGACCGCGGCACGAACACTCGGTGAAGCCAACCCACGAACGAAGCTTTGTTGGAGCACTGGTAAGTAGCACTAAGTAAACTAAATAAATGGACGCTATAATTCTGCTGAAGCCTTTTTTTTGTTTTGTTTTTTTTTCAATGGTCGATGGGTGTGTTTCTGGGCAGGACAGATTTTGTTATTAGCGGATAAAATAGATTCAATCTTCGCGCATGACTATCTAAAGAGGTGCCGCCGGCACCATCTTTAATAATAATAATAATAATAATAATAATAATAATAATAATTAAAAGAGAAATGTAAAGCCTCCTTTAAAACGAATTCCATTGACAACAAACGCCAGTCAATTGGTATACGACTTGTAAATGAACAAATGGGCAGCGAAGAAGAGCCGTATACAAGGAAAGAAGTGGACAGGTCGAGCGCTGCTTACGACGACACCAGGCAGGGGGTGGGGTGAGGGGGCACTATAGTACGCCAGCTCCCCAGCCCCTCCCTCCCCCCTTCCCCGGTCAATGACTTCCTAGAGAGAGAGTTCTTAAGCTTCACTATGTTGAATCTCTTTCTCTTAGGATGCCGTCCAACCTTTGTTCATTTGATTAACTATTAACTAGCCTCAAGCAGACGCTGTGCAACCCTCACGACGTCGCGACGATCTAGCGCGGAAGCTAATTGAATCCCGTTCATCGTATTCACGTTTATTTTCTTTCTTGCTTGCCAAAACTCGCTTCCTGATAAGACTGGAGTTTCTTGCATTCCGGAAACGTAATTTACCAGCCCTTCGATGTATTTCTTGATCAATCGCCGATCCGCCGTCAAGTAAGCAATAAGAGAAAACTTCCAACTTTACCGCCGCAGTGCGAAAAAATAGAAATGAAAAGAAAAAAATGGACAAGAATAAAGAGGACAAAAAAAAGAAAGAAGAGATCACATTTTAAAACGGACACTTACGTGAACTGCCGTTAAAGCTTAAGACCAGTTTGCGATAAACGAGCGATCGTAACTTCGAGAAGCCGCATTTCCCGTGCAACTTAATCGGTTCCAGCTCATTCCTCCTAGATTTTACACAGGAAACGCGAGTGCTATCAACGGCTGGTGGTGAAGAGCTCCGGAACACGTTGCTCCGAAACAAACGCTTTCGGCGTCCACAGGGACGACCGGTCCGTTAACTGCGTGTTGCATGCAGTGGCAGAACGAACGCCCTGACGGCACACCGCCTCCCTGCATTCGCCGAACGGCATCCGACAGTTCGCTGTCTTTGCACGCGGTATATATCGCGCATTACACGGGCGGGCTTCCGCAAAGAAAGACAATCCGCAAAATACGGCAAGAAAGTACGTAGCACTCAGCGTACACATATACACCTGTATACGCATGCACGCCGCGCCAGGCGGTTGCAGTTGCTAGCCGCACTTAAGTTCCCGACGTTAATGTGCTTTAGCGTCTTATCAACACCTCCGGCTGGCGCAATCGTTTCCTGTTTCATCTTTGTTTTCTTGTTGTATTTCATCTCCCCCTGTGTGTGTGTGTGTGTGTGTGTGTGTGTGTGTGTGTGTGTGTGTGTGTGTGTGTGTGTGTGTGTGTGTGTGTGTGTGTGTGTGTGTGTGTGTGTGTGTGTGTGTGTGTGTGTGTGTGTGTGTGTGTGTGTGTGTGTGTGTGTGTGTGTGTGTGTGTGTGTGTGTGTGTGTGTGTGTGTGTGTGTGTGTGTGTGTGTGTGTGTGTGTGTGTGTGTGTGTGTGTGTGTGTGTGTGTGTGTGTGTGTGTGTGTGTGTGTGTGTGTGTGTGTGTGTGTGTGTGTGTGTGTGTGTGTGTGTGTGTGTGTGTGTGTGTGTGTGTGTGTGTGTGTGTGTGTGTGTGTGTGTGTGTGTGTGTGTGTGTGTGTGTGTGTGTGTGTGTGTGTGTGTGTGTGTGTGTGTGTGTGTGTGTGTGTGTGTGTGTGTGTGTGTGTGTGTGTGTGTGTGTGTGTGTGTGTGTGTGTGTGTGTGTGTGTGTGTGTGTGTGTGTGTGTGTGTGTGTGTGTGTGTGTGTGTGTGTGTGTGTGTGTGTGTGTGTGTGTGTGTGTGTGTGTGTGTGTGTGTGTGTGTGTGTGTGTGTGTGTGTGTGTAATGCGTCAACAGTAAAATATACGGCATACGAACGATTGTTTTAGAGCCGGACAGGTTGGCATACAGAATGTAAACGTTCCTTTTTAGCGCGACTCTATTCCGTCCGTCGTTCCGATCCGGCTGATTCTGGTAGGCGGGGCCTTTTATTGGATCTCTCGAAGCTGAAGTAAAGGAAAAGATACAAAACGAAAATATATGCAAATGTTGAGAGATTTGCCACCCCAGCGATGACTGCGCGCTTGAAGCCAATTACAAAAATTTTTAATAAGTGGTTTAAAGGAACTTCAACTCCTCCTTAACTTCGGTCCCGCGTTCGAAACCTCTTGCAGTATACCTTCAACTTGCCGCATATTTCACCGAACTCATCGTAACCCGATGTTAATTGCACCATGCAAGCTCGGACCTCAACAAGCTGTAAGAGCTCGCCGAAAGATTAATAAGCTTTTTTTTTCTTTGATTTTGCTATATTCCGCGTGAAATTAACCAACGAGGTACGATTCGGTAATTAAAGTGGCGCTCCGCGATTGTACTGAACGGTGGGCAAGGTTTGCTTCAGTACCTATATACTAAATACGCGTCACAAATGGGCGGATGATGTGACGCACAATAATCACGCTGGCGATGTTTCGCTAAATCACAGAAGGAGAAGGGCAGACGTTGGGGGACGAGGGCGGGAATTAACGCACGCGCGGCGAATTACACCGGAGCGCGAACGCGCGAGCGACGCCGTACACATTGTCAGACGATCGAGTCCCTACCCGTCGTGGTTGCTCAGTGGCTATGGTGTTGGGCTGCTGAGCACGAAGTCGCGGGATCGAATCCCGGCCACGGCGGCCGCATTTCGATGGGGGCGAAATGCGAAAACACCCGTGTGCTTAGATTTATGTGCACGTTAAAGAACCCCAGGTGGTCGAAATTTCCGGAGTCCTCCACTACGGCGTGCCTCATATCAGAAAGTGGTTTTGGCACGTAAAACCCCAAATATTATTATTATCGAGTCCCTGTTATCTCACCCGAAGCCCAAGAGCAACGAGATTACGTACGCCGGTTCTAGCGACCATAGAGTTTCTCACTATAACACCTAGAGGGTAATCTGGCGCCACCGTCTATGGGAGTTTCTTAAGGGAGCACCATGCCGTCATGGGAATAACGGTATGTGTGTCTGCGAGGCTCGTGTTGGCGGGTGTTGTAAGAGGCTTCGTCTAAAACAAGGATATGGCTACGCAAATAACGAGTTCTCAAAGTAATATCTTCATAAAACGTTTCCATTCACGCATATTACATCTTTACTCGCCCACAATGCACGACCAAGCGAAGAAAAGCAAGAACAGACGACCAACTGTTTCAAAGCGAGCGCGAACTTTGTCGTCTGTCCTCCAACTTTAGCGGCCCGCTGATACTTTCTACGTGACATGTAGTCGTACAAGCAATAACAAGTTCTTATAGTTAAAGAAAACATGTTTTCGCGTAACAATAAAGCTAAAACAGCTTTTCACGTGCTGTTTTAGTAGAAGGTGAATCATTGTGACAGACGGAACGGTACTTGAGACACTTGCCAAGCACGTCTTCAAGGTGTCCTATCTCTACGAGAACGATGCCAATCCGAAGTCACAACATACCGGCATTCCCATGCATACCACAGCGCAGCAGCGCCAGATTTCCCTCTACGTAATGTAGTGAGAAACTCTATGCTAGCGACCGACCGACCGATTGGTGGCGCGTCTCTTTCCCGCAAATGCGCATGCGCACATGGCCTGCAGCGAAGGGGCAGCTTTGAAACCGCCCAACCATTTCTCAAAAAAAAAAAAAAAATCAATTTCCCACTCTGGAGGACTCCTACGACGCCGCCTGGAAAGAAAGAAAGCCTCGGGAGACGCGCGCGGTATTACGTTCAAGGCCTGCGCAAACACGCTCCCAAAACGCTCCGCCAGCGCCGGTTTCGAAACCGAGTCTCTCGAACGAAGATCTGCAAGCCTCTGAGCGTGGCGCACTGTCGGCACGTAGCATTTGCTTCTCCGAGTTGTCCCATTCCTGGAAAAGTAGTAATACACAACATGTAAACCGGCAGACCGCGTACTCGTGTAAATGCGTCTCCTCGTCTAAGTATACGTATACTCTCGGTCCCTCATTACGTGACTCTAATGAGGTAATTTTCGGAGACTTAATGTTCGGAAATTGCGATCATATGTCGATGAGCTATTAGATACCCCGGCGAGCTTTAATGCGGCGTTCGACCGATAGCCCGCAGCTTCAACATTCTCCATTTTTGCGCAATTCGCGTGTTATATATAAGCCACGCTTCCCGTTTGAGTGCATGGTGTCGAAGTGTACAGGAAGATGAATGAACCGAGAACATCGATATCTCGAGCTGATTAAATCCGCCCTTGCTGCTGACGGAAGTTCTGCCCGGGGACAAAGAATACTTCTACCGTTATCTCCGAGATCTCCAAAAAGGCGCGCGGGAAACCTCGCTCCAGGCATCTCGGAAGACGCCCGCCCGAGATCGGGCACGGCCTCCGCGACCAGTTACTCGCTGCAATCACGCTAAACGTGGCTTGCTACAATGCGGGAAGACTCTGACGCTCTCTCTGCTTCCGGTTCTTCGTCCCAGCGGTGCTCTCGTTCATTTGCGGCGATCAGCTCGACTGTGCAAAGTGAAACGGCAAAACTCATTTCCCGAAACACACGGTCGCCATTACACTTCGCGAACCCCCGTTTCTCGTTAATCATTGTTGCGTTATCACTATACGATTGTTGGCGCTAGCCCAGGCTACAAAGCTATAGCCAGCTCAGGTAACACCCGAGGGCGTGCAACCTTAGAAATTCCTCGTCTTCCGACTGTGTTTTAACTCACTCTACACGCGGCAAAGAGAAGTTAGGAGTCCACAGCGCATCACGGAGTGCAAATAAATGCGATTTGAGGTGGAGGGGGCCGGGGCAAATAAATGCGCCATTGTCTCGCGAACGTTCTCAAGACCGCGCAGCCACCGCTTCCTTGCGCAGAAGGGATGCCGTTGCCAGAGGTGGAGTGACCGAAGGAAGCACAGCGCCTCCGGGCGTCAAGAAACGTCCGCATAGGCGCAGCGCTATCTGCAGATCTATGCCCGGTCCAGGTTGAATCGCTCTGGCCTGGCAGCGTTTTGCGACAGGCAGTGCGTGTAACGCATATAATACTCATACATCAGGGCGTTCCCTCAATTCACCGCTCTTACTTCTTAGGCGTGTTTATTGGTCGCCCATTACACATAGTTCGAAAGGAAAATTTATCATCATCGTTATAACAATGGCGTCTTCAGTCCGCTGCGGAATGAACGCCTCTCTCGCATTGCATGCATATATATATATATATATATATATATATGTGTGTGTGTGTGTGTGTGTGTGTGTGTGTGTGTGTGTGTGTGTGTGTGTGTGTGTGTGTGTGTGTGTGTGTGTGTGTGTGTTATGTAGCTGTTTGCGGACAGAACTGCGTACAATGCTGTACCCATATAATTGCGCAGAATGTCACGTACGCGATTAACTCGACACAAAGTTATCTGTTTGTCGACCGTCCCGCAGGCGACGGAACCCCACAATAGCGCCATCTACGCGGTCGCCCCGTGTCGATGCCCGCGCGCTCGACTATAGGTGGAGGCAGGCCAGAAGTTACGACAGGGGCGGTTCCCCGATTCATCACGTGACGGCCACCGCGGAGGAGGCATAAAAGGATTACGAGGGGGCTCCATCGCACACTTCTCGAACAAAAGGTGCAGGCATGCACCGCAGGTGGTAGTAAAATTAATTACAGTCGCCCGGGCTCTCTCGGACGTGGATTCTGTCTTCTAATTGATGGCCAGTCCGCCCTTAATGACCACCCTTCCGCGAGAACGCGTTCCGGGATATAAAAGACTGTGCGAGGGAAAGGAGGGTAGTATTATTCAACGTGGACTGCAAAGGGTCAGCTCGTGTAAATTTAAAGAAAAAAAAGAAAGAATGCAACGACTAGAGGAGGCGCGTTAAGTTATCTATTTAAGTAATAAACAGCTTATCAGATACACAAGGTTGTTAACCTTCACTGTACCCACTCGCTAGTACATATACATATACATGCATATGTGTATTCTTTTGCAATTCATGAGCATGAGACCGCCATTTGATTTCTCTCTGCTGTGGTTTTTGACGGCGGGGAAAAAAAAGTAAGGTGAGGAAAAAACATAAAATAACATTCCTTTTCCCGCCGTCCAAGCATCCCGCAGTACAGAAAGAAAATTTCGTCCGCATTAATCAGCAGCTCGGTTTTTTTCGCCACGACGTCCTTAATGGCGCGCTTATAGATAGCATAGGCCAGGTCTAAAAACCCGGAAGGGGAGGAGACGGGGGAGCGGTGTCCTCCTTAAACGAAATAAACTATCCTATAGCTCCTAGTACAGACGGCAAGACGACGCCAGCTCAGCGTTAAAAGGGGCGACAGTGATCAAGGCTATAAAAGTCCGTTCAGACTGGTGCAGTGCGAATTGAAAATTGCATTCTAGGGCCAAAGCATTGATTACGGGTGGGGAAAGGATTTGCTGAACTTCACACCGATGGCGATAAGCGCCGATGCGTGAGTGTGACGTCACAGATTTCAGTCTTTCCTTAGCGAGTGAGCCGTTCTTGTGGAGCAAAATCCATCAAAAGTAACAGGAGGCGGTGGCATGGTGCCGATGATTTATTTATTTATTTATTTATTTATATTTATTTATTGACCGAGCGACCGACCGATTGATTTTTACGCACCAAAGAAACAGTGGGGGCTATGAGAGGCATGCCGCAGACGAGGGCTCCGGATTCATTTTGACCACGTGATTTTCTATTTCGCCTCCATCTATTAAAATGCGGTAGTCGTGAGTGTATATATATATATATATATATATATAGATATATATATATATATATATATATTTGCGTACTGTAAACGTTTGTCGACAGTCGATGCTAAGAGCGTGGCCTGAAAGGAATATAACGATGCTTCGGTCATGTTGTATAGTGTATTTATGGTGACGCGCATCGACATGAATGTACAACATGACCGAAGCCTCGTAATACATCGTCTTCATCATCATCATCATCATCATCATAATCATCATCATCATCATCATCTTGGTTACGTCCACTGCAGGGCAAAGGCCTCTCCCATACTTCCCCAACTACCCCGGTCATGTACTAATTGTGGCCATGTCGTCCCTGCAAACTTCTTAATCTCATCCACCCACCTAACTTTCTGCCGCCCCCTGCTACGCTTCCTTTCCCTTGCTCAGCGCCTTTCCTTGTTCAGCGCTCAGCGCCAAAAGATAAACAAGAAATGTAGAGTGCCCTCTATCTGCCCTTTAAACCTCGCTATTGGAAATGACAAACACAGTTCAGCGTACGATCGAGAAGTTACAACTTGAGGGATATTATGAACAGACATTAGGAATATCTTTGTAGCTTGTTTGGGCAGTAACTAGCGTATGTAATGCGGTCTTGTACAAAGGTTTGTGGGCGAGAGAGCGCATTTATTTAAGTTTAAAACTGGTTGCCCCGATGATCTCGCTTTCTTCTCGCAACTTGCCCGGATGTGCTCGTTTGAGTGTCCGTATAACTGCTGTAGCTATTGGCTCAAGGTGGCTTGAAGATCGCCGACAACGGGAGCTAAAAGCACTTCATGGTTTTAAAAAAAAGTAATCTTTCATCATTGCTGACGGAACGCTGCACGTCGAACGCCCCCCCCCCCCCCCCGTTAAGCATGGTACATACAGCCCCTCCCACAAAGGGGTCATGTGCATAAGTATATACTCGGCAGAGTGCAACCAAATTGGGCCACACTGGGTCATCGAGGGGTTCAATTTACGCGCACCTTAATGCACGAGGTTCCATTTCTCGCTAATGCTGGACAGGAGAGGCACAACCTAGCAGCGCGTGTGCGCCGTGACTGAAGGGGGATATACCTGCCACCAGTGGGTTCCATTTCTTCGGCAAAATAAATAGAAATTTTCCTAATCGAATAGCGGGTATACGCCCAGTGCGTTGCGGCAAAGGTCACTCGATGAACCTTCCTCACGGTGTTGCCTACGTGCATGGGTTCGGAGCTTCTGAAGATGCCGGCGCAGACGACGCGCGTATTTCCTCGGGGCTGCGAAATGAATTGCCAATTAAAGACTCAGGACTCGAGCCCATGCAATGTTCAATTAGCTGCGAAAAAAAAAGAAAGAATGAGATAAAGAAAGAAATAGAAGCAGAGGGAAAGAGAGAGGGGGGGAATAATGATTAAAAAAGAAGCAATAACATGAAAAGGAACGCGCGATTAGTACAGGAATTCGTGTCTCCGAGGCAAGCGATCGGCAAAAATAAAATGCAGTCGCCCGAAGCAATTTTCTTTTTTCGTGCGATCGTGTACCTTCGCAGAGGTGGGGGGGGGGCGGAATTCATTTAGGGTACACGCAGAAAGGCACGCGATACGTAATGATAAACCGTCACCCTAACGCCGAAAGGAGAAGCCGCCCGTTGGCGCCAGCCAAGGACCTCGACAGGCTCGCACGACGAATACGCACCAGAATGCGTGCACATAGGTACACTGAATCGCGCTGCCGGCCGGTAGCGCCCGCTTCTGCGCGCGGCACCGCGGGTGCGCGAGGCTTTTAGTCGAGTCACGCAGGCGGGCGCGCTCTGACAACCACGAGAGGAGGACGACTGCAGCTTCCGTGCGTGTAACGCACGTGCGGCTCTTCTTCACATACGCGGGCGCTGGTTTCCGGCTGCGCGTCGCACTTCTACAGAAAGGACCCGCGCTCGTTTCTCGCAGCACGGCCTCACACTGCGCACTTGAAGGAAGCACGCTGCGCGCGGCGTTACATTCAATTCCTTGCGCGCGTGCTCACGAATTCCGGCAGCGGCGCGGTGACGGCATAAAGAGAACGAGAAAAATGAAAAGTCAGGGGTGGAGGGATGCGAGTTGGGGTGATAGACTACGCTGGCCCCTGGAAGCCTTTCCCTGCTTCGACGTCGTCGTTTCATCTGGCTTATGCCGCGCCACAGGCGCCGGCCGAAAGAAACAAGCAGAAGTCGTGACTCGCCCGCCTGGGTTAAGTGGTTGCACGGGAGGAACAAAAGGAGGGGGGCGCCCTATTACAGGCAGGCACCAGCGATATGCTTCGTTTCGGTGCCGTGTTTGTACGCACGCCCTGAGCTTTACTTACGCTTCGTTACTTTTCTTTCATCTCGCGTATGCCTTATTAGCGTAATAGAGAGAGGGAGAAAAAAAGAAGGCTGTTAGGAAGCCGACGGTCACGCGGTTCACGAACGCGCGGCGTTAAGAGACGAGCGCCCTTCGCATATGAGTGCGATCTTACACTGCGTTTGTTATTTTTTTTTTCTCGTAGCTGCGATTTCCGCAAATGCGAACTTCGCATTTACCCTTTCACACGCACCGTGCGCGGCAGGTGCGATTTTTGCGTTTGCGAGCGGCTACCGGAGGAGTGAATTGTTCTTCACGTCCGTCCGCTTCGGCGTAAACAAAGTAAGACAGCTTAGAAACTGTTTTCGCGTGACAGTTGTCTGCGTTTGAGTGCGTTACTTTACCAAAACAAAAAGTTAAGTAGGCAGACCACAATGGCGTGTCTACGATCCACGTTGTGACTGGTTCTCTGTCTTTGCCGCACCTGCGTTTTCGCAGAGTTCAGCGCTCCGAACACAGCAAAAATCGGAGGCCCGGAGGGTCCGACAACCCATTTGCCGTAACTGCGAATTCGCAAGTGCGAAAACGCAGTCAAATCCGCACCCTGTGCTACGGGCTTCAGAACGACGAGACATTGCCCCCGAGATCGGGCGATGCGCGTGGCCCCCGATCTCGGATACAGATATTGAGCTTGCAACTGTCGTGGCGTATGTAAGTGGGAGCCGTATGGCACCCATGCACCACCGGTGTGGAGTCATTTTGGTGCCCATGTCGCCGGCAAACTTTGGTACTTGTGTAAGGCAGGAAGGACTATTTGGCTGTTTATACTGTGCTAATGAGATCCCCAATAGCGAAAACTTAGCTGCTGTCATTGCCTCTCTTTGCATCCCTAAAATCTTACTCTAAAAAAAAAGAAAAAAAAAGTCAGCGACGATTACGATACTCTCTACTAGAAATTTCAGCTCAGCTCTATGCGTGTTTTCATTTCGCGACGTATTGGCTGGCGCGGACAATCTGTCTCGTGCGGCGCGTTGTAAACGGAGCGAAGTGTGGCGCGACTGCCTCGCTAATCGGGAGATTGCGAGAGGCAGCGCGTGTGTGACGCGTTGGCCCGATTGACACCATGCTAGGGTGGCTAGAAGGCGACCCTAGCATGGTGTCACCCCTTCTATCCACCCTAACCATGCAGCCGCCGCAGACAGACCTCCGCTTATGCAGCGCTTCATTTCCGTGTATGGCATCGGTGGACGCGCTCACCGCATGCCTTATCTATTGCGTCATGAACAGACGACGGCGCGCTACTCTGGCGCCATCTCGTAGCGGTCGCCACCGCAGAGCCCGTCTTGCGCGGCACTACGCTTTTCTTCGCACGCTTTCGCCATACCCTCATCCTCCGCTTTCCTCCTCGCACTCTTTGCTATCGCCGTCTTTCATCCACCGCTACGCTCCGCGGTCGCTCTTTCATCCTTCGTTGTGCTTGTTCGCTCGGTTACGCCGAGGACGCCGATGCTCAACGCAAGAACGGGCGCCTAAGAGCTGCAATCTAGAGAAAGAAAGGAAACACAGAAAGTTCTTATGCGATTCTGACACGATACCAGATCGAAGTTAAACGAACCACACTTGTAAGAGCAATGTGCGTCTAAGACAAGTGCAGAAAAATTTACTAAAATTCTCCCGACTCAGTAAACACTAGTTACGTGTTGCAGTTTAACTGCATAAGATGCTTATCAGGCAGTCGCACTGGGTAGCATTACTAACTGTTCCGCACCGGAAAAAAGATTCAGAAGGGTAAAGTCTCCACTTCTAATTAAAGTATTTATATCTCTCACTCAAGTTGATCACGGCGAGTAACTATATACGACCGCCATTAGTCCGCAAGCACCACGGCAACGGATATATTACGTGCTGGTCCACAAGTCGTCTACAACGAACCCACAGGTGATGTGGTGGCTGCTTCAATAAGCAATACTGCGTCGTATAATCGCATAGCAGTATAATCATTGCATTCTACCGATGCTAACCTATGGGGTAGAAACTTTGAGGTTAACAAAGAAGCGCGAGAACAAATTAGGGACCGCGCAAAGAGCGATAGAACGAAAAATGTTAGCGGTAACGGTAAGAGACAGGAAGAGAGCGGTGTGGATCAGAGGTCAAACTGGGATAGCCGATATTCTAGCTGACAGAAAGAGAAAAAAAAAAGGCTGATGGGCAGGTTATGTAATGCGTAGGGCAGATAACTGGTGGGCCAATTAGAGCTACAGAACGGCTGCCAAGGGAAGGGAAGCGTAGTCGAGGACAGCAGGAAATTAGGTGGGGTGATGAAATGAGGAAAGTATAGCAGGCACAAGTTGGGATCAGCTAGCGCTCTCTCTGAGAGACAGAGAGATGTCTCTCTAAGACATCTTTGGGAGTGGCCTTCCTTCTGCGGTGAACATAAAGATAGGCTGGAGAAAAAGGTGATGATAACAGTAATAGTAATAATAATAGCAATAATAATAATACCAATAATAATAATACTAATCGTATGGAAGTACCGAGAACATAGACGTTCCTCCGCTCGTGCAAAGCTCGAAGCAAGCTCGCGCGACACACAGCCGCACACACGAACGCACGCTCCAAAGAAAACACGACAAGGAGAGCCGTTCAGCGCCGCTTTCGGCACTTCAGGGGAGGAAATTCCGCTGACGGCTTTCAAAGCGCCCCACTGACGTCTGAGAAAAAAATCTTTTTTAGCCCCCCGTGTAACTCATAGCAGGGACCGCCATTCATCTGCGCGTGCGTTGCTAAGGTGCTGGAAGCTCCTTGCGAGTTCGGACAGCGAAGTATACGGAGGTTGACGACCCTGAGGGAAAATTTTAAAAGCCCTCTTTGTTTTTGTTTTTTCCCCGTCACTTCCTTCGATCGTTCGGGCTATACCCTTCGAGGCGACGAGCGTTGACGCGTCGCACGGACGGCTTGTGACACGGCAAGCAGCAAAAGCACTGACGAGAGTGAAAAATACAAGAAACGAGCAATAACGAGATGGCGAAGGAAACAGTCACGAAACTGGAATAGTGGCAGAGGTGCCGGAAGAGGGCCATGACGGTGGTGAGGCGTTGCGAACTGTCGCCACCCAGGGTTGCGGGCGGGATAGACAGAAAACGGCGCCGTAAAGAGGAGAGAGTTAACCGGAGGCAACGGGAGCGCCTATTAAGGCGCTTCGAGCCGGCGTCAGAGCCCCGCGCTACGAGACGGGTCTGGAAAGTTAATTTCGGGCGCCGCTCCGCGAACTTTCGGCGGTCCTCCAGCCCTCCCGAGAGTGACGAGCGTCAGGCCGCAGAAGCGCAGCACTACTGAAAGCGGCCCGTCGCCACGGCGGTGGGCCCGCGGCGGGCGGGCGGCCCGTGACACCGCCTAGGCGGAGACGGAGGCCATCGCTCGCGAGTCGCTGAACATCGTGCTCCTACACGCAGTAGCGACTACACACACACACACACACATACACACACACACAGCAGGGCTAGGTTGAGTATAGATGCTATTCGGGAAACTGTCGAATTCCGCCTAGTCGCCGAGTTACGCCACGTTTGCGTTTTGAGCCAATCGGGCGGGGGGCCACCCTGTCATCCAATCAGAGCCGATGAGACGGCGAGTGCGGGGCTGCTGTATGTCTCGCGGAGGCTGTCGTCGGCGTCCTTAATTGCGAGCTACAGTGATGGAGCCCTCACGATTTTCGAACCACGTGCGAGCGTAGTCATCAAGGGCAAAGTACGCGTAGCGCAGTTTCCTAGAGTCACCCCACTCATTGACTGCGGCGACTCGGTCGAAGTGTGCGAGCCAAACCTCCATGTCCTCGAACACGTCGCCAAGAAATGGCTTCGGAGGCGCGCTGCGCAGACGACACTCGGGGTAAAAGTGGACTGGACTGCCCGTCGCCCTCATGAGTATCACTTACTTCTGTGGTGGACATTTTATTACTGGGCTCAATGGGCCACATTCAGGAGGTAGCCCTTGCAAACGGAGGCTGTGGCGAAGTGGCCGGTTTTCCTCTAGAACTGTGCAATTGGTGCCGGGAACTTGACGCGTCGGGAGGTCAGATTAGTGCAGAGGATGGCACCCGACACCTCCACCAGTTCTGCCGCGGTAATAGCACGACAAGCAACAGCCGGCCGCCCAGTAGAACAGCTCCGATCGAGCAGAACGTCTCTTTTGTCGTCCCCGTCTCTCTTCACCGAATGCTCCACGGCGTGCAAAAGAAACCCCAATCAAACCGTAACCGCACAACACACGGAAATGCACTGAAGGTACCTGTCAGTAAAGAGGAATTCGGAGCAGTGTCCAGAGTAGCAACATTGTCGTTCAATACGACAGCAAGTAGTAGGCCGGCCGATAATGACAGGCATACACACTGACTCAATCTGTTATATTTAGTTGCACGTTTTCCTTTGCCGAGCCTAGGGTAGCGAACCGGGCCCGACCATCTTAAGCTTCATCACTATTCTTTGTTTTCCTTTTCTTTCTGTGTTTAACCTCTCTTTCTCTCTTCCTCTCTCTCCAGAGAGGCCTGGATCAACCCTCCTCTCTCTCAGCCTCGATCGAGCAAATGAACAAAGGCGGCTCCTCCATCTGCAGCGAAGGGCGGTGGGAATCACGAAGACTAATGATGGCCACGTTTGGCCCCAAGTAGCCCCAAGGCTTCGAATGAGGCACATGCCAGCCAGAACGGTCGCGGGCGGCACTTCCATAACGGTTTGCGTTACAGCTTCCTTGCGCGTGTGCGTATGTCGTATACCTGCACTCCGACATGACGGAGTAGGTAGGTGCTCAAGAACTATAGTGCGCTATAGAGCATACAGCGTAAACTCAAACTCGCTACAGAGTCTTCTTTCTTTCTTTCTTTTTTTTTTTTTGCCTGCGTGATCAAACGTGCAACGTACACATAATCAATTACGGAAAAATATGACACATCGTGCAGACGCGCGCTGGACAACACATTATTACGTCCTATTTCACACCGCTGCTTGTGTTTAACCGTTCACGATCAGTAACCCGAAATCACTAGCTGTCATAGACACGGGCCTAACTGTATAATCACTAATGTCACGCACCGGCACCACCGCGCTGTACACAATCATCGACAGCCCTAACGTGCTGTATGCGCTGTAGAATGAAGGCCTCACCTAACTATCCCCGTATACCAACCTGACACGGCGGAGCACCCTTTAATCTAGAGGGCGCACCCGTTTTATAAAGGTGTTCATACCCGGTAGCCAACGAGAAATATACCTCGTTCTGGACAGCGCTCACTCACCAAAGAGAGAAAGAAAAAATCGGAGGTAATGATTTTCGAGCACCGACCACCTCGGCCGTATACACTTGCGGAACTTAAGACATCACCGACGGACCGCCTTCGCTATCTGTACCTGTGTTCGCTATCGTGATTGGACGACGCATACCCTTACTAGCCATTCTAATGCACGAAGTGCTTCGCGATTGCGAACTGTATATTACAATAAGAACCGCACTCTTCTTCAGTATAGCTCGAGCCCTTGCCACCATCCCTCTCTATAGTGACACGGGAGCTTGACGTGCAGTACTGTGTGTCCTCGAAGTTGAGTTCCCTATGAAAAAATTACAAAAGAGAACTCGGCGTTGCGAGGGTTCACCTATACTATGGGAGTTGGTGCATGCGTACATGGATTCGTCCAATATTGCCGCTCGTTGCTTCAAGCGTCTACGTGACCTAATATATCACGCTTTGGCTTCTAAATTTGCAAGCACTCATATTTTTCTAAAGAAACAGAACAATGCAATCAATGCAAAGTTTATGCGCACATGCGCCATCATTGTCGACTGTTGTACTTTTAACGCAAAACAGTCGAATGCCTCTATACAGCGAAATAACCTGTACAACGAAGGGTTGATTATTGTCCCGGCAGAATTCGATCTCCTACCGTTGATACGTATTGTGAACGAATCTACAACCAAGACCTCTATAACAAATTTGCCTCTACAACGAAATAATTTACGTGTCCCCGAGGGCTGATCAGTTGCTTTGAACGAACACCGCGTATAACGGCGCCTCCACTGCCTTTCGCAGACGTCATCGACGTGCGCTGTGCGCTATAGCGCTAACGGCACCGCTATAGCGACGCATTTGGCGAACGTATGACATGGTCCTGCCGAACTGCTCCAAGAGCCGCTTAGATCGCACGCTGCTTGTCGTAGCGCGTAAACGGATATGCGACTGCTGACGAAAGCGTCGCAGTTGCAATGACGACGGGATGAGGTCGTCGCAACTGACGGCCGTCGACGTCTTCAAAGCCAGCAGGTGTATAGGGCGGCAAGGACGCGAGTGTCAAGGAATGCAAAAGTGACAAAGATCCTCTAAACGAACCGAGAACTTTGACGGCAAGGGAGGCGCGATAGCGGTGGCCCTCCTCTTTACTTTGCGTAGCTCCTGCATTTGGCCGCGGAACAGGGTCCGCTGCAGTCGCTGAATTAACGAGCTAACTGTTCTATCAGACGAAATTAGCAGAAAAGGAAGAAAAGGAATTCGCGACTTACTTCACTAAGTATCGATTGAATTCACATTAGATAAAGGCTTTCTTTTTTGACCGTGCTAAGCGAGCTCTATTGCGAGTGCTGCGGTGCGCGACCTTTACAACGAAGTGACCTGTATAACGAAGCATTTCGGAGGTCCCAAGCACTTCGTTATAAAGGCGTTTGAGTATAATGTGAAAAATGATCGATTTGCAAAGTCATTAACAGATATAATTTACTTATACAGCCTAATTTTTTATTTTACATTATTAACCATTTCACCGGCGACTGTGCTACGTGAACGCGCAACTGTCACATCCGGAGTTAACAGAACGGCTTTCCGCTGCAAGTGCTTTGAAATGTTTCAAGCACGGTAGCTCTTTTATAGCAGAAAAAATTACATTAAAACTTGACAGACACCGAAAAAAGACGTTTACATAAGGAGGACATCAGATTATAGAGTTCCGCCTCTTCTTTTCTGTCCCGTTCTTTACTGCTGCGTTAGTACTCGAGCAAAGATGAATCTACACAACCTAAGGTCTGTTTCACTGGGCGACAGTGACGTCATTCCACTTAGGCCTCCCTCACTCCCTCCCTCCTGGATCCTCCAAAGTGACCAACTCCCATTTCTTCCTCTTAACGTCCACCAGAATATGGGCTGTTCTCGTTCGTTCTTTAGTGCACGCTGCTGTCTTGCCGTCTTTTGAAGTTACAACGGATTTGGGACAGGTGGTCCTAACAAGTGATTTGGGACAGGCGGTCCTAAAGATACCCACCTTCGCATTTTTCTTCACCTAATAATACTAGACCAGCGGATATTAGAGGATGCCGGCGGAGCCCGCAAAGTGACCGCCATCGCATGCAGCTGCCGGGGCTGTCTTCTCGGCTTACGAAGCAAGCGAGGCCTATACACGCCAACTCGGTCCACAGATCTGCTCGGAACAATCGCCCGACGAGGACAAACGCGCCATCGCACCGCAGCATCCACTAGTGCGCAGATAATCCCCGACAAACCTCTCCGTATAGAAAAAAAAAATAATATCCTAAAGTAATACGTTGCATAAGCCGCCTTTTTACAGGCCGTCAGGTTCATCAGTGGATTAGGCTTTCCGGACAATGCAGTATGCGTCAAGAGAGGCTTCAAGGATACTGCCAAGCCAGTATAGGGGATCGGTGGATTTGTCGCTGAAAGAGGGGCTTGAAAGAGCTCGGCGGCCTCCAGACCACAACTCTATAATACCCGACGTATACAAACATTATGTCCAACGTGATTAAGTGCACAGTGATCCTTCTAGCTGTGCATAAGGGTGCCAAAGAGAAAGCAATTGCACCGCAGACATCAAAGAAATGAATGGAGGCAAAAAAAAAAAAAGAAAACACGTTCACAGATGTACGTGCCGCTCTGACAACTGATACATCAAAGACAGCGAAGCTGTATACTCGTATAAGCGAGTTCTCACATTATTAGGAAGTGCTAGGGTTCTGCTTGCTGGCTCACGGCTTCGCGTGAACGCAGTAGCAATTCTCGTGGCTGGTTGTCCTTACTGACGGCTTCCACGCAGGCTGCATTGCAGCAATTAAGTCGGCGTCGGCGTTCATCGTTATAGCCGCACTAACGCTTAGCTGACCTACAACGCGGAGCACTTATAACATAGACTTTAGCCAAAAAAGAAGTTACGGACTACTGGGGCAAGAAAAAAAATTAAAAAATACCGCATACATAAGTTGTATTCTATTTCAACGAGATATACACAAGCTATTATGATTTTATAATCATTGGTCATGACATTTCAAAGCAAATTTTCCCGGCTGTGACGGACGTTTCGTTGTATTTACATCTGATATAGACTCCACCATGGCACGGGGCCACACGAGAAACCGCTGCGGAACTTGTCATACAACAACTTTGCACGTAAAATACAGCGCCCATACATCGTCCGCGGCGCAGCAAGGGCCATTCATGGCTCTCACTGCCGCGTTTCTGTACTGCACCCGTATTAACGAAGTTCGCGCACTCAAGGATGATTCGTTAGAACGAGCACGAGGCGATTACGAGAAAGAGCACTATAACGAAAGCGCAACCGCGGTCAATCGGCAACGGTGGGTACACAAATGCTTGCGACAAGCCAGAGTCCTCCGCCTTTCGGAAAAGTAAATTTGGAGCTTCACGGCGCAGCAGCGGAAATGACCGTAATGCGACCACTTCGCGTTCGCCATGCGTAAATAAACGCCCCGGCACTGTGGAAACAGCAGCGCGCGCACGGACATAGCAGAGTGCGAGCGATGAACCGTCGTACCAAGCAATCTTGTGGGATTTTAACGTTTCGAAGCTGGACGGCGCCATATAGCGGGAGGGAGGAGGGAGAGGGGGAGTACTTTCGGCCACCTGGGTTTCGTGCACTGGAGTCTGAGTGCACAAGCGTGTTCTCCATCGAAACGACCCCCCCCCCCCCCCTCGCGGCCGGCAATCGAACACGCGACCTGGTTCTCAGCAGCAGCAAGCCGTAGCCAGCAGACACCACCACGGCGGGTGCCGTCAGATCACGTATATATGTTTGAAAAAATGTTAGCGTGCATGCAGTGCGCGAACATATAAGGATCGCCCGTGGCTACACATTGACCGCCGTGGCTCCGCGTTGATGACCGAACCATCCAGGCATGTCGGCGGTCTCACCAGCCGTCGCAGCAGTGCGCCACAAAAGCATCGCCACACATTTTTGGAAGGCAACGAGCACGCACAAACGACTTTACTTAACTGGCACCACGTGCTGCGAACGTGCGCTGTGAACGGTTATACGATCGGCGTGCGTGCGTGTGCGCGGTGTTCCTCTCTACGCGAGTCTTTTATCTTTCTGCCATCCGACAGCTAAGGGTAGCAAACCGGATTTCTTTTTGTGGTTCTGGTTGACCTGCCCGCCTTTCTCCTTTCTTTCGTCTTTCCCTCTGCACACATATATACAACACGTGCCGACAGCGCCGCGGTTAGGGAGAAAATAAATGGCGGCCTTTTTTTTTCTTTTTTGTTCTTCGCGCACAGCCGCGCCGTGCAGCACGTGTGTGTGAATGCCCACACGCGCAGACACGCTAATCAGCGAAGCGGCGCGAGCGAACATTGCTTTTCTGCAGTGTACACCCCGCGGCGCATACACGTGCATACAGGGCATACACGCGCGTTCGCACTGACCGTCGGACGCGCGCGTCTCCGCGATGTGCCTACGGACACGCCCCCTTATGCCTGCGCTGCCGACTGCACGCCTCTAAGCCCGACGCGCAGCTTGCTTTCAGTTTTACGAGGTAAAACTGAACAGGCGCTGCTGGGGCACCCGACGCGGAGAGCCCGCAGTGGCTAACGACGTCGCGCTGCTGGGCTCGAATTCGCGGGTTCAGGCCCCAGCCGCGACGGCCGCAATGCCGGTGGGTGGCAGACGACACAATAAGAGCTCGTGTATAGCTGCATCGAGTGCGCGTTGAAGAAACCCCAGCTGGTCGAGATTAATCGGGAGCTCTCCGGCGTGCCTCGCAATCAAATTGTGGTTTTTGTGCGTAAAACCGCAGAATTTTTAACTATAAACAACTGGAGACGTCGGTCAGACGAACCAGTGTTCCATGCGCCGTATACACCCACGCGTTCCCGAACTCGTGCAGAGCGCGGCCACTGTGGCTCACGCACAGCGGTCAAATAGGCGCTGCGGCTTCAGCGAGAAATTCCAACAGCTTTGGTCATCGGACCCTACGTTAGTAATTAAACTACGTCAGGCAAAGTAACAACAAATAGAACGTTCGGCTTGGAATATTGCTAGAATAGAACAGTCAGGTCGAGTGATCGACTGTTAAAAAAAGGACCCATTATATGTATACGGCACACGAAAATTTATTTCTTTGCCATGGCTTTACCGCAAACTGTTCACCGCAAACACTAAATTTATATCGCCCGGTGTTGCCGCACGTGACTCGCACGTGGTCGGTGGTGGCGCCTCTCTTTACGCACGCCTGTGCAGTGCACGTGACGTAAGCTCAGCCTGCACGTTGGAGCATGAATCCAAAGCGAGCGCGGCACATCAACGGCGCTTCCTTTAACAGCGCATACTGCACTGTACGCACATACAACCGTCCCCCTTCCAAGAGGGCTGAGGTTCAAATATAGTGGGACTTATAAGAGGTTGGCAGTCAAGGCATAAACAAGAAACAGGCGTTCAGGGTATTAGCGAAGACAAAAAAAACAAGGTAAGTCGAGGACAGATGAGGGCGGGGATCACAAGCATACGTAATTTGACGAAACAATACAGACATATAGCGAATGCTGGAGAGAGAGAGAGAGAGACAAAGGAAAGGAGGGGTTAACCAGAAAAAGTGCGGTTTGCTACCCTGCACCAGGGTAAAGGGGTTTAAAGAGACATGGTTATAGAGGGAGAAAGGCGAGCACAGAAACGGTAATTCGGCGCACAAAACTAAAGTGGCACGCGTCACCACATCGCAGCCTAAACTCGCAGGCCCGTGCAGACCGCAGGAAGCAAACCAGTGCCCTGGCTGCGTTTAGCGCGAACGTCCGTGGGGACCACTGTCCCAAGTACGTTTCTCCGATATAGGACAGTGGTCGTCCGTGCAGCGTCCCTAACGCGGCACACATCACCTGCATCTCCGTACTAGAACGTGCTAGATTACCCGCAAGATCGCGCGACACGGTGTGCAACGTATGTAGCTCACACAGCAGGCTGTGTGATTATCTTTCACCACCCTTATTCAAAGCGGGTGTGCAATTAACGCTCACCATCGCGGAGCAAAGGAGAAGCTTCGAATCGGGGCCCGTTCCTCGCACTGCACGATATTAAACGGACCGAACGCAGGGAGGCGCGAAGCCTTGACGACAGCTGCGCGCCCGCAAGCAATGTGGGCCGCAAAAAAAAAAAAAAAAAAAAAAAAAAAACGGCGACCCGGGTAAAACTGCAAATTCAATAATTGCCGGAACGCTCGCGGCGCGTGGGGTGTAACATTGTTCTCGACAATTAGCTCCGACCAGCTCGAACGAGGGCGCGAAGCTTATCTCGGGACCAGACCCCGTCAGTTTTCATCACAGGCTCGGGCCCGCGGCGACAAATGCGCCGGTGCAGATATGAACGAGCGCTCGCGCCTGGGCGCGCAAGCACGCACGCACGCACCCCGACCGGACACCTCAGATCTATCGATTACGCTCACGTCGGGCTGCGTTGTTGGCTAACTCGAATTAAAGGCACGTTCGCGAATGGGACCCACCGAGAATTTCAGTGGGCGGGCTGCACTTATTACTTCCCATCACGTGCGCCCTGTATAGCTCCATGCAGTGGGAGCGCGCTTCGCGGCGCCGCCTTCTTATATTTTAGTTTTTTTTTTTAAGTTTCCCGTCTTCCTCGTTCACCGCGATCCGTCATCCGCATCGGACAACCAGCATTCTTTCTTCACAAAGAGCGACTGCGCGACAGAAATTGTCCTCAGGCGCAAGCAAGCGCACACGCTAGACGTGCCCTGTCGCGTGTACAGAAAGCGGGCACTGGTTGCGCATACAGGTGTATCCATCAGTATTTTTTCACGATCGCGCGAAAAACGCTGTGTCGCGAAAGCGGATTTTTTTTTTTTTTTAAGTGGGAGAGAGGGAAGGCATCACGCACGATCTGCCGGCAAACGAACGACTCTCTCGCGCGCTGCGGTCATTTGCTCCACGACGCGTGCGACCGTAGGTGCGCCCGATATATGGCGTACACGACTGCCACGTCGTGCCTGCTTATATACGGTCGTCCTCGTCCATCGCGACATTCGCGCGCGCTATTATTACGAGTGTCCCATTTAGATGTAGCGAGCTCAGCTTTTCCCATTGCCGCCACAGCTGATCAATCTTCGCACTCGTACAGGCTCATCCATATTGGGATGCGCCGCCGTGCCGGGGTGCTAAACAACCTATAGCTCCCGTCGTGGCGCCTCCGAGATGGCAAAGTCGCACAGGTGCGCTCTCGAAGGCCACGTTTCCGTTATAGAGCTTCTCTCTCAATCTCTCTCTCGTGTTCACCTCTTTCCGCCTGGCACATGTCCCGTACAGGGAGAGGAGGAATAAGCAGCTACACCGCAAAAAGTGGCCCAAAGTGGCAGCGATATAGCTCGCTCGGATAAGACTCGTAGCGTCTTGCGCAAGCGATCGGTTGAGCAGAAGATTCGCGGAGATGCGCGAACAATTCGCTCTGGAGAACGGTTTACGAGTGTGCTGCTAGAGTGCATCTAAGACTTAGATCTTATAATCCGCACCGTGCGATGTGTGCACATGCTGTTGTGATCTTTCTGCCGATGAATACATGTGACATCACCGAATAAGTGCTGTCGAAGTTGCCTCAAGAAGAGTAATTGCGAATTTATTGATGGAATTACGCGTACAGCTACCAACGAAGTCACCAAGCGCGCGGGTTAATAACAGCGCGTATTAGCGACCGCCGATGCAATTCTCCTGCATACGCCGATGAACTGCCGTTCCCACTGCGGGTTTTGCAATTTTAAATTCCCCAAGGGAGTTGCTTGGAAACGTACAACGCTAAAGACTGACTAACTTATCAGTACTTTCTTTTTTATATTACTAGAGAGAGGTGCCACACGATATATTAAAAGGCAGAGCAGCGCCAGTCAAAGTAGATGAGCGCTGACGGCAAGGCCGGTTTTAGTCCTCCGCGGCGTAAGCATAAGAAAGAATTGAGTACAAAATTCACACGCAAATAGGGACTACGTTGTGAAACAAACAAATCACTCGGCGCGTTAAGTCTGCTCAGACAGCATCGAAGTGTAATGGCTTTCCAAACGTGACCCGAACGTTTCAGCGAAAATGTACAAAAATACCATATGCAGCAACTATTAGCAATTCTCGCCCTGAACTACCTATCTTCTAAACATACTTCCCAAAAAAAATCACAACATCTAAGAAGATACCCTCGACCGAAAAGAATAAAGCTGTTAAAAGAGCACTCGCTTGGTATCATTCCGATAAGATACAGCGTGATTTATACCCTTTACAAACAGGGCAGTGTGAAAACTTCGCAGCTCAAAAGAATCGACAACAGTTATGCATGGAGCAACTATATAGCAGCAGTTAAACATGTGCAAAGCCACGCATAAAATAGATGTAAAAACATGAAGTGCGCGACAGCTGGTGCGAGGATTTACCAGGCCGCATAACACCAACAATTTCAGTTCTTGCAAGCTTCATTAGCTAAAGGGACACTAAAGGTTACTATTAAGTCAACGTGGACTGTTGAAATACCATCACAGAAACCTCGAAACGCTTGTTTCGTGCCAAGGAGAGACTTATTTTAAGAGAAAATGCGTTCTGAAGCGTCCGCGTACCTCTAGCGCAGTTCAAATCGCCCGCCCTCCGATCGAGGAGTACTGACATCATGGTCTCATAGTGACGTTGCGCCATCGGTGAGTAGAACGGCGTCCGCAGACGGCGCTACGGCTTTTCTGCGCAAAACGCGAACGCGCGGCCAGAAACAGAGCCAAGACAGAGCCGACAGCAGAGCGAAAGCGGGAGTATGGTGGCTAGCGGAAGGAGAAACGAATTACGTCCCACATTACGTCCCACGGCACACGGAGAGTCCGTTTTCGTTAAACTATAGGCTGCGGCGAGCTCGCAGCGTGGTCGGCGTAGTCTATGAGAAGCGACGAGCCTTTTCGCACTCGCAACAGGGCATAAAAATGTGCGAATCGACGCAAAACTCGGCCTACAAACGTGCTTCGCCACAGCCAGGGCCCAATACGACCCAAGCTGGCACGACCCAGATGTCGTTTCCCGCACCGCCACCAGGCGCCGCTACTATACCTCAAACTCCAGCGCAAGACGCCCATGAGCTGGTACTTCATTCTATGACGCTAACTTCGACGCTCGTCGCAATGGACCCTGACACCGACAGATTGGCTCGCGATGGTGGGCTCAACTTCAGCGATTTGAGCACCGACGAGCGCGACCTGCTGCTGAGGGCTCGCACTGCCGGCGTCGTTGCGTACTACGACGGCGGCCTCGACACCGGCTCTCCGGAGCGGGAAAGCAACGAGGGCTTCCCACGACATCACATGGACGTGGCATTCTCGCTGCTTGTTCCAAATGAAAGTTTCGCGAGCCAGGAGAACCCTCACAGCACGACGCGATAACGAAACTACTGAAACTCCAAAGCGTGCGCGGCGCAGAGTCGAGCGAAAACGAAACCTTTCGAACACCATATTACTGAAGGGTAACATCAAAATGTTATTTTTTCTTAGAATCGAATAGACGTAGACAAGTAGCATTTTTTCCGTCTTATAATCGAATGAAATGATATTTTTAATACGAGTAGTTGAGTATTAGTAACGCAAATTATGAGGAGTCCTTTCGTCATCGGGCTAGTACCGGAATGTCGCTGGGGGGTCTCAAATCGTGTCTTGCATTTACCTCAATTTCTCGGTTACTAAAGCTCTGTTCGCGATTATATTGACGCCTTAGACGTTCTAGAACATTGCTCTACCACTTTAACTTGAGTTTCTGGTAACCTTTAGTGTCCCTTTAACATAGAACACAATGCGCTCGTGCAGTCGTGCTGCCTAGCTAGCGCGACGCGGTAAAGAAGCGGCAAACGGCATTCCGAAGTTTAGCGAAATGCCTTTAAACCGCATGCTGCACTGCAGACGAACTTTGTCGCTTACCAGTCTAAATATGACCGAGCGGAAAAAAAACATTGACAGACAAAGGAAAGGATGAGAAGAAGAAATTTCGCGCCGAGCGGCGGCGATCCATTGCTACCGTTGCTGCCGCTGATGATGCTTTGCGAGAAACTATTAGAACCGTATCACCGGCACGTTTTTGCCGGTATTTGAGCACCCCCCACACGCAACAATTCTTCTTCGACATTCCTTGAAGCTTTGGTCACCCCCACATGCTGAGGGTGTTGCTTATTTTGCTTTGAAAACGAGAATAAGACATAGAAGCACGATCAACGACGCAGCAAACTACGCCGCGCGGCTGGCACCTTTCCCGAGTGTTCTGCACAAGGCCGCCACCAGTGGCGCGTCCATCGGCGCGCACTACGCGAATACGGGTAAGGCAGTGTAATAAGGGGAGCGCCAGCCGCCACACTTTAGTGCCCCAAATATGCACGTCCCAAAGCAT
The DNA here is from genome assembly GCF_050947875.1 of Dermacentor variabilis. NCBI lineage: Eukaryota > Metazoa > Arthropoda > Arachnida > Ixodida > Ixodidae > Dermacentor > Dermacentor variabilis. The sequence continues at coordinate 161,822,090 of NC_134572.1, forward strand.
GCTAAACCCATTCTCGGATAGCAACCGGGTCTGGATCATCGCATACCTTTAAAATTATATAGCTTGGGCATGTTGACATGCGCTTAGAGGAAACGCCAATTACGCGGACAATGATGGCCGACCGACCTCTGGCTCGACCCCTATCGGTTGCGATAACGCACGCCCGAACGCGGTAATGGACTTCGCGATCGGCAGTTTGCAGCCTGCAGAGCACGTGATGAACCGCGAACCGATCCGTTTGTCTACAGAGCAGCGCGAACGCTCAAGTGCGGCCGGATAGACACGCTTGCGGTCTCGCTTGCGCTGTGCTCGGTTGGCAACGCTGGCAACGTGCTAGCGCCTGTCACGCACCGGGAGTATGTAGGCCACCGATCGGCACGCCAAAAAAAAACTTTCGCTGCTCGAACACACGGTGCGGGGGAGTCCCGATCCAAGCGCCACCTGCCCGACGTCGGCGACCTCTGGCGTGCGCACGCGGCGCAGCAGAGGGCGCGCAAAGTGCAAAGGTCCCGGTGTTCCCTCCGCCGGCACGTTGCTTCGAACTTTCCCCCGGTCACGTGCACACGATTTTCGGCGGCTGCAACGGCACCGTCGGATCGTCTCGAAGACGAGCGATCGCTTTCGCCAGCCTCCGTGCGAACAGGTGTGCGCCCCGTGATAAACGGGCAGCGGCCGGCACAAATGCTCAACGCTGTCCGCACTGGCCACGCGTCTCCTTGAGAGAGAAAGCGCGGCCGATCCGGTGAAAACACACCGCCTGAGCACGGGGGGGGGGGGGGATTGTTTAGTCATGCATGCGGAAATCATTGCCGTAAATATCCCCGTGACGAACGTGACGACTGGGGTCAACATTTCAACCTGAGGCGCCTGTGAAGCGAGACGGCATGCTTTATTGTAGCGGCACAAAACGCAGTACGGACCGCAGTGGCGATGCAGCTACACATATATAACGCATCAAGAGGAGCCGAAAACCGGGCACTGCTTAATGCGAGCCTGTTTCCAAGTACAGTGGAAAGGTCCGCTTAAATAACCACGCATATGCCGAACAAACATGCTGTGCGAGGCAGAAACATGCTCTACATAGCGCCAGTCAAGACGAACCTCGATTCATTCCTTTTCATAACGAAGCACAGCCATTGCGCCATCGTCTACGCCGTCTGGACGACAGAGCGTCCTCGGAAAAAAGAAAACAAACATTGGGACCATGGACGCGACCGCCATCCCCCCTGAAAGGCAAGAACAACCTCGCGGCACTTTTTAAAGACGACTCTGCTATGCAACCGCGTTTTGAATGCGCAGCGTTCACTCGAGCGACGACCACCGCAGACAAGGTGCTTGCATTATGCAGGCGTAATGCGCAAAACAAATCCAGCCACTCATATATATGTACAGTGTCTGAAACACTTCCACGCGGTTTCAGACAGCGCGCAGCCGTCAAGGGCTTCCCCGAAAGTGCACCCTCTCTCGGAAACAGGCCACGAGGCCGACTCCGGTTGGCGAGTTCTCTCGTTTCAGCTGCGTGGCGCATGTCTTCGCGCCATTTCTTCCCGCGGTGATGTCCCGGTTGCCTGCTCACATGATACTTGATTTTCCTCCCCGCGTCCCCCACAGGCACACCTTCCCGACGCAAGCATAGGGGCCCGACGGAGAAAGCAGCTGCATACAACAGCCGGCTACCCACTGCATGACGGTGAGGCGCACGCACCTGCGTCTGAGAGGGTTCTGCCGGCTTTCGGCGAGGCCCTATACTATGGCCCGCGCCGTCATCCTTCAACGGCCAACCCGCGACGCCGAGGCGACACTTATCCTTCTCTCTCAAAAGCTGCACAGAAGGCTATGTAGCAGAGAAAGGCCTTCAGGCAGCAGAGGACGCCGCGCGCTGTAAGCTTCGTGCGCCCGCCACTTGAGCGAAGAGCATCCAAACACGCGCGGCGACGACTACGCGTGCTCCAGTGGTGAGTAGTCGCGGCGCTTGCTCAGTCGCCGACAACAAAAAATAAGAAAGGCCGCACACCAGCTAGTAGCCCTGGGCGTTTATGTAGGTCCGTATGAACCGTTCTCTCGAACCACGTTTGCCATCGTAACTGAGCGAAGCAAGCAAGCGTCCTCCTTTGAGAGACAGTTACGGCACTGCCCTTCTCTCTTCCTTTCTTCTAAAAATCACTACACACAAGCAAGCCAGTAGTGCGTGTATAGCAGCAGCGTCTGACAGTTCGCGTCCCCTCAAACAGCAAAGGAAGCGTCTTAGCAGAGGAGGCACATTGTATAACAGAAGATCGAGCTCGACGACACGGCGAACGCGCTGCCGAAACCGAGCGTTAATTCGCCGCTCTCACGGGGGGAGAGAGCGAGCAAAATTCAGCGGCTGTCGGGGACTATGTACAAGGTCTGGCAAGCTGTACTCCGCTTTAGAGGCGCAAAGTGATACGGAGTGTAAATGATCGCGACGATGAGGTTGAAAATGACAGGGCTTCAATATATTGACCCGCCTTCGTCTTCTTCCTCATTCTTCAGCTTCTCTTTGCCGTTCTTCGAGCGCGCACCATTTGTGTTAGCTCGAGCGACTGGTCGCACCGGTTGCCATGCGCTTAGCCTTGCGGCAGATTATTAAGCTGTATAAAACCCACACCGCCCATCCCTGTAGGGCTCATACGCGCACGTGGTGCGAGGGCAACTTCATCGCTACTGCCGTGGGGGTATAAGTCCACCCTCTTGCGAGTGCTTTGCACACAGTCGTCAAGCGCTAGCCAGGGTCTAGCCAAGGGCCCCAAATATGCAGTTTCAATTACAAAACTTCAACTGTCTGTCCAAGAGCGTGTCAAAATAGGCACATCAGCAACATGCACATATCACGTCTTCTACACCATCGCGAAAGCACGAGTTAAGTCATGATTTCCCAAAGGTATTCGAGCCCGCTTGCTTTATTTATTCTTCTTTCTTTACATGCTCAACTGTTTTCTGGAGATTATCCTTATTTTTTCTTCGAGAATTTCTGCCCTCGTCGTAAGTACGAATGACTGTACTTATTAAACTGGCTGGCACATCTACTGGCGCTTAGAGGCAAATAAACTTCGACTTGAGAGGAAAAGGAAAGGAACAATAAGTGATGCGCGCACCCACACAACAGCGCGTTCACCCCGCAATCGAAGGCACTGGTCGTAGAGCTCGGAAAAAAAAGTGAGGCAGCGCTCTAGTGGCACTTCCGTGCGGATGACGGTTGTGCGTGGTGCGCAATTTATCCGAAATCAAAAACGACCGACGGCCTCCAGTCGGAAGACAGAAGAGGCCACGCGCATGAAACGGCCGGAGGACAACTCGAAGAAGCGAAGCGCACAGCGGAGTGGAAGAGAGAGAGAGAGAAGGCTGACCGACCGGAAAAAGTTGCAAAACGGGAAGCGCGGCCATAAACAAGAGACGAGACGGGGCGCGGCCGACTGCGCGGGGACACCGCCACCGTACGGTCGCCACTGCCGTGCGGTGGTGCGGCATGCATTGCGCCCACGGGGGGTGGTGAGCGTGCATTATCATGAGGCCGAGCGAGCAGCGGGTGCAATGACACCGCGACGACGACGAAGCAAGAGGCGCTCGCTGCCACGCCGCTCCCGTATAAGCTGGCCGCGAAGAAGATTCTCGGGCACTCCGCGATTTGCAACTTATTATGCGCGCACTCCGCGCGTAATACGTATATACTACGCGCATAGTGCCACGCTATATGTGCGCTCGGCGCATAGCGTAGACGGGCGGCGCCCGCGCACGTTGGAGACAGACATCGCCAGAAGGGCTTCCGAGAAGACGAGCGCTTAGCCGAAGCCGCAAGGGGAGCTGGTGCTCGCTATAGCGCACTGCGTGCAGGACTTCCGTTTCGTATGTATACGCCGCGTATAGGACGCGTGCTTAGCTAAGTGCAGGTGTACGGCGGCGGGTGTAGCCGGTTATGAAAGCCGACTGCATATGGTATCGTACGGAAGGTTTAAACAAAACGATAAATAAAAAGAAAGCCGCCAGGTCCCACGCCCTGTGGGAATCTATGTTAGGCAAAACAGTATGCGGGAAGCCTACCAAGTTAACGAAACGACCACGAGAGCACCAAGACGTAGGCGGCTGTTTCCTGACCCACGTGACAGGCTGTCGTGACATTCCTGTCACGACCTATCATGTATACGTTCGTCCTAAACCGTTATCATACTATCCCGATTTTGGTACATGTCAAGATAACTGAACGACCATGACAGGACTAAGACGTAAGTGACTAGATAGATACATACTGTCAAGCGGCAAATGTTGGCCAAGAAATGTTTCGCGTTTAAAAAGTGACGCTGTATGAGAGGCTCCGGATTAATGTCGGCCGCGTGAATTTCTTTCAAAATAAAAAGTTTCCCATGTACGGCAAACGTTCGTACAGCTACAAATGCAGGAGCGTTTTTCAATTCCGGCCCCATGGAGTACACGGCCGGGAATCGAACCTGCAACCTCGAGCTCAGCCGCACAACGCCATAGCGGCTGAGCTAATGCGGCCGGTGGAGGAAGGAAAGAAAACAAGCATGCGAGCTAAGGTCGCACTTAGTATCTTGAACCGCTAACCAACCGCGCGCGCTAATTGACCGACGATGTCCGCCCAGAGTGAATGGATGCCGCTGTCCGTCGAACAATGAGCTGCGGAACGATATGTGGAACGCAGAACGACTTCCTTCATATGCAGTCTATCTGCGCGCCGATAAAGAAGAGGAAAGAAGCCGAGGCGCATTGTGTCTTCCGTTCCACAACAGCGGTCTATAGCCCTTCGGCTAGATGTCAAAGATAAAAACACGCAGGCCCGTCCTGTGCGCGCTCGAAAAGAAAAAAAAAAGGGGGGGGGGGGGGGGTCGGGAAGAGGTACTTCTCACCGCGCAACGTCAATGCAAACAGCGCGCACTCGCCAAGAGCAACGACCACAGCGCGGCAGCCCAAACGGAACTCGAGGAGCCATCTGATCTCGGACGCGCCTGCAGCGAACGGGCGATGCGCGCGCATCGTCATCATCAGCGTCCGAGCTTCCTAAACCGGTGCGCGCGCGCGCGGATGACGCCTTATCGGCGAGCGCAGCGGACCAGCGCTGTGGCCTATATCTTTTATAGACGCGCGATTCCCACGCGCCCAGAAGGCGTGCTGCCATGCACGAGAGGCGCGCGGGAAGCGGTGCAGTACTGCGCGTTCGGGAACGCGCGAGAGCAGCCTCTTTTGTTTCGCACAATGCGCGGCCGATGGCCGCGGGGAGCAGTCGTGCTGGCCTGCATCGCGAAGAGCCTCGGCCACGAACAGAGCGCACCCGTAGAACCTGTCAACCGTGCGCGTCAGTAAGCCGGCCTGTTGCGGGTCCGCGCGGGTTGTGCAAACAGAAAATCCCTTCGGCGACGCGCACCGACAGAGGACGCCAGGCGGCGCGCCGACGCGTCGCGTGGGACGCAGAGAGAGCGACACCCGTTTGCGCACGTCACGCTCCGCCGGCGTTCAAGTGCTGCACACGCCAACCGTCGGCACTCCCGCGTGCTCAGATGGCAGCAGTCGGCCTCTTCACATGCCGTGAGACCGTAGCCAGGAATTCAGCGTACGTATGCGGTCCACTCGAGTGACAGTATACGAGACAGGGAGCCCCGCACCGTAGTGGACTGGCCGCCGGATACAATATGGGACACATCCCGATCGACATGGCAATGTGGTCAACATGGTACACGACAGCCAGTGAAGTATAGGCAGAATTCTTTTTTACGAGAAATACTTCAGAGGAGAGCTGCAGTCCCCCCGGCTGAATTAGAGGCGCGGTGAAGAGCCGCACTGACTAGCTCAGATCAAGGCCAAATGTGGGCCATCCAGCAAGCCCGGGAAGCTATCGAGAGACAGGGTCTCTCTGCTGACCCAGGCCATCAATTTGCAGTACATCTAATAAAGTTGTCACGCACACACAGGAAGGAGGGGCTAGGCAGACCGCATACTAATTTCTACTCCACTACTGGAGTATGGCCTATGACAACAGGGGTAAGGCGTTTTTGTGGAAACACGTCAACCCAGCCTAATTAAATGGCGTGGTTTGCGTTGTTTGCTGTATATGGGTAAATGTTCTCCAATGCAAGGCTACAGCTAGAGGCATTGCTAGCTTCTCAGAAGCATTGTGGTATATGCTATAGCTTTAGAGGCCCTGTGACATCATACAGGACCGCACCGCATGTTTAACTTATACGCAGCACAACTCGACTGTATAGGCCAAACCCCTGTCCATTTTTTTTTTTTTTGTCTTTTTAACAACACTTACCTCTACGGTTTCTAGCTTGGCTCCACCGCACTCGGTCGGGCATTGACAACCTTCGAGAAAAATTAACGACACACAGAACGCAAGCAACCTGCGGCCAGCCCGCAAATGGCTTTTCCAAATCTGAAACATTCGCTTTCTCAAGTAGCACTGTAAAGTCAGCCAGCGCTGTAGGCCTAAGGGAAGGACAACGTGAACCTGTGTAATGCCAATGTGGCCCCAAGAATTAGCCGCCTACGATTGGCCCTTCTTTCAGTGCTGTAAGGGACGTGACGTAGCGGTGAGCCAATGGCAGTGGCGGCTCGTCTAGCGCGAACGTCTCGTCAAGTGTGTGCATGCATCGGAATTCCAGCGCCAACTGGTGCTCTAACACTCCTCGCGTTAAGTTCTCCTTTAGCTAAAATGTCGCAAACACAACGGGCGGGAGAGAGAGAGAGAGAGAGAAAGCCAGACAGGTTAATCAGACTCAAATTTCCGGTTTTCTACCCTGCACATGTGTGGCGGAAACAGGGGTTGGAAAGAGCAAAAAGAGAGAGAGAACATTGAATAGTGCACGCGCACTATTCAATGTTCTCTTTCTCTCTCTCTTTTTGCTCTGAAACAAGTGAAACGTATACGGAAACACAACCGAACAATTAAAGAAAGAATAATAAACTGAATAAAGAAAGAGAACGAAAGAAAGAAAGAAACAAGCTCGTGCGGCCCCTTCGACGGCGGCCATGCGGCTAGCTAACCACAGGGCGGGGCCTATATAAAAGCCCCCTTCCGGGCAGTTCTGCGCGCAGTTGACGAGTCTGTCGCACTGCCTGCCGGTCAGCGCTCCTTATCTCCGCGCTCTCACCATAGGCCACCGCGACCTCATTACCCGGCCATTTGGACCGTCGCCAGCAATAGCACGGCAAAAGTGGCGCGCGACAAAAAGCTCCCGCGCGCGACAACGCCTCCCGACGTCGCCGAGCCACGAGACGCACGTGACGCTGGATCGCTGTCGCAGGCGCGCAGTTGCGCTCGCTACACAGAGCACCATAATATACCGGCCATTCAGCCGCCGGCCATTGTGCGCCGACGGCAGAGGGCGCCACGACAGATCAGACGGCTGAGCCGTCACCATTGTGTTGCGTCTGCGAGACGCTGAGTGTATGTGAATGAAAAGTCGGAAAGCGAGCGAGGCGACCCCTCCTTCGCTGTTCTGGCCCTGAGAAATTCTGAAAGCCAGACAACGACGTCGCTATAGCGAGGTGGGGCGGCGCAGCGCTTCGCTATACCGAGCAAACAAGCAACTAGTCAAGGCAGGCATAATCGTACAACGGTATACGTTCATACTGTCAAGGCTGTCGTGAAGCTGAAAGGTAGAAATTAGGGCCCCATACCTACGTACAGAAATCAGCCGCGAACAATGGCAAACTAAACTTGAAGGAATTTGTTTTTTGGTTCTTGAAGCATTAATTGAAGTGACAGTGCAGAACTACACTAAACCCGCTAATATAGGTTTAGCTGCTCTTTATAAACTGAATTCATAAGACCTAAAAATGTTGCAATGGTTACTAACGGAATGCAGACAAAATAAACATTGCATCTTTGAATATTGCGCACGCAAACCGCAGCGACACTGTGACGTCACGCATTTCGCTGCGTGTTCTGGCCGTTCTTGCGCCGAAAATGTTCTCAGAGCTCGCTGGCGTCAGTCTTCGATTCCTTTAGTATGCAGGTTAATCCCTGCTATCGACAAACGATTAATATGTCCACAGCCAATGCTTTTAGTGTAACGCGGTGCGCAGAGCATGCAGCTATAGTGCGGAAACTTCACGGTGGCGTCGCCACGCGTCCTTCATTTTCTGACTGAAGAGGCCTGCGTTCACGGAAAGCTTCATACGTTTGGTATCTCGGAAGCGTTCTTTTACAAATGCACTTTCACTTTTTACTGCTTTTCAGCGTCCATTTAACAGTTTTGACGGGGATAGCCGGAATTAACTGCATCGCCTTTCGTCATAATTAACCCTCACCAATAAACGGCTGCTATGTCACGTCGCTACCTCGCTCGCCCTTCATAAAGCTGGTGGTCTCTCTGTAATAAAGAAAACAATGCGTCCTTTAGTGTCGTTGAGCGGACATACGGGCGGAAAGAAACGGAGTGGACAGGGCAGACGCTCAAACGACACACAACGACACTACATGATGCAACTGGCCCAAGAGTCTACGCTTCTGAACTGCGCCATTTTGCTGAGTATTAAAACATGTCGAGAGACGAAGGCGTCCGTGTCAGCGACCTCCGATCGACCGAGTCATGAAAAGCATAATTGAAAGACCTCCGCTGCTATGCCAAGGAGCCGCAGACGCAAATGCATAGTATTGCACAGGAAAAGGACCGGTCCAGAATTTTAAAAAAGTCTGAGACTGAAAAAAGAAAGAAGTGTATTTTTGTTTTTGAATTTCGTTTATACAATTTATTTCTGTCTTCGGGTCAATGGTGAATTCCTCGCAATAAGTACGCGTAATGTCAGAACAACAACACAACCGCAACAACCACTGTAGCACATAAAGGGTACCCCACGTGGCCCTAAATAGAATCTCCACAGGTGCCGCCTTCGAGCGTTCGTATACAGATGGCGCGCATGGCGCGAGGGCGACTCGTACGCCACCTCGCGGAACAAAGCTGTCTCCCTCCGCGGAAGTCTTCGCATCCGTCCCGCATGGCGTGACGCCGTGGGGCGTGTGGCAGTGTGGCAGGTTGATTACGGGGAGCATGGAGCCAGCAGGAGAAGCACCATCCCTGCCGGCCAGCGCACGACCCCGGAAAGCGGGCGCTTTTCTTCTTTTTGTCGCTGCTGCTGCTGCTGCTGCTGCTGCTGCTGCTGCTGTGCTTGTGCGTACGAGCACATACCGCCGACCCCGTATCGGACCAATCGGGGAGGGTGCGAACCTCGTATCCCCCCTTCCGCGGCGCGCGCGTCATCTCGAGAGCCGGAATCCACGACGGCCGCTCGGAAGCAGAGACTCGTGTGCGTGGCATGTATGTATAGGAACAGCGTGCATGGCCCAGAATGATGTGACGCATGTACAGCGTGGTCCCTCGTTAAAGGGAACACCTTGATGCGCGGTTGTCACTTTGCTGCAGGCGCTCTCGTTGCCAATGCCGGCTGAATTTGTATCAATCCACTGCATGCGGCCGCTGTGAAGGTGGGCAATTGCCGGAGGGGGAAAATCGAGCATGGTACGCACTCGCGCGTTCCGTTTAGCAGTGGAGCTCACGGTACGGCCTCTGGCAAAAATACCGCGAAGACGCATCGCGAACGATAACGGCCTGTCGCAGGGTCTCGAGTGCATAACACTCTGGAACGCCACAAATGAAGGAGCTCTCCCCGCACTAACGCGGCAACAAAGAGCACGCTGGCTGCAAGTGCGCCTTCAATATTTCTGCCCTTCCGCACAGAACGAAACTAAGAGAACCCACTGAACGTCGCGTGTAGGTGGCCTTGCACTGCAATGTACTTAAATGTCCTCTATTACGAACGTCCTCGCCTCGGCAGGCTTGTGCTTTGCTTTTTCTCTCAGCCTCACATTTTTCGCACAGAGCGCGCTGCTTTCTGAAGCCACGTATACTGTATGTAGCGCATCCTTCGCCTCCTCCATTCTCTTGTTTGACGTCATAATCGTGTAGGAAGAGAAGGCAGCATTACACGCCAAACAACGCCACACCCCAGTATTTAGAAATGCGCCTTAACTTCGAGCACTTGCTTGATTTGCTCGAAATAACGTCTCGCATGGAGGCGCCGAAGGAAACGCAACGGGCGTCTTGGGCAGGCTCCACACATAGCAGTCAAAGCTGTGGAGGCCAGAGAGACTTCGTTCAGTGGCTTCGTTCGCACTTCAATATAGTTCGATGGTTTTATTTTTTTTTTAACCGCTATGGTGCGTAACTGTTTATGTAGGCTCAGTATCGAGTGAAACAAGTTTGAATCCTTAGAAACAAACACGCTGTGGTATACTGCTGGTAATGCGCCGTTAGAAAATTTTAATTTGTGCTGTCCTTTTCGGGTTTTCATTAGCGACCCGTCGCGAGGAGCCTCAGGTGCATGCTCGCGCGCGAGCGAACGCTGTTTGGCGCGCAGCGAATAAGCTTGGTCAAACTTTCCTTGGCCAAGCTTCTTGCGTGGCTTCCACAGCGTTGAGTGCTATGTAGGGAACGGAGTATGGATCAGGTCACCAGAACGTCACGACTGTAGCAGGAAAAAAACAAAACAAAAACAAATTTTGCGGGGTGGCAGTGGACTTGATGGAGCACTGAGATTTAGCTGACGCATGGCGTTAAATTGCCCAAAGACGCTCACTGCGTTTATTTCGACGCCTTCACGATAGGCATCGCTTAGATCAAGTCAAGCATGGGCTTCAACTTAAGTTGCATTTCTGAATGCGGGGGTAAGAAATTTGAAGTCGAATGGGGTGTCGTTATTAGGGGGCTCGCGAAGAGAGAGAGAGAGAGAAAGAGTGTGTGTGTGTGTGTGTGTGTGTGTGTGTGTGTGTGTGTGTGTGTGTGTGTGTGTGTGTGTGTGTGTGTGTGTGTGTGTGTGTGTGTGTGTGTGTGTGTGTGTGTGCATGTGTGTGTGCCCGTAAGGGGGGAAGGGGGCGTAGAGGGTCAGCAACTGCGGCTCATTTTACCCATTCATACATTTTTTTGTTGTCATTGCGAAATCGAGGCTTAAGATATAAGAGGAGGAGGTGGTCCGACATCTAACCGTTCAATACCGGGAAAATTATGCAACCAGAACCTCCTCGTTGCGCTTGACAAACCGAAAAATGTCCATATCCTCCACCAATTCTCAAGCACCCCTTTTGCATGCATCTATCTACTCATTCCGTACTGTTCCGTCCCTCGGGAGGATTCTACATCCGGGTGAATCTCGCCATTTCTTTGCTCGCCTCGTCCACTTGTGGGCCGCCCACAGGAGTTCGGCTCGCCGCGTCGCGACCGGGCAAAAGCGGCGCGTGACCGTTGCCCGGAAGAGGCTCGACTTTCGCACAGACCGCGCGCCACCTCGCCATGTGGGCAGCACCTGGCGAAGTGCGTGTGCATACACGGGTGCAGCACAACCTCCGTGCCAGCGGCGTGCCCCGTTGCGAGTCAGCGGCTCTCAATCCCGTCACGGGAACCGCGAGGGAGTGTGATACAGGGGCCTGCAAAAATACACGCTCCGCGAACGCCCATCACAGCGCGCTAACACACGATGAGATGACCCCGCCGTGTCATCCGCGCGTGTGAGTGTGCAAGAGCGAGCGGGAAAAAGAAAAGGAACGAGAAAGACCAAGAAATACAACTGCTCGGTATACGGGCGAAGACCGACACGCCGAGGGGTAGCAATCAGAGGCCCAGTCAAAAAAAAAACGTCGGCCCGCTAGTCGAACAGTCCACGTCGCGTCGAGTCTTTTTGCGTGCATGGAGCCCACGTTGACCCCTTGCGAGATTTTACTGCGCGCGAAACCGCTGCTCCGCAACGACTATCGCACAAACCCATAAATTTCGCACGACGCCTACATATCGGTGATCTGCTATAAAAAAGAAAATACGATAAAAACGAGAAGGGCGCGGGGCCGCTGCGAACTAGCCCATTGAAAGACGTGAGGCGTGAACGCTGTTACGCGAGGCGGCTATAAACCACACGCCGACAAACGGGGAAGGTTTGCACACGACGAGAGCAGATGTTTGCTAGCGGCGTATGTGGGTTCGTCCGAAATTATTCTGTTGTTATACACATTTCTACTATTCCTAACCATTCCTGGTCCGATCGAATGTTACTGTACTGAAGTGTGAACTTTGCATGTCGTGCTTGCACCAGTTCTGGTTCTATTACGCGCGCTTACAAATTTAGTTTTACGGGTTCTTTTTTCTTTTTTTCTTAATCCGCCCCCACGGGAGTGCGCCGGTCGTGGCAGATAATCGAACCCGAGACCTCATGCTCGGCAGCAGAATGAACCCCTACGCCACGGCAGCGAGGGCTTCTAGTCTTCTTTGTGCCTTCACAAATACTAATAGCGTCATTTCTAAACGATGCGCTCATGTAAGAAATTGCCCATTGTTGTTATTTCCATTCTCCGCCTGTGGCGCGCCCAGTGTTAAGCCGCACGAGCATGGGTCATTTAGGAAATGTACGTCCTTCTATAAGGAGACGTTGCCCGTGTGCCAATACGGTCCGTGAAGCCTGGAAGAGCCGTGGGGACGATAAATACGATGACGAAATTCTTCGGTACTTAAGATACAAGACTGCACCAATACGTCAGGCTCGCCGTCTACCTAGTACATGTAAATATACAAGTGGCGCTTTAGTAAACCCCTCGTTATAACGAAGTCATCGGTATAGGAAGCTGACTTCGTCATAGGCGACATTTCGTTAAAGGTGGGGGGCTGTTAAAGTGACACGGTAAAGCGGCGTGTACACTTCAACAGCACGTGGGCTCGTAAAACGAATGCTGAAATAAAGCTACGCTCAACAACAGCGACGACTTTACACGGTGGTACAATTTTGCTGGAGGCCGCGAACAGCTGTTTGGTATGTCGGTTATCAACCACGTGATAAAGTTAGTCGCAAGGAGCTTCCATCACGTGCTGAAGCGGCCTTCGCAGCGCTCGTTCCCTCGGCAGCTTCATACACAACGAAGAACTGCAAATTCATGCTGCACCAGGCAGTCCCACGCGTGTTTACCGCTCCACACTTCGTACTATAAGCGGAACCCGTAGCTACTGCACTTCGAATAATCAAGCCTAAAACGCATGTAACTGCGGCGGGGTCCGCGAGAAGTGTTCGTACAAAGCGACAATCGAAATACAGCGATTTCGTCATAACGAGGGTTTTACTGTGTTTCTTTCTTTTTTTTTTAATTCAGAGGCGACGCCACATCAACGGTCAATGCCGCCGAATACCAGAGTGCACTCGCTCGAGTCTCACCCGGGGCACTTTCCGAGTCAAGCACCGGGACGGCGCATCCGACCACGTGACGAGGCGGTGGCAAGCAACGCGCCTCTCGAATCGACGTCGTGCAGGAGAAAGGCGCAGATCAAGGCAGCAGGAGGCCCCGACGTCGGCCGCCACTCGCACGGGCTCAGCCGTGCGTGGCGGCGGCGGTGGTGCTCGCCGAACAGTGGCCAACAGTGCGCTCATCGGCAGCGCTTACCCTCGGCGAGGGGAACAATGCGTTCCCTTCCCCACCCCGCCATCACCTCCACGCTTCGAAGCAGCTCTCGCCGATATGCACACGGGCGCGCACATAAAACACGCGCCGCTGAGCGCGTCGACAAGTCTGCCTGCGCGAGAGCTCCGGAGGGGGAGGGGGGGGGGGCACGAGTGTTCCGATAGGAATCGAAAGACGAAAGCCTCGCCGTTGAATTTTTTTTTTAACGCGCTTTTCTTCACCGGCATTGACTTTGCCTCGCGCAACGATGTCGCCTGCCGAGCCGAGAGGCTGGACTACACCGACCAGGTGGCCCCGCCTCTTGAATATGCCAAACAGGAAATATTGAACTCAAAAAAAGAGAAATCTTTCACGATCGAAGCCACGTCACACGACAGTCAGTGCCCCCCGGCCGCATATCTGCTTCTATCCCTGTGACCCATTCGGACGAAGTATTATTCCCTCAGGGAGCTGGAGCGACCCTGACATTACTCGGACGACAACAGGTCGACGCCCATAGGACGTGTCCCAAGTGCCCAGTTCCAGTGGCGACGGCACATTCCGGACAGCTGCTATGTAGCTGCGTCCTGGGACGGGTGCAGTCAGGTTGGAAAAGATGAGAAGGCCACATTCCAGCGGAATGTACCGGACAACTATAAAACCGTTCCCACAGAGTGGGTATGTGCCACCAACGTTAGGCACTGCAACTAAAACCGTGGAATGACAGACTGTCTGCAAAGTTGTTTTCCGAAACAACAGGTTTTCAGAAACACCGCAGCAGCTCTTGCGTTATTCTGAACTGCGCGCTGTTCTCAGCTTTTTTTCTTTTCTTCTCCACATCGAAATGCTCTAAATTGAAAAGGGGACAAAATGGCAGGTACCGGCCCTTGCTGTCAGGCATATAAACCGTTAGTTGATAATAAAGTATCCAGCACACACACGCACACACACACACACACACACACACACACACACACACACACACACACACACACACACACACACACACACACACACACACACACACACGCACGCACGCACACACGCACACGCACACACGCACACACACGACAGCAACGAAGAATAGAGAAGCCGCAAGAAGCAATCCAATCAATTGTCGTAGTGTCCCTGAGGCTCGCACGTCGCTCAACAGAAAACTGTGAATGTCAAGAGAGGGAAAGAGAGAAACCTCCGTCGCAGGGCTTGAGTGACAAAAAGCGGCAGCAGGCCCGTTACACACACTAGCCTATCAAGCCTCACGCAGTAACACTTCCAATATAGCGCAAACACCCTCGGCAAACACCTGCCCCCTCTTCACGCAAGCGGAAGAACGGTGACTTTCTTTTCATCTCCCATACGTTTCTCGAGCTTCATTTCCTCCTCGGCGGCAGCCAGGCCACATTAAAGGGACCGCCGCAACAAAGCCATCGTCTTGAAAGGTTTCGCCGCGGGCCATCGTATTCTCTTTCTTTCCGGGAAGAATGAGTTTCGGGGGGGGGGGGGCGAGAGGAGGGGGAAGGGGCTCCCTCTTGTGGCAGCGGCGGGGTCCTCGAACGTTTCGCGAGGCGTTCCCTAGCGCTGACGGATCCGCGAGACGACGGGAGACAAACGAGGCGGCAGGCGACGGCGGCGCCTTGCCGCGACAGCTCTGACAACCCCCGGTTCAGCTTTGACGAAAGCCGACTCCCCGGCGGCACTAATCCGCGGAAAAACAGCCGCCCGGAAGAAGAAAGAACGATGGGGAGGGTTAAGCGGCGTACAGGGAGTTCCGGAAGGGGGACACACGACCGGCGACGGCGGCAGAGCCGTCCTACGCTGGTGCAGGAGGAAGCTTCGAGAGAGCTTGCAAAATGCGCGTGATAAAGGACACCACGGAACAAAGGCGATGATAACGATGTAAAACAGTGACACTTTAGTAAATCATAGCGCTGCGGAACACGCACACAGTAATATGCAACAAATAAATAACACGTGGGAGAGAGGATTTGACGTAAGGTATGTGTTAGATAGGCATCAGTAACAGCGGTGCGAAAACGATGAGAAGTGGTGATGTTGACAAAAGCTCCAAGCAGGTTATTCCAATCTGGGCATGTTTTTGGCAGGAACCAATTACCTTATGTCACCGTTCTATATCAGGCAACGCCTACTTTATGCTGATGATCAGTTCGAGAAGAAGCATGAGGAGCAGAAGAGATGCATGTAATGTTACGGTAGTAGATGTTGTGCAAGAGGCAAGGACGAGGTAGTTTCCTGCGAGAGATCGCACACTAAGGTGAAGTTTCGTGTTGCTACGCTGGCGATGCGGTCATACTTCAATAGAATGAAACGGGCCGAATGGTTCTTTGCACTTTCAAGTGAGTTTGTTAATGTATCGCGACCAGGATCTCAGATCTAAGAGGCATATTTCAGGCTGGGTCGTGTGTATGTGAGATACAATTGCTTTTTAATAGAAGCTGGTGCAAGAGAAACATAGAGATCTAAGCAATCAAGCATGTGATTAGCTTTGGCTGTTATGCACTCGAAGTGCTTATTCCGTGCGAAGCCATTAGTAATGTTTAAACTCAGGTGTTTATAACTAATTCAAGAAAGGTGTCGTTAATGGAGTAGCCGAGCAAGGTGCGTTAGTACTGAGTTAGCTCGTGAGATTAAAAATTTTAGTGAATCCCTAGTTTCTGACGTCTATCGGGCAATGTCAATGCCGCTAATTAAGGCATGCGTCTTTCCGTGTGCCCAAGCCGTGATGTTGGATATTCCACCGCTGTTCTGGGTATGCTCTATTATGTTGTCAGAACGAGTACGACAACATCAATCAACGTCCATGACCGACCCCTCATACAGCCGTGTTCAACTTCCGGCTTGTGTATATATATATATATATATATATATATATATATATATATATATATATATATATATATATATATATATATATATATATAATTCGAACCGTGCCGTCGGCAGCGCGTCCACCCTTCAAAGCTGGACGTGCACACCTAAAAAGAAAAAAGAAAAGGGGAGACAGAGAGACCCCCCCCCCCCCCGCCTCATTTATAAAGGAATACTCTTTTTACGAATAGAGCGGCCCTTCTGATAGAAAATAATCGAACCATCCTCTCTTTCTCTATGCACGGATAATTGGCTGAACTTACGACTGCCGACGACTTTCCCTCGCCTGAATCGCCAACAGGGAAGCGGCGATAGAATAATGAATCGGGCAACGACGTCGCCGCTGGGGTTATACGCATGCAAGCTCTACCTTTCTCTCTCTCTTTCTGTTCTCGGCACGCTCCTTTGTCGGCCTGTGGAAATAGCGCGAGACGCGAAAGAAAAGCCGCCGCGTATTTTGTGCGCATGAGCGGCTGCCATTATTATTAAGATTATTAGTATTGTGTTGTTGTTTGGAATTTTAGTCCCGAGCCTCAAAAACGGAGACCTGCTGCGATTGTATTAACAGATATCATTATATATATATATATATATATATATACGCACACTCTTAATTAGCCAGTATCGTGACCGCGTGTGGGAAAAAAACTATCATCATCAGCAATGGCTCCAGCGTCGTTGTCTTTCGTTGTGATCGCGTTTCAAACTTGTAATTTCGTAAAGTTCTAGCGCGCAGTCCGTGTACCAGTACAACTCGTATTGTGGCGCCGAAATCCGTCCGCTAGAATGCTGTCCTCTCGTCAATATCCTGATAAGTTCTTGTCAGCCTGCATTCAAGTAGCACTTGGTGTCGTCACTTTTCCACCTCAGCACCGTGGCAACCATGCATTCATATAACGCCAAAGAAACCTGTTGTCGTTCTCATTATTATCATTACATACTTGTACCGCTTGTTTTCTCAATATACATCGTATTGACGGAGTTACTTTACCACGCCCTCTACAAAGGCATCCCAGGAGTGGGCCAGAACGAAGGTCTAACGCCTATTCAGAGTGCAACGTGCAGCACTAACCAGTACAGGGGAGCGGCTGGGAGGCATACGGGGGACACGGGTACAAACGAGAGTTCTAGTAGTTCCAGTACCAACTGGCCCAAACTGCCACCTGGTGCAAACCTCGGGGCAGCGTCACCCCCTACACGTCGACGGCCTTTGCGTCTTTTCCCAGCCTTACCGAGCTTCCGCACTAGTTTGAGCTAATATCGGTCAGTCATATAATATCGGAAGAGAACAGGCGCGGCGCCAGACAGCAACGTGACAGCAACGCGCAGTGACAAAACGTCCGTCCCGTTCCTCTGCGTTTCTGTCCCTGTCGTTCTTCGTCGCTTGTTCTCACCGTGAGCTTGAGGTCACGGGTTCGGTCCCGACCGCGGCGGTTGCTCTCCGCGGTACGCCAAAACGTGCCTTGGGTACCGTGCGCCAGAGGTTTACGCTAACCAGAGAAACCCGAGGTAGTTAAAAAAAAATTAATCCGGGGCCCCACACTACGGCGTGCCTCATAACGAGACCGCGGTCTTGGTACGTCAAGCGGCAGAATTTAATAATTTTCTTGTCGCTCTGCTACTATACAAGCGTGATTTATTCATAGAACATTAACATAACGTTCTTCCTTAGTGTCGCTTTATTGTAGAGCATTGCGTGTGTTATTATTTGGTCGTTTGTTTTTTTAACTATAACTAATCCAACGATTAAAAACAGAAAAGAAAAAGCACAGCCTACTCCACCGCCTGATACTTGTCGCTGGGATCCTCACTGGCTGGAACCCTTGCAGAAGCGACACAGCCGCAGCTACGCACGCAACAGAAGCCAGAACCGAACACATGCCGTGAGATAAACAAATAGTAAGCGCAAGACCTGGACATTGACTCGGTAGCCGCGAAGAAAGAAACAGAGGAGAGAGAGAGCTGCCAATCACCCGCTGCCAGAGCGCCGTGAGAAGAAATGGCCGCGAAAGCGAGCGAAATCTCGGCATACATCTGGCAACAGACCAGCTTCTGCGCGCCGCATGCCCTGACAACGGGTGGCCGTCACTGCATTATAGCCTAGCGCGCACGCTCCAAGCCTATCGTAACATTCCAATTCTCCCTCTTTTTTCTTCTTCTCTTCATTTCTTTTTCTCTTTTCCCTCTCTTACTCCGGCTGCTCCGATCCGAAGGTCATGACCCTGACGTTCCTAGCACACGCCCGCTGCGGAGGTCTAACTATACAGGAAGGCTCGAGAAAGGAACGGCACTGCAAAAGGACAGCGATAGCCGAGAGAGAGAGAAAAAAAGAAATGCCCAGGTACAGCACCATTGGTCGGTCATCAATCAAAACTTGGGGGACGACCGCTCGTTTTCTTTTCTCTCTTTTCCCTGTTTTCTCTTCCGGTTTCTCCGACGACTGCGCGTGCCCCGTAGAGCACACGACCACCGGCAGGTGAGGAAGGAAGCGAGCGAGTAGAGCCCGAGACGTGGCTCGCACGGTGAGATATATCCAGAAGGAGCGAGGCTGGTGGAGGGAAAGGACGCGCATGCAGGCCAGCGAGTGAGCAAACAAACAAAGCGAAACCGTAAGGGGAAGACCCGCTGGTGAAGACGGCGGGGGGGGGGGCGCGGGAGGGGGGAAGTGAACGAGACCTTTGGCCCCGGCGCCGTGCCTTCCACGAAAGGCGGCAAAACACACACAGCGAGGCCCGCAAGAATGGAAGGAGGTGGACACGGAGACTCAGCGGGAAACGTTAAGGCCCAGGGAAAACGAGACGAAGACGACGGGCCGATTACGGTGCGGTCGGTCCGCCTGGCTGCTTACTTTAGCCGCAGGCGCGCGCGGTCGCCTCCTTTGCCGCGGTCGTTTACCCCTTTCTCTCCCTCTATTGCCCGGTTTTCTGTCCAAACAGTCCGCACGGACTCTCCGGGGACGTGCGAACCCCTCTCACGACGGAGACACAAACACACGCCGTCGCAGCGTGACGGAAGAGCGGCGGAGTCGTGACGACGACGGAGTCGGGCGCGAGATGAAGCAAACAAACGCACACATCGTGGCCACCTCGCGCGGGGACGGGGTGGAGAGGTCAACGCGACGGGCGTTGAGCCGGCGCACAAATTGCGCGAAGGTCCGGTCGACGACTCCGAGCGCCCAGACAGAAAACGCGACGCGTCGCCTCTGTTCGCGCCGACGGAGAAAGATTCAGCGACGCCCGTCAGCTTCGCCGGACAGAGCAGAGCGGACGCGAGCAGGTCTCGCACCTACGGTGTCTCCGTAGGTCTCGCACAATCAACCACCCCCGCGACTTCTCCAACTCGTTATTTTCACCAACGCTGTGCGGAACGAGCCGGCCGACAATTTGCGACGGCAAGCACAGTGCAGCCTGCAAAAGACACGGGGGCATCGAACCCTTACGAGCAACTTCTGTCCTCGTCACTAAGTCGGTAGATCTGCTGCCGAAATTGAAGTACCATGGGGCTAGAACTCAGCAAGAGCATGTGCGCTGTCAGACGCGTGGCTCTCGCCGGTAGACCTAGTTCGACGCGCAATGCACGTAGCATGTACAGAGCGCCGTCCGTCATCGGACTTGTCCGGCAACGCCTCCCGCCCATGCATATTCAGAGCACGTCCGCTGCAAGCTTTCTTGCATTCAGTGCTCGTAATTCATAACTCCCGGAGATGTATTGCTTGAAGAGACCACACAGAGATACATGTTTAGATAACGCGCATTAGTGAATTACGGCTCTGCAATATCTAGAAGGGAAATAGACTAAACTTTATCGAATAAAAGAAAGAAAGCTCGTATCTTGGTGGGTCCATCAGTCCAGGGACCTGCTGGTTGCATGCGCGAAGGAGGCGTCGATGTAAGCGGCCAGTCCTTCTTGATATTCGGTGGTTTGTAGCTAACGTCGGTCACTTGGCGGTTGGGGTGAGGTTAGATGCCCGTAGGAAGGAATGAGGGCGGTGTTCCACAATGCCCGAGTATGTGCAGCGTGTCTGTGCCGCAGTTCCCCCACCGAGGTGGGGGCCTCTATACGCCTGCATGTTGGATAGGTAGAGATAGCGAGAAGACCACTCTTACCGCAATGGAAGGTTGGGTAAGCCAGAAAATATGCCAAAACGGACTTGCGGAGTCACCCTGTTATAGTGCTCCCACCCGAGCCGTCTGTGACGCCGTGGATTTTGACAGCACGAGCTTCAGTCGTCTGTCCGCAAAGAAGGACTTCCGAATGGCAGAAACGTAGCAAGTCTCGAGAATGTGCTAAAGCCGGAACGCCGCCGAAATAAGAGAAACTATTTGGAAATTAATGGCGCCACACACTGATCTCTGGGTACTGAAGCTTCGGCGCGAAATTATATAGAAGTAAATAATTAAAGAGACAGACGTTGGGGGGAGGGACCGCTAACCATTTTCACCACTGGTATAACCGATCACTTTCAGGCCAGTTAATTAATATTCAGTTTCGAATGAACGCGTTTTACAGGCTAAATTGATTCAGCGTTCCTCGAAGGCCAGAAAGAGAGAAGGGCCCGTACACGTAGGAGCCACGTGTTGTCTCGGAACAGGCGCCACGTATTCGTGCGCCGAACAAAGCGCAGCACGCGTTGCACACGGGACGGCAATGAAGCACGCGCGCGCTGCTGTAGCGGTTCACTGCTAAGGAAGAAGCACCGCAATGAGAAGTGGAGGAAGCACATGCATGCGGGAAAGGGGGGGGGGGGGAGGGAGCGGCTCGACGCCATAAACAGGCCGCAGTAAGCAGGCCACGACGACGACGACGTCCAGAGTTCGACCCCGCAGATCCTTGCAACAACAACAACGTGCCACGCTACGGGACGGCATGCCCGCGCGTGAGCCAGCGAGGCAGCAGCAGCGCTCGCTCGCTACGGGCCACACAAACAGCAGCTGCCGCAACGCGTGGTCCGCGCTTGTTTTCCGCCTCTCGTTCGCCCCAGACCCCCTTTGTGCGCAGCGCGAAGGTCCACAGCCATCCTTTTTCGAGCAGGGGGGAAGCCGCGCGAGCCTGGGGCGGACCGCTACGCGCGCTGTGCGGGACCTCTCGGTTTTCCTTTTATAGCGCGAGCTTTATTTCTCCGGCCGAGGAGCGGGTTTCGGCCGTCAAGACTCCTCCACTCCCCGTTGTATGTAGAACGCTCGCCGGGCACGCACGGGCGTCGGGAGCAGAAGAGAAGGACGCGCACGAGGCCGCGATCGGCGGCTTGTTCGCACACGCGAGTCCGCGTGATCCGCCGAGGGGCTCTCGCTCGGACTCGATCCTGGCCCCTGCTTGCTGCGACCGCCATCGGCGTGCTGATGGCACGAATGCTGCCATGGTTGCATCCGCGGCCGCGCATTGCAGAAGTGCTCTCTAGTATTCGATTGATTGATTGATTGATTGATTGATTGATTGATTGATTGATTGATTGATTGATTGATTGATTGATTTCACGTGCTGGTGGCACAAGGAGGTTTTGGAGGACGTTGCGACGGCGCAGGAGAAGCTTGACCAACCTCCGCTTCTTTAGCCGCGTACACGTGAATGCGACAGTATATAGCGTGTCGCGTTCTCTAGCGTACCGCGCTAATTATGCGACGCGACGGCGTTTACACGTTCAGCATTCCTCCGCGTCCGACGAAACAAGCCGGACCCTCCTGCCGGCGATCTGCATTCCGCCTGTGAATGGAGGAGAGAGCTAGCGAACAGCGGCAGCGCCCCCCCCCCCCCCCCTCATCTCTCCCTCAAAAAGGCGATGCGCCAGCGTTAACGTGCGCCGCGTGAGACGACTGTCTCATCAATGCGATGCGCCTTCGTAGCGCGTTTTACGCTATAGAAATGCGATGTGACGCGGCAGATTGCGATTTTATGCCGCTGTTGTTAACATGTGCCCGGAACTAGCTACATCGGCTGTTTTCTTTGCCTTTTTGACACAGTCTGAATCCGAACGAAGCGGCCGGACATTGAAGCAGCGAGCCCGTGCTGTAGGCCTAGGCCAATCTGCGCTCACTCCGCAGCCCAACGCCATGGCTACCAAGCCATTAATGCAGAATTTATGGGTCCTGGTCGCGACCGCGCCGCAGCCAGAAACAGCTACGAGTGCTATTTGCAGACGATTGGACTAGACTCGAAGCTTTAGGGAGACGACTATGTTATTAAATTGCGTGTACGGACCCCCCTTTCCCGGTCCTTATTTTTCAGCACTCTTCTTGGGTCCTTTCCTACTCCCGCTTGTGTATATGACAGCAGGTCAGACGATACTAAATACGGCTGACATATCTGATTTTGCTATAAAAGTTTTTTCCACTCTAAATATATGCCGTGCACCTACGAAACGAAAGCCGTGTCGTCCATCCTCTGCGGTTATTATACCTAGAAAGGGCCGTTAATATATCGAACCAAATACTAACGGTTCTTGCCGCGGACATGCCTATCTAGAGTAATATATATATATATATATATATATATATATATATGAGCATCAAGTTTACGGAAGCCATTTCTCGAAGTTCGAGGTTTCACCACACACAAACACGGCGCTATATGCTTCGGGAGATATACAACGGCTCTATGGACAGTACACGCGGGTCTTGCAATCTTATTTTCATTTCGAATGACGAGCCTCGTCCTGCGTGGTCCTCTTGTATGCCGCATTTCCAGAAAGCACGCACGGCGAGGTCAATTCTGCGTCGTCAAGGGCAGCCGACCCTCGACCATATACCAGACAGCCTGCGAACTTTAAGATTTGTAAGAAACCCGAAACAGATGACACCGACGGAGTAGCGGGGAATAGCACTCATTTGTTTTCTAAAGCTCACTTTGAGAACGCGCCTTCGGGATGCATGCGCACTTTATTAACAATGATTTGCCCCGAGACCCGCACGCCAAGCAGGCACAGACTTGGAACAGCCATGACTGACAAGTAACAGATCCCAACGTATACTTTTTCAGCGAATTTGCATCCGTTTAAGAGATTGTTGATAGTGTCCCTGTGTATAGTGTTCATCCCACACGCACTCAGTGCTTACTCTCTCCCTTTGTTCTTCTTACTATTCCTTTCTCCCCCGCCCCCAGTGCATGGTAGCAAACCGGGTGCTCTTCTGGTTGACCTTTCCTGTCCTTGCTCTCTCTCTCTCTCTCTCTCTCTCTCTCTCTCTCTCTCGTGATGTTACGCATTTTCCCAGCTTAAGGTCGGAGACAGCTTATTCATACCCATGTGGCGTCGTTCTACCATTAAAATATATCCTATGGTAGGGTTGCATACCGACAGCGAAAATTTGTCGGAAATAGAATTTGCTTTTCGCACGACTTGACGCAAGATTCGCAAAACCGTAGAACGAGCCCGAATTCGTAAATTTTACGGAAAATTTGGGAGACTTTGGCAGCTAGGCTCTACAGCCAAAATCATTTTGCTCGAAGCGTCCGAATTCCCCAAAAACGGTCGAGCCACAATTTCCCGCCGTCCCTTCGACATCCCTCCCATAGCCAGGCAGAAAGCTTTGTTGGATGTTTAACACTATCCGAATCTACTTAAGAAAGCGAACACTCACTGTTACGCCGCTTGACTTCAGTACCAGCTTTCCATTTTCACATAATATTAGGGTAAAATGGCTCTAGATTAAAACGTTCTTGCAGCATCATTCATTACACTTTATGATTTTAAATTCTCAAGCACTCATAGTTCTCTAAACACACCAAGACAATTAGTCTCCGCGCATATTTATTTATTTTTTTCATTACTGGCATCCCTCTACGAGGGTTGTTACTGGGATGGTAAAAAAGTGAAAAGAAACATGCACTGTAGGTGGACAGAGACATCAAGGTTCCGCATAATCTTGCAAACACAGGACTAAAAGAAGTTAAAATACACGAACATTACTTGTATTCGCTGTACATAGCTTAGAAACGTGCCACGCAGTTCAGCCACGGCCGACAAAAATAAAATAACAAGAAGTAACTGCGTAACGCATCACTGCTAGGAAGGTAAGGCTGTGTAATATAACTTCTTGTTGATTTTTTATTATTATTTATAACATACTGCGGTCAAGTACAGCAAGCAGGTGAGGTTGCACATGAGCATGCATTACAACATTGTACCCATGTTAATAAACCAGTAGTACTAATCAAAGCATAAGTAATCCAACACACACAGGATCAACCCAGTTATCACGGATATTTGCAGAACGCTAAATATGGAAACAATTAAAGAAGGAATTATCATCCCTTATACACGCCGGTTTTATAAAAAGAAATTGCGCAGTTTCGCCAATTTGCGCGAATGCGTTAACGTGCAATAAGCGAAGTACGAAAGAATTACACATCAAAGAGTGACTGGACTTCACTCTCAAATATCCTCGCACAATTAGATATGAAAACATGCTCGGGCAATGCATTCCACAGCGTGAAAAAAGAAACAATAATAATAATCAATTAACATTGTGATTAACGCGAGCACTTCGTTTCCCTGGATGCCTTAAATACATTATCTTATCAATTTTTTTTTGTTGCCCTTGGAGCGCTTGAAAAAATATGCCTGCAATCGGTACGTTTGTTTACGCGTTTCCGACAGTTACTTCAGCATTCGCGTGACTGAGCCTGTCCGTCCGTACCTACAGGAATCGTCGGATTTTTTTTTTTTTGTTGAAGTTATTTTTAACACAGATTACACGAGTAGTCCTTGCGAAAGGTTGCGCTCATGTTGAAAATGAGCAATCGGTAAACCAACAAAAGCGGTATGAACCGAGAAGGACAAATTGAGGCAAATACACACTCTGACTGTCATTCCCGTGGTGCAGGGTAAAGGACGAAAACTTGCACTTAGGGTATGTAGACACTATATATCCCCACGGTGCCCTCTGGGGCAACACAGACTAAACCGCAGATGGAACTATGGGGCTAGTCCGTCCGTCGTCCTCTTTCCTGCCTTTCTGCTGCGCTAATTCCGTCTCGAATAAAAAAAATATAAGCCGCTCGTTCTGAAACACAAGTTCTGATAATTCCTTCCGTCAACCCTTCAATATATGCGGCGCTGACGTCTGGGAAAGCCATAATTTACGACAGTCTGTCTTGCTGTAGCATCGTTTTCTGCGGCAACCAATCACTCAACACCCCCCCCCCCCCTCACCCCACCCCGCCCTGCCATCGTGCAAAAATATTCAACGAAAGCTGGTCGGTGACTGCAAAACGCAGTAAATCCTGAACAGATGAGGGCATCTGCAGGACATGCCGCAGGCTTTAATGCCGCAGTCCCATTATGGCACGACACAATGCGTCGCCGTACACGCGCGGCGAATCCGTTATAATTACGACGATGTTTCAGCGTTCCTTTTGTTTCTTTCTTTTTTTTTTTTTGCGGGGCCAATCAGTCAGCGCGCGCTCGCCAGTCTATCCGCTCCTAGGTATAACAAGCGTTCCCTTCCACTCCCCCCCCCCCTCCCACCGAGGATGCAATAAATAACAAAATGACGACGAGTGCAGCACGCATTCGAGCGGCCTTTTAGGGCAGGCGCCGCACGACTCGTACACACACACACACACTCGCCATGTACACTCGACAGTAACGACACCGCAAGAGTGGGCGCGCACGCATCGCGTCCTGGCGGCCGCCACTCGTGTGACCCACATGACCGCTGACCAGTGGCCGTCGACGCGAAAATGGCCCATTGTATATAACGCGGGCGGCCAACGACTCATCGCGAAACCCTCGCAGCTCTATATTCGCAGGCGCGTCGATTGAGACGTCCACGGACGGGGCTGACGTCTTCACTCAGCATGCGGCGAGATTGTGGGCGCGGTAATGGTGCTTGATGAGATTCGTGTATTTAGCGGTAGAGAACACCCACACCTTTTTTTGTTAGTTCCTTTTCACCAATTCGGGGGTATTACGTGCCACAAACCACGATCTGCATACGAGGCAGGCCGTGGTGGGGAACTGCGGATTACTCTGTCTGACCACCTGGGTCAAACAAACCACGACTGCAACGGGGTGGCATTATTACATAATAAGGCGAAAAACAACTTCCCGCCGTCCTTAACCTACGCACCGCTCGGGCAGGCCGATTTTAATACGCCGCGCGCAACCAAGGCAGTGGCGCGGGGGGGTTCGGACTAAGGTCACCGCGTGAGCACGAAGGCAGTGTGCACGCACGCGGTGCGGCGAGGGAAAACAAAAGACGGCGCCGCTACAGCCGACACACGGGAGCGCCGAACAAGGCCCCGGGCGCCATCGATCAAGTCGCGCCAGGTAACGACGCGCTCCGGCTAGAGAGAGAGAGAGAGTGGTCGCACCTTGGCGCACAAGCATACGCCGCGGAAGGAGCGGCAACACCGAGAGAGAGAGAGAGAGAGAGAGAGAGAGAGACTCGGACGATTAGGAACGGCTGCCACCGCTGGCTGACCAACAGCGGCAGCAGCTGATCGCCACCACCGCCGCCATCAGTCTCGTTGCGGCTGCGCCGTGCCCCCCATCTCGAGGCGGCAGCCGACTTTTCGACGTGCACGACGCGCATATGAGCAACGGTATGGCGCGCCGCGCGCTGTTCCCGGCCTAACGATAACCCAGTTCCCTCGCAGCCGGCGGCGAGCTGCTGCCAGTCGTTCGACCACGGAACTGCGGGCTGGGAGAATAAAGGCCCGCCATAGCCAGTAACACAGCCGCCGCCGCTGCGCTGCTGCCGCGGACTGGTGTAGAACCACTCCGACACCACGATGCGTCCTCGGTCGGCCACCGGCTGACGCGCCAAGTTTGCCGACCACGCCAGCTTCCAGTTGCGTGTACGGTTGCGCCAACTCCGAGACGCCATTGACTACAATAAGGCGATTCCTTTGGCTTAAATTCTGGGGCTTTACTTTTATAATCCATCCCCTCACGACCAGCCGATCCCGGCGATAACATAGCTGCTCGAACGACTGACGAAGCGCAAAAGGAATTGGGACAAAATCGTTAGGTATCTGCGCCCTCGTGACACCACGGACCTGGATAGGAGAAAAAGATTATTTAAAATGAGTTACTTCGATGTAAGTTATATCCAAGGGGTCTTTAAAACCTCATTGGTTATATCAAGCTTCCTCGACAATAGTTCTCATATATATATATATATATATATATATATATATATATATATATATATATATATATATATATATATATATATATATATATATATAGCGAGTGTTATTGTGAGACTAGGTATCTATCGTGTTTTCTATAAAGTAGTGCAATGTATTTTGCATCCAATTTCTAGTGATCATACTGTTTTTCCCGTTTATTCCCTTTATGCAGTACTGCAGCTCTCTATCTCTCTCCCTCTCTCTCTCTCTCTCTCAAAGAAGAATCTTTAGGCAAAATGGAAAAATGCGTCAC
Source organism: Dermacentor variabilis (assembly GCF_050947875.1). Taxonomy (NCBI): domain Eukaryota; kingdom Metazoa; phylum Arthropoda; class Arachnida; order Ixodida; family Ixodidae; genus Dermacentor; species Dermacentor variabilis. Next base: position 161,849,803 of record NC_134572.1, read on the forward strand.
TTGCGTGGCGTGGTTACTTAGAGTCTGATTAGTCAGTATGCAGTGTATGACGTCGACGTTGCTCTCTGCTTTCCAAAAGTTAATTTTTTCGCTTCATGCACGAATTATACGTGTCACGATAAAGGACCCGAGGTGGTGAAAGTTACCCCGGAGCCCTTTGCAGGGACTTTTCCCACTGCACACGGTTTGCTCTGCGACGGAAAATCCCATAGGTTGTCCACGGAGTTCAAGTAGCGTGTCTATAATGAGTGAGTGAGTGAATAAACTTTATTGTAGGTCCGGCGAGTACGCGAACTCGTCGCGCACCCGGCTAGTCCCACGTCGGGACCGGCAGGTCTAGCCCACCGGCCCGGTCGGCCGGACGGCCAGGATTTGATTTTAAAGAAAGTAGCGTGTCTATAAAATTACGGCTTCACGCTTTCGACCGATACCGACTGTGGTTTATATGTATAGGCAAGAAAGAACTTGAAGAACGCAAACTGGACTACATAAGATGCCGCAATGCCTACCCAAAACTAACCCGCCGTGGTTGCTTACTGACTATAGCGTAGGGCAGCTAAGCACGAGGTCGGGGAATCGAATCTCGGCAGCGCGAAAACACCCGTGTACTTCAGGTAGATTTAGGTGCACGTTAACGAACCCCAAGTGGTCCAAATTTTCCGGAGTTCCCTATGACGGCGTGCCTCATAATCAGATCGTGGTTTTGGTACTTAAAACGCCACAACTTAATTTTTATATAAGACTATGTCATAAGGTTGTCGTTAATTCCCCCTGTGCATATCACTCTAGAGCCTCATCATAAAACATGTCGGGATAGCAACGCATTTGGAACATGTCGGGAGAGGGATGTAAGTAAAGAAAGCTTGTTTTTAAAAATTGGAAACAAGAAAGGCACCTTCTGTGTTGCTACAGAGCCTCTTCAGCTGGCACCACTTCCCAAACGTGCACAGTGACGGCATCAGCGCACGTGGTCACATAATTGGCACTTCCCTCCGTGATGGATCAAAGGGCTGTGGCACAATAGGGCTCAGACACAAGGTCACAGGTTCGAACAGCGGTTGCGATTCAATCGGCGTAGCGTACACCGACCATAGTTTCGTGCAATATTCGTCGTCCGCGAGGAGACGCTCGCCTCGTTCCAGCTTGTGCAACTCGGTTCCGTCGTGTTTCAAGTTAGTGTCCGGCGTAATTCCCGAGCACGAAGGCTGTGGGCGGTGGGGCGCTTCGGCGTTTGGGGCTAACGGTGTATCGTCTGCTCTGTCCGATGACTTGCGCGAAAAGGAGGGACTGCAGTAAAGTACACTCTGCGCATACCTACGTCACGCACTAGATTTAGCTATTCTGAGAACGCTCGAAGAACATGTGCACTGATCTCGCACAAGTACAAAGGGTTCGACCGACCCCGTCTTGTTATGCAAAGAAAAAAGAAAGGAAAGAAAAGCAATCTGAGAACTCGGAACTGAACTCGCGAGGTATACGGGGTGGACCCATCACCCATATTGCAAGGACAAGGGCGGATAAAGAACAAAAAGAAAACAAATATCCAATAAAACAACTACCTACTTCCGTTAACAGGCAAAAAGCAGGTAATGAACTAAAGTTCGTTCGAACTGGCCAATCTCGCCAAGTACAATAAGCCCGCGGGCCCACGGAAACTGACCGTCGAGAGTCGAAAACCTGCGAGTGCCGTTGCTCATGGTTGGTGGGTGAGACTGCCTTCCCCTGCGTCTTCATGCTCTTGCACAATATGCGAATGATATAAGCCCTTGACATGCCATTAATGTAATTAGGGCTTCCACCCGCACAGACAAAAAAGAAAGCAAAACAAGAAAACTCTTCACGTTAGTATCTGGTTTCGTCACATAAACAGTTCCTATGCGTGAGAGAGATGAAAGGAGAAAAAGCAGGGGCGTTAGCGGAGACAGAAAATCTTGTTTGCCTCCCTTGTCTACGGAGAGGCAGACAGAAAAGACGAGACTTTCAGAATACGGAACGCAAGCTCGGTCTTGTACCCAAGCAGTCTGTGTACGCAAGCGGCAAGCAAACGTTTTGCGTGCTCTAACATACATGCCTCTAAGCAAAGAAACAGCCGTCGATATACTTGTGTATATCGTCCTTAACTAAGAAGTGCAACAATGCATACCGCAGCACCCTGTACTGCGACGGCTGGTGCGGTAGTCACCCTAAAAACGGTTCGTTTCGAAAGTGGTTGATCACCTATACGGCGAACGAGCTGAATTCTCGCAAGGACAGGTTTTGATTGGCCTCGTACATGCTTTGTCTTGCCAGACGATAAAAAAGAAATATACCATGCACGGTCAGGCACTTATCCGTACGGTAATATGGCATGGCGGAGAGAGAGAGAAAGAGAAACTAGGACTTGAACGCTTGCAAGGCTCCGGCGGGAAAGAAAGCCAGCGCCCGTACAAAAAGCTCTGACGCTAGAATTGCTAGTAAGAGAAAATTGCAACCGATCCTGGCGCTGGTCCTATTACTAGCGAAGGCGACCGGCCAGTGGTAAACAGCACATACAAACAAGACTTTCTGTGAATTCCGCCAAGTACTGCGGAATGGATGTATGCGTCGCCCTCGGCCCTTTCGACACGGGGCGATTTCGCGCAACATTTCGCACACGCGACGCCGTTGGTGCGGGAAGTGTACCATCGCATTCTTCGTGCGTAAGAGAGTTCGGCGTTCTGGAAAGATGAATTTTCCAGCGAAATCGCACATGCAGTGTGCATGGGGGATGAATAATCATAGGGCTCCCCGGGAGCTCGACAGACGCATCAGGATGGCGTGCCCGCTCGTGTTTTTTTTTTCTTTTTTTTTCTTTTTTTCATGATAAAAATGAAATCTGAATAATAAAAAAAAAAGACATTTAAGAAAGCCAACTTTTTATTCTGCTTTGCGGGATAGGAATATTGGAGGCCCCTATTCAGTGAAACGTTCTTACGCCAGAATTGCTCGCAACAGCATATGCCATGGCTTAACATTATGTTGGACATGTCATTTGCGAAAGCGGCCAGCCACTGCCCCGAGCAGCACATACGAAAGAAAAAAAAGTTCAGTTTCACGAGGGCTTTCGTGCATCGGCAGGAACGTGTGGCGACGTTGACGTCATCGAGGAAGCAGAGCGGAGCCCGTGCAGCATATACACGAACATGCGGCGGATATAACGCAGTTCGGATATAGTGAATGGCTTGAAATGGATAGCGTGAAGGGCTTCTTTTTTTTTAAGTCCTGGGTAGATACCGCAATAATTTATTATGCGTGCGCAAGACCTCCCGTACAACGAAGGAATACACTGCACGTTTATAGTGAAACTTTCCAAACGACCTCAGTATAGGAAGTAGTGTCACCGTTTACAGTAAAGCGTTTAACCGTGCGGAGGCGTTGCAGGCTACGGGATCATGCTTCGGATATAGTGGAGGGCATAAGTACTAAGCTAGGAATAGCGAAGCGTGCGAAAATGCCTACGGTATAGCGAAGTGTTCGCATAATATGCAGCGAAGCATTCGCAAAGACTGAAGTAGACATGAGGGTCGCTATTCACAAATAGCTCTTACGCCAGAGTTCTTCGTAAGAGCGAATTTCGGGCAATCCTGATGCTGGACGTATTATTATCAAAGGCGACCGGCCAATGGCAAAGAACACTTACGAGCAAATAGTTTCGTGAATTCTATCCAAAGGTATTTCCTATAAGGTGTGCAAACCAGACCGCAAGTGCAACTTACGAGTACACTGCAGATGACGAAACGTTTCAGTGCATCTCGGGTATGGCGTACAAGTAGCACTAGACATAGCAGAACATCTTGAAGTCGCTTTCGAAGTTTGAGAAACACTTGGTAAAATTTCAGGTATGTTTTCCTTACCATTCTTACTTCATCGGTTTACGCCATATATAAAAAAAATAATAATCGCACAGTTGCTAAAGAAACCCTTAGATTTTTTTCTGGTTGATATAGCTGCGCTCACTTTGTGTATTCGTTGCCAAAATCTTTGCATGCACCTGCGAAGGATTTTCTTTTTTGTTTCGTTTGTCGAAGTGGACTGGACTGATTAAGCCTACGACAAGACGGCTTCTCGACGGCTTCTCGCTGCAAGCGCTCGCCAACGCGAAAATCGCAAGCGCGCTAATCACAGGTACACGTGCGGCAATCACCAGCACCGAAAAGGCGCAGCCCAAAGCATCGGCTCACGTGAAACATGCATTACGCGACAAACTTTTGTCGGACCTGCGTTAGAGGAGAATAATTTGGAAGCCCTCAATGGCTCGGCCAGTGAGGAACAAAAAACTATATCTAGGGCACAGCTCGCCCGACGATGATCACGCGCAGAAAGAGCCCGTGCACCTGTCTCGCGTCCGGCACGGCAGATGCGAAGCGTGCGCCAAACTGCACGCGCGCTATTACACCGAAAGTACCCGCCAATTGCAGTCCGTGCCGCGCTTGCTAATCTCGTTGGCTGACGCCCACCCCCGTGGAAATGCCCCCCATTCGTATCACTCGTGCAAGTCAGCCATTACGAGTGGCTGCTCAGACAACCTACCAACAGGACGAGACTGGTTAGACAACAAAGTGCGATCCTCGCTTTGAGGAGCGGGCAATAACGAACGCAGGGAAAAGGACATAAAAAGATAGTGTGATTGGTCAGCCTAGTTTTTTTTTTCTTTTTTTTTTCCCCAGACTGCGCGCGTTGAGCGCTTAGAAATGTCAGGTTCGGTAGCACGCGGAGCGCTCCGTAAATTAGCGACAACGGAAGCACAGCGCTTCTTTCAAGAAGCGAACGTCGGGAATTGAAAGCACGCGAACACTGCAGAGAAGGCGTTACAAACTTACCCGCCGGCATCGGGTACTGGCAGTCGGAAGTTCAAATATCACGCCGCCGGACCTCGGAGTCGATGCGCCAAAAGCAGACGACGCGCGCACACAACAAATGAAGCCGACTATTCCGCGCACACTCGTAATCCACGGCTGTGCACGCCAAGAGGTGTCGCCGCGCACACACTTGCCGCCGGCGGCCGCAGAGGCTCACGAAATTCTTGCGAGCAGACGCGACGGGCGCAGATCAGACGAAATCCAGAGCACGCTCCGCTCCTAACAACGGCGCCGTCCGGTCGCCAGCGACCATTTTGAAGCCGCGGACGGACGCCGCCGCATCGCCGGCGGTCGCCGGGCGCGCTGCCAAGACTTTCGCCGGCCGCTCAGCCACTTGTTCGCATCCTCCGAGCTCTAACCCCACGATCGACGCTGACGACACGCTAGGATCACAGCACCGACGCACGAACACAAAGCCAAAACTTGACAGGCAACAACCGCCAATGCAAACTGGACGGTCCACGCTCGACGATCGCTTGCGCTGTTTGCAAGTCTGCGGCGGCGGCGTCTGCGCTTCGCGTTCTTTACCAAAGAGGGCGCGCGCGGCGCAAGCGATGTCGGTGCTTTCTCATTGGTCGTCCTCATCCGGTTTTTTTTTTTTTTCGGTTGGCGCTCTCTCGTTTTTCTCGAAATGAGCGTCTGCTTTCCCACCAGCTGGCAACGTGCGCTGTGGAGAAGAAGGCCTGCAGGCGGAAAGGAGGCGGCATCATGAGCGTGATTTTCGGCAGCGGAAAAAGTCCATATGGGTAAGAGCTTGATTTATGGCAGGGATTTGCTCTACTGCGACGTCCACACGGCTGTGTATGTGTTTTGCTTTCGTTTCTTTCTTTTATTTTATTTGGGGGGGGGTTGAGGGGGGGGCGGAAGCAAATGCTGCCGCGTTGTGCTCATACACAGTGGCAGGCGTGCACGTTCGCTCAGGTCTTGATTTATGCCCGTCCTGCGCCCTGTCCGACAATTTCTCAGGACTAAGGTGCTGACAGGGTGATAAGTTAGGGGCTACTCTTGAGAAGAAAATTATTATAATAACGTCATCGAAGGCGGCGGTTTACGCCCAACGTGGATATACGAGAATAAGGTTCGTTGGAATTGCGTGACAGATGCCGGTTTTATATCGGAGTTCGCTGATACCGGCGACTTTGGGAAATGGGAGAGTCGCGACGGGCGCTGCATGTGGTCGTAAAGAGCCGCGATACTCGGCGTGCCCCTCCATGGTTTAGACGAGCAGGGGTATAAGTTTCGCAGGGATTATTCTTTACAATGTATGAGCGGGCATTTCTCGAGCGAATTGAAGGAGCGCTCCTTGTGAGTATGAGATCAAGTATCGGGTAAATCTTGCTACATATGCGTGCCTGCCGCAAAGAGTTTCCGGCACAAAAGTCGCCTGGCGTATTACGTACATTTGTTGCGCAAAATGATCTACGCGACTCGCAAAATGTTCCTAGGATGCTTTGGAGCCACTGCGATACAGCAAGGAAGGTAGTCGTGCTCAACATGCTCGGAAGACTTGTATTCATCGGCAGATAGAGTTTTATTTGTTTCGGCTATTTAAGGTGCCTGAACTGCCCCGGCAAGTTGAGTTTCACATGAGCGGTGGACGCGTTACAAAAAGAAATGTTGAAAGATGCAGCTGTAACCAAAATAATGTATATCAATAAATACAAAGCAATAGAGATCGACTTGAGGGAGGGTATGCGTAAGTCATCAAGTTCGTGATCACAAGCATGGCAATGAACTAAACAGACTAAAGAAATCGGTAAATATAATCATATAGGTAAGAATTAATGTGAACGTGAACTGCGAAAATAAACAGGGTCCGCCGTATGTAAACATTCTAGAAACGTCTATCCAAAAGCACATCAGCGTCCTGTAAGGAAATAAAACTAAAATGAAATCAACAATAAAGACGATCAGTGGCACTTTTTTTTAAAAATTACGTGTGGCTGATAATGAGTTAGATAACGCTAACAGAAATTGCATTCCACTCCTCCCCCCCCCCCCCACCCAGTGGCTGTCTGGGGCCCTATAACGTAAAACTATTCCAATATGTTTCTATTCCAATCTCCTGACGTCAAATTTGCGTAACCGCCAACGCAAGCACCGGGCGGTCACCCGCAGGGTTGTCTGCACAGACCAATCAAACGCTCTTCTCGTTCATAGGAGGTCACTTTTATTTGCTTGAAAAACGAATAACATTACCTACACTGAGCGGCTTGTCATATCTAATTGGCTGACAAGAGGCGAGGAGAACGCTCAAGTGGAGAGGGATTCGATGGGGCCGAGCCACAGCACTGAAAGTCGATAACAGGATGAAGAGGGTGGTGCCAGCGTCTACGATTGGTCGGCTTTCCCTTACTTAGCTTGTGGTGGCTGGTCGAAAATCGCGGCGGCATGCAACGGAAGCTCAAGAATGACGCTAAAACCGACCCTCAGCAAAGAAGAGTTGGCAGAATGATGGGGTAAACGTGCCGAAAGTGCTCGAAAACGTTACACGGCCACGCAGGAAGTTTTATTCTACGCAAATACACCCATGCTCTCAGGCAGGTGCGAGTAGCCAGCGTCTGAGCGATCGGCGGCAGCCATCTTCTATTCCTTTCGGAACGGGGCAGCCTGCGGCTACTCCGAAGAAAATTCAGTTTTGTTCGGCATATTAATGCACCTTTATCGCGTACACGTCACTTTGACGCGGTGATTTCTTGCGGTTTTGTGACGTCGCGTGACAGGCAGGTGAAATGGGTGCAGCCCGAAAACTTTTTAACAATAGCCTAGGGCTAATAGCGAAAAGGGGTCGAATCAGAAATAACTGTTTTTCTTTTTTCTGTCAACCCATGCATAATCAGTGTGTACACATCATATCAGATGGGGAGGTATCGCGGTTTTCGTGACGTCGCGTGAAAGACAGGTGAAGTGGGGGTGTCCGAAAAAAGTTTTTGACCAATCGTGGAGGGCTGATAGCAGAATTGGAATAGAAAAGTTTGGAATAGTTTTACGTTATAGCGCCCCTGCAAAACAACAGCTACTACTACTACTACTACTACTACTACTACTACTACTACTACTACTACTACTACTGCTACTACTACTACTACTACTGCTATTATTATTATTATTATTATTATTATTATTATTATTATTATTATTATTATTATTATTATTATTATTATTATTGCCATCTTACAATATTCGTACATCAGAAGGCAGGCCCGTCAAAGCCAAGGAAGTGGCTTACGTAACTTGGCCCGGCACGTCGGCAAAGAAAGACAAAATGGCAACATGTACAGAAATGAAAAGCTAGTAAATCTCATCACAACAAAATGAAACAGAAAATCAGCTGAAATCAGTGGCAACAGAAATACAAGAAACGAGAAAATCAGAACATCCTTTTGTATTATACATATCTTACAGTGCATTCAACAATTTTTTTCAAGTTTCGTTTTGTTGTTGCAGTAAAGATATGATCAGGTAGGTCATTGAATATTCTTGGGACATAAGCATACCTATACTAGCTTTACCAAATCTTGTGTTGCAGTGCGGTACTGTAAAACGCAATGTTTTCCATAGGGCACAGGGAGCAATATATTCCTGTTTAATATCGGGGTTCCAAAATGTCTTACCCCAACCGTTTGAGTGGACAAAGTTTTAAATGACGGGAGACCCAGGCGCATAAACAAGTTCACATTGTCGGCCATGGAAGAGTTATACGCAATGGATGTTGTTATTATTATTATTATTATTATTATTATTATTATTATTATTATTATTATTATTATTATTATTATTATTATTATTAATTACGGCAGATATGGCATTCGCTGGAGTGCGGAACGGGCATGCGAATATACGGGATTTGGAGGAATGCAAGTCGAATAGTCCGTGCTATTCGATCCATATTCGTTTCGCGAATCCACTATACGAAATTGTCGAATATCCGTTTCTTTCGAATACACAAGGGATAACAACGCCTATTGGAGCATCGCGTGCGTCTATTCGTCGTACAAAAATCCCTCACGTGACTTGATCCTAGGTGCCTAGGGACAGCATCGTTTAGGGATTTTTGAGAAGGCGCGATGCTGGCGCCGAGCGACGCCGTGGCGTGTTCGTCCTCGGCGTGATCGTTCTCTGGACCGCGCGTTGTTCAAATTGCTCGTGTGATCGTGCGTGCGTTGCTTGTGTGTTGGTTGTAGGTTCTGTGTTGCTTGGCGGAAAGCCGTGAGTAGTGGCGGTGCGGCAGTGCGGCTTTGGCCTCGGTGAGCTCTGGCACTACAGAATCTGCGTTGTGTGACCCGTGCTTTCTTGAGAACCCGGCGGTGGTGACAATTGAAATATCGAAGTGGCCTAGCGCCGCGGCAGCGAAGTTCTGCGAACCGCGATGTGGCGTCGCCGTGTCCGACTTTGCTTAACGGACACCGAGGGATGTGCTGCTCGCTGCAAGTCATGTAAATGCAACTGAGTCGACCGCCCACTGTTCAGCGCTGAATGTGTGTTTGGTGTGCTGTGCTTGAAACGAGTGGTGCAGCCGTGCAGCGGGGGTGGCGGAGGAGCAGAGTGGCTTATGGTTTGCGCGTTCACAGAAATGTGCTCCCGTCTTGGTCTCATTAGCGGCTGTCGCGGGATTGTGGTGTGCTAGCTCCTTGCCTCGTATGAAGTTTACGGTGCTAACACACAGCATGTTCACGTTTTTCCGCGCTATATGTCATTTGCATGACGGCCGAGTTGAAAACGAGACATATAGTGTTCTTTGCGTTTTTGTATTGTAAGTTACTTTCTATTGTGGAAGTTCTGGGAGTCTTATTACGCAAGGAGTGCGAACGTAAACATAAACACATATGTGTGTCTGAAATTTTGAATTTTTTAGATAAACGCATATGTGTGTCTGAAATTTTGAATTACCCAGCTGTGTCATCTACTTCACGATACATACGGCGTCAGGGTTTGCGCTTAGCTGCCGAAAAATGTGCTGTGGTTGTATTCACGCGCAAATCCGTCTGCCGCTACCCGGTCTCCATTAACGGTGTCATAATACCTTATGTCTCCCACCAAAGATTCTTGGGCGTTATCATCGACCGCGGTTTGTCATGGACGAGGCGTGTTAATATGTTGAAGCAAAAACTTAATCTGTTTTGCCATGTTCTTCGCTTCGCAACAGGCATGAAATGGGGCCCCACGGAAGGCTCATTACTAAGACTTTATCAGTCTTTTTTCGTAGGCTACATTCGATACAGCCTTCCGATACTCTCAAACTTGAGCATTTCCTGCTTACGGACATTAAAGAGCGTCCAAGCGCAGGCACTCAAAATATGCCTCGGGTTGCCACGGCGCGCCTCCAACAAAGGCACAATTGAGGAAGCCCACGTATGCCCATTACCGATATACCTGTCCCACGAACCACTTCGAGTGTATTTACGCTTACTGACACGACACCATTGCCATGCACTGACGTCGGTTCTACATGAGCGGCCAGACAGCAGTTTCACAAGTGCACTCCGCTGCCATCTACCCCACATAACATCAGGCTATGCCCTTCCATATCACCCCGTCAAACCACCATGGGTGATGGTTCAACCTTCCGTATGCGTACATGTCCCCGGCATACTAAAGAAATTATTGGTTCCCGTCAGTGGACTAAAACAACTTGCTCTCGCGTACATCTGGTCAGAATACCAGACATATGTTCATGTTTACACAGACGGCTCCGCGTCACCTAAGGCATCGACAGCAGCTGTAGTGATACCAGCCCAACAGATGACTCGAGGTTTCATACTAGACCACAATTCTACATCAACCGCTGCAGAGCTTGTGGCTATTCGGGAAACGATTCGCCACAACTGCGGGGAAAGACCTCAAGAGTGGTGCATTTTCACGGACGCGCTGCAAATTTTGGGATGCTTCCTGCGCCACACCGCGTATCAGGTTATGGCACTGCAGATCACCGAGCTACTTTCATGCGCCCAAGAAAAACACCACCGCATAGTGTTCCAATGGATCCCGGGACACTGTGGGCTCAACGGTAATGAGATGGCCGATGCTGCAGCAAGGCGCGCTCTCAGCAATGGCCTGCGAACTGTAGTGCCATTCTCCAGACAGGACATCACATGCCTCCTGTCGGAATTAATGAGGAGTGCGACGAGAAGATACTGGGCCCAACCAGACGCTCGTCACGTCCGCCTTAAAAGTCTGGATCCCGATAGGAAATTTCCTATTCTGCGTGGAATTCCACGCCCTCATACATGCCTGATACACAGACTGCGATTAGGCGTCGCCTTCACTCGCAAATATTTGCACATTATCGGACGGACAGACTCCCCGGACTGTTCAGTGTATGGCGCTGTAGAGACTATAGAACATGTGCTCGTGGTGTGCCCTGAGTATGCGCGCGAAAGACTGACAATGGCAGATACATTGAGACATTTACACAATGGACCACTGTCGGAGGGCCTCTTGCTAGGCGCATGGCCACAGAGTTGGCAGACGACAGAAACAATGCGTGCACTTTCACGTTTCCTAGGTGACATGGGCCTGGACTCACGCCTGTGATACCAGTTGTGTAATGTGTCCTTCACCTCGTTCCTCCCATTATCATCCCCCATTGTGACCCTTTTTCTTCCCCTCTTCCCCTTCCCTTACGTAGAGTAGCAGGCCAGATGCTCCATTATCCGGCCGACCTCTCTACATTTTCCAATCATTAAAATACTTCTTGAATTACCCATAATACCCTTTACGACTGATAAGTGGACTACACGGCCTGTGTGAATCAGCTACCGTATGTTGCGACGCTCTTCCGTGTGGTCGAATGATTCATGGTGCGCGTTTATTTCTGTACTGTTGTAAAAACCATTTGTTTATTCACTCAATACAAATGTACGCCTTCTTCGCCGCAGTACAGCATAGTTACGCGGTGAAGCATACTAAAAGTGGGAGGGGGGCACTATCAGCCAGCATAGTATTTATTTATTTATTTATTTATTTATTTATTTATTTATTTATTTATCATACCCTCAAGGTACGGTTGTACATTGCAGAGGGGAGCGGCAAAGTAAATACAGAGGCAAATCACAAAATAAGGAAGGAAGGCAAACGACATGGCAAAAAACATCGTATACAAAATAAGAATGGTAAATAGAAACTTGTAAGCGTGGCAAAAATACATGGCGTAACAAAATAAAGAAAGGAAAGAACATACGATATAAAAATACAAGCCATATTGTAAAACAATGGCATAAAAGCAGTTATTATACAGAAAAAGCAAACGCAACATTAATTTATAAAATGAAGCTTTGAAGTGTGCTTTTAAAGTTATTGGTGTCAATTATGCTTGTAAGTAATGCGGGTAAGTTATTCCAATCTTTGCTCGTTTGGGGAAGAAATGAATATGAAAAGCCAACGGTGTTGCAGTGCGGAATGTCTACCTTTCGGCGGTGGTCTCTGCCAGGTGAAATGTATGGTGGTGGTTGGACAAAGATAGAACGTAAATATGTGTTGTGGTAGTAGATTTTATGGAAAAGACATATGCGAGATAGTTTTCTACGGGTTGATAACAGCGGGAGGTGAAGGAGAGCTTTCATGTTAGTGACACTCGCAGTTCTTTGGTAGTTGGTGAGAATGAAACGGGCTGATCGATTCTGTATTGCCTCTAGAGACTGTATGAAGGTATCATGACCAGGGTCCCGTACTGATGATGCGTACTCTAGTTGTGGACGAATGTAAGTTGTGTACAATAAGAGTTTTAGTGATGATGGTGCTTGAGAAAATTTTCGACGAAAGTATCCCAGTGTACGAGTGGCCTTAGATGTTATGTGATCAATGTGAGTTTTCCAGGATAGATTGCTGGCAATGTGAACCCTCAAGTATAGATATGACGTTACACATTCTAGTGGGGTGTTATTTAGCGTATAGGTGGGGCAGATGACGTTAGTACGAGAAATCCTCATAGTCTTACACTTTCTAATGTTTAATTCCATGCGCCACGTACGACACCACTCATTTATGTCATTGAGATCCTCCTGAATTAGAAGAATATCTGAAAAATTAGTTATTTTACGATACAAGACGCAGTCATCCGCAAAATTACAAATGTTCGAGGAAACGCGAGTGGGCAAGTCATTAATATAAATTAGGAATAATAAAGGACCGAGCACAGACCCTTGCGGGACGCCGGAGTCAACTGGGGCTAAAGGTGAGTTAGCGTCATTAGTGGTTACAAATTGAACACGTGATGTCAGAAACGCGCGAATCCAATTAATTACGGAGGGGTCTATGTTTAGAACATCTAATTTATGAAGAAGCAATGCATGGTTCACTTTGTCAAACGCTTTAGAGAAGTCGAGAAATATACAGTCTGTTAAAAAACCAGAATCTAAATTGGCATGTAGGGCATTAGTGAAGAGGATAAGCTGAGTGTCACAGGAAAAGTGCTTACGGAATCCATACTGCACATATGAAGAAGTTGCTATTTTCAAGAAAATTAACCAGATGCGTGTATATTATATATGCTCCATAACTTTGCATGGTACAGATGTAAGTGAAATAGGTCTATAGTTCTGTGGATCATGGGTTGGTCCAGTTTTGTGCATGGGGATTACTTTGCCAATTTTCCAATCATACGGTAAGGTGCCAGAGTTGTAAGATTGTGAGTAAAGGCATACTAGTAGGATTGAACAGTATTCCGCTGTGTTTTGTAAGAATATAGTGTTAATTTCATCTACCCCACATGATGCTTTGGGTTTTAAGTTTTGTACTATGGCTTTGATACCAGTTGAGTCGAAAACGATGGGATCCATGAAATGGTAGTTAGTTGATTTTATCTCGGGCATCGAATCAGGGGTCTGAGGTGATGAGAATGACTGAGTGAAGGTATTGCTAAGCACAGTAGAACACAATAGGTCAGGTACTGGGTCCCCAGAAGTTGTTAGCAATGATATTCCAGTTTTATGGTTGTTTCCTCGTATGGCTTCCCAGAAGCGCTTTGGATTAGTCTTCAATAAATTTGGAAGTGTACAATTAAGGAATGAAAATTTGGCTCACCTTAGGGCTTTAATATATGAAATTGCTGCGTGTTTATATGCTAGCCAATGTGTCTGTTTTGAGGAATGTTTCGCTGTACGGAATAAACATTTTTTCTTGTTCGATAACCGATTCAGATATGTGCTGTACCGTGGTGCTTTATTGTTAGCATAGACGGATCGAAGGGGTACGTGTTTGGTGATAAGCTCACTTATTTTATTTTTGAAAATAGACCAATTAGTTTCTACGGAGCGTTGCAGATAAGGTGGTAGGAAAGTGTCTAGAAATATGCATAGTTCTCTGTTGATGGCTTGATAGTTAGCTTTTTTATAATCTCGGAACTTTTTCCGCTGTCGGTATGTTTTTTGTTGTGTTGTAAGTGTCAAATGCAAGATGTCATAATCGCTCAGTCCGGGCATGTGTGTCACTGCAGAAAAGTTATCGGGCGATGACGTTAGAATCAGGTCCAGGAGTGAAGATGTGTTTTGTGCTACACGTGTTGGAAGTCTGACGAACTGCGATAAGCCGAAGTCAGAGCAAATGGAAAGGAACCGATTGGCCTCGGCCGACGAAGGATTAGAAAATGGATTGACATGTGACCAGACAATGTTAGGAAAATTAAAATCGCCTAAGAGTATAATTTCAGTTCCGGGGAAACGCATGGTAATCTTATTTAAACAATCATATAAGTCATCGCAAAAGGATGAGTCGCTTGATGGGGATCGGTAGCACACACCTAGTATTATTTTTTTAAAACTAATAGTTATACAGCACCAAATTAGCTCTAAATTGGTATCAATGGGCACAAAAAAACAATTAATACATTCTTTACCGGCGAGCAGAACGCCACCACCAATTCTACCAGTTCGGTCACTTCGGTAAACAACGTATTGGTTCTCGCACTCAAACAGTTCGGGGTTTGTTATTTTGCTATTTAACCATGTTTCTGTGAGTACAATGATGTCAGCATTACAGTCGTTACTAACAGCACATAATTCATCTTCCTTAGGAAGAAAACTACGAATGTTAGTAAAAAGAACTGAACACCCGCAATTTTTTAAGGCACCTCCCCTCGGATGGCCCTAACTTGGCTGTAACTTACGGCCAGAACGAAGAGTTGTGCCAGGTGTATGCGTACTGCGCATTTCATAAATACTTTCACTGGCTTCGTCATATGCGTAGCATTTCCCATCCAACATTAGTTTTTCATATCGTAGTTTGAAAAACGTGCTTTTCGATTTGCCATATTCTATTAATTTTTTCCTTATGTTACGAGTTGCTTGGCAGAAATCTTCACTCATTGCTGTGTCCGTGTTTTTTACCAAACCTCGCTTTGAAGAGACGAGCTCCCTGGTTTCATAGGTTTCAAATTTAGTTATTAATGGTCGAGTTTCGCTGAATCAAAACGACCAATTCTGTGCGCCCGGCATATGTCAGAACCCGTTATGTTAACCTTCAATGTATTAGTCAGCAGGTTTAGTATCTTATTTTCTGATTCTGATGAAGTTTCGTCTGCGGTGTCCGGGATACCATAAAAGATCAGATTATTTCTTCGAGATCGATCTTCTGCGTCATCAAGACGTGAGTGAAACGCACTCGTGCCTTTTTTGAGGCGCTCTACCGTGGCATGCAACTCTTTCATAGCTTTTTGGCACTGCTGGAAAACAGAAGTTTGGGTTTCGACTTTCGCTAGTCTGTCCTTTATTTCGGACATCGCTTCTGAAACAGACTGCTGCTGTTGCTTTACTTCAGCTACTGTTTCCAATATTGTTTTTTGCGCTGATTCAATTCTCTTTGTGCGCTCATTCAAGTCCTTCATCGTTTTCAGAACTGCAAGATTATCGGGGCCAGGGTTGCTTTCAACATCCCCACAAAGAAGAAGCAGCCAGGAGCAAAAAGGCAATAGGACGGCTTCAGGGCACGGAGGCACGATAGCGAATGGGTCATCTGATCTGAAGCTACGACAAGGTAATTTAGAAAGGCAACTAACCTGCAGGACGAAAAAAAGAGGTGTGTAAGCCTTTGGTTCTTCCGCTCATCGTGCCCTCGTGCCCACTGGAGAGATACTGTTCGATGCTTGGTTTTATCCTTTCCAGACGTGATGACGTTGACGTAGCAGCTGCGCACTGGCGGAATTGCAGGTGGCGCCCTATGCGCACTGTCAGGTCCACGTGAGCTGTTGCCAGCAGGTGTGGGTCCGGAGCAGAGGCGGCATCACAAATTTCGTCCAAGGGTGGAAGGTTATCCCGAAGGCCAGCCACCGATGCGCCGGCCGCGAAGACAACGACGAACTGCAGGACGAAAAAAGAGGTGTGTAAGCCTTTGGTTCTTCCGCTCATCGTGCCTCCGTGCCCGCTCTAGTATGTCTTAGTATGTCCACTTAGGCGACCTGAGAGGCGGCGGGCGCGCTATTGTATAATTAAAGCACTCTTATTATGTCCAGTGACAGTGGAGATCATTAACTGTAGCACCAAAGTAGTGGAACACTACCAGAACAAAGGCATGTATGCCCATCTCAATTCTTGTGCTTATGCCAGTCTTCTTTTCTACAGCAATAGCTGCTATGGGCTAACTCCCCTGGTTGTTCTGATGTCTACTGGTGTTGTCACTGGAATTCCCGAATTTCTTGTTAGAATATTGCAAATAAATTTCTCATTGTTCTGCGAGGATTTAAACATACGATCAAAAGAGTGGCAGTCCACAATTCTACATTTCAGCCACTCTGCTGAAGGTACAGTCGTGGTGAATACTGATCCCGGAGAGCGTGATCTAGCCAACAGGTACCATGATTGGCTAACACCTGCTCAGTGTCTGCGTACTGTATATAGAGCTGGCATCCACACCTTCAAGTTCTTACACATCATCTTCCCACTTGTGAAGGCAGTCATATGTTAAATTTTCTTCTTACATGTGATGACAGTGATTGGGTGCATCTGCTTCATTAATCTTCTTTTAGTGCTTGGCTTCTCAGATTTACTGGATGGAGCTGTTGGTGTCTTGTTTTCCTCAAGCAAAGCGTGAGACCTAGCAATGGGTAGCCCAAATATAGGTTTGAGAAAACCAAAACAAATTCAGCAGTAAGAAGCTAAAGGATTGTTTTGGTGTAGTGGCTAAGTCCGAATATCAAAGAGGAGGAAGAAAAGCCAAGTCTTTTCACTTCAACACTTTGAGGCACAACTCCCACAAATAAATACGACTCTTACTTATTTTACTTTTTTAAGGAGATTACCGACTTGCATTGGCAAGTGTTCACTTCAACAAACACTGCATGAAGTAAGCTTCCTGCGCATATTTCACCAGCTACTGCATCATTGTTTCACATTATGAGAAACTGCAATTTTGTTTATGCCACAACTTGCCCAATTTTGTGTTTTGCAGTAAGATGTTAAAGTGCTATTAAGGCACTTAAATACTCATGAATAATAGTAGAGAGAAAAAAAAGTAAGAAAGCAGTGGCTTTTTGTGCGTAGGCTATGCATACACCTGGTGCTCTTATGGTCATTTTTTCCCTATCTGCTAAACCATTCTAAACAAGAAAAGTTTATACACAATTAGTTTATACACAGACCACAGCTAAACCACAGGTATCGTTGGTAAGCAAGGTATATTTATTCGGTGACATTTTCTGCAGCCCTGCTATTGGGCTTTCCTTCCTTCCTTTTCAGCTGTGCAGGTTCATTAAGAAGTTATGATACAGTTTGACAATTTTAATCGTTGAAACGCTTAGCGAAACCTTTTTCAAGTTGTTTTTTCTTGGTTTCAGACTCTGCACATTGCATTTTAAGGCGTGTTTTCTGTGTTTGTTGCTTTTTCTTTATGGGTAGGGCATGTCAACATTTTTTACACCATTTCAAGTATGTGGTGCCATAGACTGTTCTTAGATGGAGTCTTGCCCTTTCATTCTGTACTATATGATGTCGGTTTTTTGTGTCCAAGGCCGTTTTACAGCGTGATTGTAGCATTTTGCTAAGTTTTGCCTCTGTCACCCAAGCTTGAAAGATTGCTATACACTGCTTGTGGCATGACACGTCACATTTCTTTTTGAATAAAAGAAAGTCTGTCACTTATCCTGTGCACTGGTTGTCTTTTGTCTCTTTGAATTGCAATTTGTTGCCTATATTTGCTCTTTTGTTGCATTTCAGATTAGGAATGGCTATCATAATTGACATTTAACCATATTGCACACAATGTGGATGATATGTAATTGCAATATATGTCACCATAAATATAATAGAAGTTAATAATTCAAGAATAATGCCTCTGTATGGTGGTGCAGCCATGAATTGTGGCTATAAGATACCAGCGCTGCAGATAGCACTGCTTGTGCAGAATATAGTTCAACTCTACTACTTTGAAACATCATTGTTTTTATCTGCATTTGTACAGCTCCAGTTTCTGTGAACAACAGACATCTGGTGGAAGAGTGGCTTGCACCTGCAGCTGGCTCCAATGAATAGCCAAATTTCTGTCCGTTTTCATGTTATTAGCATATTAGTAAAGGCAGTCGTTCTTATAGTAGCCTGTTTGCCCAGTGTAGAAGCCGCTGCAGGGTGTCAGGATCTCATACACATCTTCAGCTTTGCAGGGGACACAGCATCTGGCATAGTTTGTCACAGGCCATGTATTCGGGGCAAGTTGAGTTCACTCACTAGCAAAGGGAGAACCAAGCTTGTTGGATAAGAAGTAAACCGCCTGTATACTTAGTGGCCTTCTTCATTTCGTGTGACATATGTGGTTATAGCGACCCTTGTTTTAAGCACTTCTTGTCCAGCAGGGATCGTTTGCTTTTGAAACACTCAGGATAGCTTTCAGCAAGCTGGACAGGAATAACACTGAAAAACCAGCAGATGTTAATTCTAGCACTTATCATGCGACGCTTCGAACAGTATGATGAGGGCGTAAATAAATGAGGGTGTTCCTCAAGGAACACCCTCACGAGCACATGTCAGGTAGCACATGTCACGAGTTTGGAGCAACATGATGTATAGCACTTTTTTGATCGCATGCTATAGGTTTAGCAGGTGTGGCCATGGTTGAAGTGCAGTGCAAGGTCAAGAAAACAGATATCTATGAGCAGCACCTTGGTAAAGGAGATTGGGAAAACTAGTGGGAAGCCTGTTGAACATCTGGTTGACCTACTTGCTGGCTCCATCAGGCAAAGTATGATAAAGAGAAGGAAGTCATCAACACATCAGGTTTTTACATATAAACACTGTGCTAAGGTCATAACATGCCAACAAGTCTTAGTGCGCAGGCTATGCACGACCAACTACATATGCCTTCTGTTCGGACATTGCTCATTGTAACTAACAAGAATGGAGTGGACAAAAAAGAACAGCAGCTCCATTAATTTGGTTTCACTGGTATCAACAGTGTTTTGTAAGTGAACATTGCCATACTCCCCAATGCCTTCTTGGGTGACGTCAGCAAGGACCTGCTTGAGGCGAGGGGTAATAGACGTCTTTACAAGCTAAAAATGCACGCATGCATGGAGAGCACATTGTGTCCAAAAAGTAGGCACTTCACAGGGGCACTGGAGAAGGAACAGGTTATTAACAGTGGGCAAAGACAAGCTACTAAACACACAACACTGTTGCCATGTAACGACCTCTGAAACAATCCCCCTTAAAGAGGAAGTCATCTTTGTGTATGCATAAAGAGGGCAGACGGGCAAAGCCCTTTCAGTAATGCTGTCAGCTTCGAAAGCCCATTTTGCACATCCTGAATGCTTCCTTCTTAAGACTTTGCTTTGTGCAAGCATTCTACTGTCCAAAAGCTGTCATTGAGAGCACTGTTGGTTTGGTGGCAATAAAGTTCAGAAGCAATTGCAACAAACCTCGCTTTCTAGTTGGCCTGGATGCTCACGGTGCTTATGAAGCAGCACCATGAGGCAAGCAAGGTGAGCGGATGCCTCCAAGCCCTTGTTCGTTTACCACACTGTTCTCTTAATAACCACGAGACTTGAAACCAACAAGCTCTAAGTTCGGCACTCGCGTGGTTACTGCGGAGGATCCATAAAAAGCACAAAAACAGAAAACTCAAGGGAAAGGATAAAGCACCATTTAACACTTAGTATTGCTACAGTCCACCCCCTTCTTTTATTTTATCTGGCCGTGCTACATCTTTCTACTATAGATAGGCATGAACTTAGGTGATGTTCCCAATCAGTGTCCAATTTTTATATACAATAGGTGCTGGTTCAAAGAGGTTCGAAATACTGCAATGGAAGCTTCAAGTAGAAAAGGTGCCTAGAAGAAAAAAAAGCTGTGCTGCAACCATCTCGGCAACATCTTGTCCCTTTAATAAAAATTGTGCTTCCATATTAACTTGAGCCCTCCAGTTTAGAGTAAAGTACCAGTGCACTTATGAACAATGAAGCAAGAAAAAGCAGGGGCAAGAATCCGCATTGTGCTCCTGCATTGAAGGTGAATAACACATACCATAATGGCGAATGTGCTTTAGTAAGCTTCCCTGCAATATGAATTTGTAATGTACAAAGCATTGTCAATGAAGCTTACCACGAGCACAGATGCACTTGCAAATTATGTCACAATTGAAAATAATGAGCACAGTGTAAACCTATGTGCCCTTTCCACTCTTAGTATGCTTTGCTGCACGATGCTTATTTACACCCCTGTATTGCGGTGTAGCAAGCTACAAAAGAAACTTTGCATAATTAGACTTTTTAGGATTATCTTTCTCGCAATACACTAATATTTCGCGGTGAAGCCTAAGCAATGTACTGCAGTGAAGCATACTAAAAGTGAAAAGGGGCCACTGTTACTGGACATAATAAGAGTTCTTTAATCATACACTCGCGAACCCGCCACCTCTCAGGTCGCGTAAGTGGACATACTATGCTTGCTGATAGCGACCTCCACTCACTTTTAGTATGCTTCACCGCGTAACTAAAATGTACTGCGGCGAAGAAGCTGTACATTTATATTGACTGAATAAACAAATGGTTTTTACAACAGTACAGAAATAAACGCGCAGCATGCATCAGTCTACCACACGGAAGAGCGTCGCAACATACGGTAGCTGATTCCCACAGGCCGTGTAGCCCACTTATCAGTCGTAAAGGGTATTATGGGTAATTCAAAATTTCAGACACACACATGTGTTTATGTTTACGTTCGCACTCCTTGCGTAATAAGACTCCCAGAGGAGGAGGAGGAGGAGAAACTTTATTATTGCAGAAACCGTTGCGCGGTTTATTCCTGGGTGGTTCCCTCTGACAGGGCTCCACTGGCGATCGCGGCTCGCCGGGCCTGGTCGAGGGTCGCCAGTTGGCTTCCCAGGTCCAGTTCGGAGAGTCTCGCCTCCCAAGACCACGTAGTGAGTGTGTGTGTTGTGACTCGTGGCGAAATTGCGTCGCCCGGACGGTCGGTGCATTCGTGTGTTATGTGCGCGAGTGTCGCTGTGTGGTTGCTACACCAGGGACATGTTCGGGACGTATAACTGTCTGGGTAGATTGCGTGTAGACGAGACAAGTGTGGGTATGTGTTAGTTTGCAGGCGGCGCCAGTCCCTTGCCTGGAGTTTATTGAGAGCTTTGTGTGGGGGAGCGTATTGCGTTCTTCCGAGCCGTTGGTCCTGTAGTATTTGTTGACCTGTCGTTAATAACTCGTGGGTCGCTCGTCGGTCTGTCGGGGGCTGAAGAACGGTGTGGTCTGCCGCTCGGCTAGTGAGACCTCGAGCTGCGCAGTCCGCCTCTTCGTTGCCCCGCAGGCCTTCGTGCCCGGGGCACCAGACGATACTATGGGTCCATTGCAGTGTGCGACCCAGGATTCGAATGGCTTGTATAGGGAGTGTTCCATTCAGGTATAAACGACAAGCCGCTTGTGAGTCAGTAAGGACACGGGCGGACCTTCCCTTGCTCTCGGCGTCGCGAAGTGCGAGAGCGATTGCTGCTGCTTCTGCTGCTGCGCTGCATGTGGCGCGGATGGAGGCTGAGGCTACCAGGTTCCCCTGATTGACAACGGCGATTGTGTATTTGAGCCCGCAACGTGGCGACGAGGGATACGGGCTAGCGTCCGTGTAGTACGTATCCGGGTCTCTGAAACAACGTTTATGCAACATGCGGGCACGCGCTGCTCTTCTCTCCTGATTGTGGGTGGGGTGCATGTTCTTGGGGATAGGGTCTACTACAATGTTCTCTCTAATGTGGTTAGGCAAGAGTTGTGTTTCTTCTTTGCAATACTGAGGTGTCAGCGGGTACCCTAGCCGTTGAAGAAGGTGTCTTCCCTGTTGAGTCTTGTTGAGGCGCTCCCTCTGCGCTATGAGCGTGGCACTTGCTAGCTCCTCAAAGGTGTTGTATACCTCCGTAGTATAGTACACAAATCGTGGTAGATGGGGACCAATAAAGGTAAGCGCTGCACTTTGAGTGGCACCGATCATCCTGGCTGTAAGGATTTCCACGCCTTGTGTTCTCACTCTGAGGTGGGCCATGAGGGTTTCAGTGGTTGTGTGTAACGGTATTCCATGTACCACTCCTCTGAGGGCGCCTTCTCCTTGAGCGGTGTATGCGCGCACTGCATGATTTCTGCCACTGAGCGTTAAGGTGTGGATGTGCCTTGCTTTATCGGCGACCTCTTCGTACTGGGTCGATAGGATGGCTATGTTGGATCCCGGGTTGATTCTCAGTATGAATTTGTCATCCCTGAACTCGTTGTGGCATGCGTCGATGATCGCTCGTGCAAGTGTATGAGTGAGCACGTTTCTTAATGGCAGACCTTGGTTTGGACGAATGATTATTTTGTAGTCATTTTTCGGAAGCGGCGGAGGTCTAGCGACTCTCGGCGTTGTTGATGTCTTAGTGGTAGTTTCGGGGTCTTGGGGCTTCACACTACCGCGTCGCCTCTCCAAGGCTTCTTGCTTGCGTTGCTTTTGTGTTCGTACGGATTGCCAATTGAGAACTTCTCTCACAGTGCTATGACACAGAGTTTCTTGGCTCACCGGTTCGGTAGTCTGGTCCATGCGTTCTTCTTCGTGTCCTCCGGAAGTTGTATGGAGGGGGTCAACGATCGTAGTCGCTTCGTTCACTATGGTTAGGCCAAGTGCCGTCGCGGGAATCCCCGGCGGCGAAGCGAGCGGCTGCCGCCGCCGGTTAGGGTTAGCGGCTCACCCGTGGTGACGAAGCTTTCAAGAATCCTCCTGGGGCCCTCGGTGGTCGGATTTTCACGGGGGTGGCGTCGATGCGGTCCTTATAACGTTAGGAAGCTGGTGAAAGCGTTTCGTGTCGTTTTCTGTTGAAAACACCATAAAAAACTCACGAAACTACGGAGCCCGACGCGAGCCGGTGTTGACACTGTGGTCTTCTTCAAGACTCCCAGAACTTCCACAATAGAAAGTAACTTACAATACAAGAACGCAAAGAACACTATATGTCTCGTTTTCAACTCGGCCGTCATGCAAATGACATATAGCGCGGAAAAACGTGAACATGCTGTGTGTTAGCACCGTAAACTTCATACGAGGCAAGGAGCTAGCACACCACAATCCCGCGACAGCCGCTAATGAGACCAAGACGGGAGCACATTTCTGTGAACGCGCAAACCATAAGCCACTCTGCTCCTCCGCCACCCCCGCTGCACGGCTGCACCACTCGTTTCAAGCACAGCACACCAAACACACATTCAGCGCTGAACAGTGGGCGGTCGACGCAGTCGCATTTACATGACTTGCAGCGAGCAGCACATCCCTCGGTGTCGGTTAAGCAAAGTCGGACACGGCGACGCCACATCGCGGTTCGCAGAACTTCGCTGCCGAGGCGCTAGGCCACTTCGATATTTCAATTGTCACCACCGCCGGGTTCTCAAGAAAGCACGGGTCACACAACGCAGATTCTGTAGTGCCAGAGCTCACCGAGGCCAAAGCCGCACTGCCGCACCGCCACTACTCACGGCTTTCCGCCAAGTAACATTGAACCTACAACCAACACACAAGCAAAGCACGCACGATCACATGAGCAATGTTGCACAACGCGCGGTCCAGAGAACGATCACGCCGAGGACGAACACGCCACGGCGTCGCTCGGCGCCAGCATCGTGTCTTCTTAAAAATCCCTAAACGATGCTGTCCTTAGGCACCTAGGATCAGGTCACGTTAGGGATTTTTGTACGACAAATAGACGTACGCTGGAGCCTCAACGGAGAGAGAACGACGGAAGTGACCTGCGTTCCGAGCTGCAGTTACCGCGCAGGAGTACCAGTTCCTCAGCGAAAGGACGGGGCAGACAACTTCGGCTGGATAATTTTCAGTCATTCTTTCTGAATGCCTCACGTTTACGTAGTCTATTGACCCTTTTCGCGGAGCAGTTTGTTCTAGAGAAGCGAGACGGCGCTATCGGCGGCGCGGTATACTTTCAGCGACAGCGGACGAATACGAAACCAGGACTGCTTCCGCCTTGCGTCTGTGCGGCCAGCTGTCGGAAATGCAAGTGAGTTTCCGCTAACGCACTGTGCTCCAACCATGCTGGATTGAATCATGTGGATTGAAGACGTGTGCAGCAGTTGGCTGCAAGAATAGTGACTGGCATATTAAGGAATGGAATGAATCTGTACGGCCATGTTCGCGGCCCGCTGCTGCAACTGTCCGTACGTGTTACCGGCAATTCGAGATGCATGGATTTCCTCGAGGATACAGAAATTTCCTCATCTGCCAGCGTTGTATCGCTAGCCTTCGCAGAAAGTGCTTCAGCTCCGGAACGTCGGCAAGAGTGAGTACCGCTCGTTTAACAATGAAAAAGGGAGCAGCGCCGCTTACTATCATAGTTTCACGCACAGTATCTACACACATCTACCCCAACTGGCACGGATACTTCATTACGCCCACTCTGTCCCCGTCGTATCAACGAGTGAATGAGCGTACACTTGAATATATGTGCCTCATACCCAGACAACACCAAATGTCCTAAGGACGTCCCAAGCAAGTACTGAAGTCCCAAGTCCAAAAAAGGAAGTAATATGGATGTGCCATGGACTTAAGCGAACGGATGTCCAATAAACGTCCCAGAATATTACATGAATGGGCACCTGGGTTCAATATATATATATATATATATATATATATATATATATATATATATATATATATATATATATATATATATATATATATATATACATACATACATACATACATACATACATACATACATACATACATACATATTCACATTAATACATATGCTTATTTCACGAGTATTTCATGTGCCATCCTAGTACACATATGCGCTCAAATTAAACTTGCGTAACCCTGCCCACATAATATGCATTACGGAGGCGAGAACAGAAAATGTCGCTTATTTACTGTAATTTTGCATATGAATTCTGCCGTTCGCGCGTTAATTAGCAAGCTCAATACGTACGTGCGTGAACAATATCGCGCGATAGGCTACGTTGGTCGTTAGTCCCACATATGTATACATCAAGCTTGCGCACTAAACCGGTTCAACTCCGATGGCGCACGAATGTAGTTCAACGTAAACATTATTGAGCATTGAAACCATCCGCGCGCCAGTCCTGCCTACATACTTCCTACTTGCCAAATTCTCGGAGAAGCGGCCAGCAGTTTCGGTTTCAGTTCTTCTTGAATTTACCTTTTACTCCACAACTAATTCCAAATAGGCGGGGAACACACAATAAAACAAAAGATTTATTACTAGTATTTAAAATACCGAATAGATTTTTATTTTTGACCTTATTATATGTTCATTATATACGGCATGGCGGCTATGGCTGCTCTGTTGCCATGGTTTCGCATTTCTCCCGTGGGCTCCGTGTTCGCATAGGTCCTACATAGTTTCGTGGTTTCGCGCGCGCTCTCAAATAGTTCTTATGGTTGGGCTCGTGGAGCAAGCCTGCGTTTCAATGGAAGGTAAGTGTTGTAATTTGCTAACTCTTTCTGATCAGTCTGGCCTGCGGACATACGTGTGATGGCCTTGTTTTTCACCTTCTTTAGAGCTTACGGTTGGCGGGAAGCGCGCCATGGAAAACGAATACGAAAGTAAGTTATCGTCGCATTTTTCATTCCTCCGTGTTCGTAGCGTTAGTCTGCCGCTTTTAAAGTGCAGTCCAGTGCTATACTCTCAATGTCACTCGCGTAAACAATACGCACACGTCAATTGACTGCCGATTGAGAATCTGAACAACGAGAAATACAAGCGAGCAGTAAACGTCAGCATGGCTTCCATGTCTAGAGCGACTGCCTACCGTCACGTCAGCCAAGCCGTGCAGGCCGATGTGCGCGCAATATTGGCAGCTGCTGGCGAACATATTAACCCAGGGAATCTTCCTGGTGTCGCTGCCACCTCCTTTCAGCCAGTGGAAGTTCACGAACCACCTCCGAACCTTTCGCTCGGCCAAGTTGCGAGGGGCGGCATTTGTGGTGGTGCGCAGGAATTTTGCGATGTGGACCAGTCTGGTGACAACATACATAGCAATCACAGCTTTCCCGTGGATTAAAACACGCTGGCGGGCTAGCTGGTTAGAATCCATGGTAGAGTGGTATAAGCGCGACTGTACTAGGACGTAGGAAGAAACAGATACATAGACACAGCGCTTCACTTTCAACTATAGATGTTATTTTCGCACGCATCGATAAATATATACCGTACGAGCGGAAACAAATGTAACAGCAAAAAAAAAAGAACATTCAGTGGTGAATTTCGATAAACCGTACACGTGTGCAAGGCATGGGGAAAATATGTACTGTAGTGGTCACAAAGATAAACCGACGAATCGTATCTCCTTTTCAGATAGCGATACCGAAGGCTTGCTTGCGCACTTTTCCTCTAGTTTTGCAATCTCGTAGGCCTCCGCAATCTCCCTCGTCATCCTGCTATGAGCCCTATATATAGAGAATGGAAGTACTTTCAAACATGGGCTTGCAGGAACAATCTCGGCAGTGAATACCCAAATGACCCGAGATTACCCTAGTGACGTTATATCGACGCTCTTTTAATCTCTCATTGATGCATCTACCGGTTTGACCAACATACGTTCTTCTGCATGAAAGTGGAATGGCATAGACAACGTTATGAGTACGGGTTACAAATTGTTTGTGATGTTGAGTAGAACATGCCTGCCTTTTGTTATTCAGGTTAACACAGAGAATAACAAAAGGCACGCATGCTCTACTGCCAGGATAGTCGTCCACCCTAAATTGCTTTGTCATTTACGCTGTGGTAGCAATTAAACCGGTATCATACTCAAAATTTAATTAAACCATTTTGTACACCTTTGCTTGAGGACCACTGGTCGCACCATATCGAATCTTCAGCCAGGCACACTTAAACTTGCTTTTCCTTTTACTTAGCTGTTCTATTTGAGTTCTGTGATCAACAAACAGTTTGTTGCCTGTGAATTTTATGGCTCTTGAGGATGTTAAACTTTACGACATGCTTAGTGCGCCGTTTTTGTAGATCTTTCATACCATGCCTCACTTTGAACGTCGGCTTGACGAACTGAGTCTGCTGGCTCAGGCCTTTACTTTATGCACACTGTGGAGCATTGTGCTAATCGTTAACTTTACCTACAGCTCCTGACTTAGGAACTAGTTATTTTGACCCAACTTTCCGTATACGCCTCCAGCATGAGGATGAAATCCATTTTCTGAACTGGCAGTGATGACAGTATCTGCTTAAGACTGTCAGATTACTGGAAGGGTCATCCACAGGTTCAGCAAATTACAGTACCATATTACATTTCTTTCGAGGTTTCTAAGCTGGCCTTTTAAGACAGCCGCTCCAACATAAAAATTTCGCTCGGCAAAGTTGTTAGCGAACTGGTGCACAATGTTTGTAATGCAACTTTACCGGACTATGTAAAGCTAATTATTCTCCTGCAGCTTCTTAATTGTCTTACCAGCCGTGAAATAATGCCTCTGTGTTGGCACATAGCGTTTTCTTTCTTTTTATATGTATTTTGTGTTGAGGTGAAGCATAACTAGTGGCCTCTCTGTTTCAGCTGTACTGTACAGACCAGCATCTATGCCGTTCGAGAGAAGGCAGTTAGAAGCACAAGTGCCTGGTATGTCTTTACATACGTGATTGCAGTTAAATGCTGCTTTGTACCATACTTGTGCAATGGAGCACTGCGTATTATGACTAAGACGCATTGTACAGATCATAGGAGAGAGGGTATATTCTTTAAGTGTCCAGTCCACTGCGTGGACACTTTCAGAATACCCCCTTGCCCCAACATCTCAGCTTCTGCACCTTTTGTAAAAAAATTTAGACCACTTACAGGCTACTGAGCCTTTTTTGAACGAATATCAGCGTAAGACATAACAGGACATGACACAAATGCTTTGTGTGTCATGCATGCAGTTTATTGGCACATTCAATGTTTTGCTGGTCTCAGCTAGCATATCTAAATTTTTGTCTGCTTGTGCATTCTGCTATCAAACAGAGCGTAAGCCACGGTGTCTTTGTTGTTTCTGATGTTTTGCACAGGTGTGTAGCTACTCACGCTGAAGCTCCAAGATTATACACAGACTTGCAAACTCAAGGTTAGTCACCTATGTGATATACATCTTTGTGCAGCTGTGATTCACTGTTCCTAGTATTAGTTTTTGTACATTTATTACACTATGCTCATGTGGAGCATAACCTATGGTCTGTTCTACATTCAGGTTCAGCCTACAGGCCAGTATCCACATCTCTTGCTGAAGCAACAAGGTCACGCACGTATCCACATGTGCTCGGTGTGTAATTAATATGCAATGTTATGTTATTTATGCAGGTGGAGTTTAATCCATGCTGTTTTTGTTTTAGATGCTTTGCACAGGTCGGAAGCTGCTGGCTCATTCACGGAATTGCAAACTCGCGGTATGTCATTTATGGGATATGCATCATTATGTTGCTATCATTCATTGTTTCCACTTTTTTTGCACATTTATTAGCTATGGTTAAATGCCTTTGGTCTGTTTTACGTTCAGGTTCATCATACACACCAGTATCCACACCCCGTGCTGGAGCTACAAGGCCACACACGGAACCACATGTGCTTGGTGTGTCATTCTGATGTCGCATTGCTATGTTTGTTATGGTGCTGTAGTTCTAGATATTTAGTTTTTTAATGCAATTAGGATTCTTTGTCTACTTCACGCGTTTTGAGCCTATCTAACTATCCTCTTACGTCTTTGTTTCAGGTGGTTTATGCAGGCCTGCTTCGACACATGCTGAAGTTGCCAGCTTCACAGAGTTGCAACCTCTTGGTATGTCCCGCATGTAATATAAATCTTTATGCTGGCTTTGCTCAGTGACTATAATTTTGGTTTTTGGACATTTAATGCACTGCAGTCAGGCAGAGCATAACCTGTGGTGTCGTTTATGTTCAAATTCATCGTACAGGCCGGTATCCACATATCTGACGGTCAGACGCAGATCCACAAGTGCTCAGTATGTCGTCCACCTTCTATTAATCGTTATAGTTAATAGAGCTCAGTGTTGGGTTTTAGTGTTGCTAAGGCGAAATTCTAAGTATTTTATCTGTGAAGACGGATTTGTCTTGCTTTCTCATTTAATATTTACTTGAGACAAGTTATTTTTTGTATTTTATATGTACAATTTGCATTTGTGATAGTCCATTAGCACTATCTTAGATTGTTCATTGTAACATATTGGAAACAGAAGATGATGCCCTTAGCAATAAATCAGCTTATTGTTCTTTAGTTATCTTGCAGCTTGATTGCAGAAAAAATTATGGCAGAACCCATTTCATGATGACTGTCGATGTAATGTGATTAGCATTCAAGCAATATAGCAGCACACCACATTGCTGAAGCCACATTCATTTAAAAAATCTACAGTGGCCATTCTGAGACTATCGTTGCTTTGGCTATAGGCGACATATGGTGTCTCCGGTATCAGCTGACTTTCTTATAGCACTCGCTTGGCGAGGTTGCCCGTGAGCATGACGACAACGCCATGGCGACGAGGAGATGGCAATGTTGAAACGATGACTATGGTATAATCACGACAATGTGACGACTACAGCATGAGGATAATGGGATAATGCAAGTACATGGCGACAACTGTGATGAGGGTACGGCAACAACTGCATGGCAACGATGGCGACGACAATAAGATGACATGTTTGAAATGATGACAATGGGAAACGGTGCGATGACAATGGTGTGCTCATAACCATGCGATTACGATGACGTAGTGATGACGGCATGGCGAGAGTAGGATGATGTTAGAATGACGAAGGTGAAACGACCATTACGGCATAACGATGGCAATCTGACAATGAAGTGTCCAATCATTCAGTCGTGGAGATAGTCAAGATAGTCAAGAGACCCTGAAACGATTTTGACGATTTTCTACAAACGTACTGAGTCGTTAGAGTAGGTCCTTCTGATCATTAATTGAGACATCTAAGTGCTCCGCGTAAAGCGTGTAATTTATTATAAGGTTTTAAAAATGCACATCGCTGCCAATCGCAGCACGCTGCTCGGCGGAATTTTAAGCCGCCCCTACCCATATGACCGAAATCACCCATATGACGTCAGTGGGGCGAGCTATCCGATTGGCTGACCAGGACGCGTGATCGATAATTTTTCCAACCTTATCGTAAACAAATGATGTTCGTAATAGTTGGAATGTTAGTTAGTTTGTTTTTATAAAAAGAAAGTAACATAAAGAGAATGCACAAGAACAATGTTTCAGTACACTTAAGCACTTCCGGCACACAGCAAGTGTCGTCTGCTTGTGTTACAACGTGCTTCGTCTTTGACGAGAGCTCCGCCGTCAGTGTCAGGTTTGTATTTTTGCTAGCGCTATGATTCGACTTTGTTGCACTGTGGACTGCAAACGTCGCGACTGGCAATATGTCAAGCTGCGACATCGTGTCCCTCTGCAACCCAGTAGACGAGCGGACTGGCTGCCGCACATCGGCCTGCCGCTATCCGATCGGCGCCAGGATTGGTGCGATTGTGGCCGTTACTTTACACCGGAAGATTACTAACGCAATAGCGTTTCGCGAGTCCGGTATTAGGGTAAACGCAAGCGCAAAGGGAGAGGGCCTGCGGTGTCCCCTTGTGTGTAGTTTCAGGGGCTGAACAGAAGCGCAACTGTGAATGGTCTGCATGGTGCAGCCACCTGGTGGCATAGAGCTCAAACACACACAGTAGCAGTAACAAAATGTATTCTTCTTTGCTGCTGGTGTAAATTTTTCGCAGGAGTGTAATCGTTAACACGTTGCTTTTGTAAATGTTTAAAATGTTTTACACTTGGTCAGAGCAATATTAGCTCTTTGGCTGGTTAAGCTCTGCGCCACGGGTGGCTGGACCGTGGAGACCGATCAGGCAGCTCACGTACGTCTACGCTAAAGTTCCTTCATCAACTTGAGTTTATGGCTCCACCGTTCCGTCGAAATGTTCAGCTAGTGTGTGATTACCGGAATACCAGACACGTTCGGCGTTGCGACAGGATTCTCGCAACGCACGCTGCTTCGATAGCTCTCGCTTGGGGTCGACGGCCAAGCGGCTAGCGGAGAGGTTTCGCGCGGGTGGGGGCGGGCTCCAAAACAACCGGAAATGGACGATGTGACGTCGCATCGTGACGCAGAACCAGTGAAGGCGGAGCTTAGCCCCGATCGCTCGGCGAACGAGTTGAGAAGGAAAAGCATGGCTAGGGAGGAGAGTAACTTGTGATCGCTTGTAGCTCCATTACTACGTAACGCTTCACTTAAATTGTGGTGCGAATGTTCTACTTATGCTGTACTCTAGGCGTCTACAAAATTTATCCGAACCGTTGCAGGGGCCCTTTAAGGTCTGATTTTAAAGTCAGTATTTCATTGACCTGCAATAAACTCCTGGATGGCATTGCCAACCTTTCTCTCGATGTGCCCATTGGTCGAGGCACCAAAGATAGTTAATTCGGAACATTTACATCTAGTTTGACACAGCGCGGAACGGTGTTTCTAAGGATCTTTTTCGCAAATTGAAAATCTGACATTACATTGAAACTGACGCATTGTTTTACGTTCCCCACAAATAGAACAGTTCGATGAGATTGCCAGACTAGCTCTGCGTAGGTTGTGGGGATGCGTGACTCTCACGCCTCCTCTGAGATCTAGTTTTCCCGCATGGCTCGTCTCCTGCAGGGCGGCTTCGCCCGCCGCGTGGCCTGGCGCCCGCGGCGGTCGGAGTGGTACAAGCGCGGTGCGAGAGATGGCGCGAGTGTCGCGCCGCTGCGGGGTTACTCGGGCGCCGGGAGACAAGGCGCTCTGTCTCTCTTTGGGGTTCGGGAAACAAGCGGGACGGACATGCCGTTTGCCCGTGCGCCGACCCATGCTTCTGCGAGACCGTCTCGCGTGGCCGCCTTGGACACCGTCCGCGTGACCCTACACGCGAATGACCAGGCGTTGGGATCCAGCATGGGGCGAACATATTCGCTCGCTACCAGGTCGCGGTAAGTCGGACTTCTAGATTTGTCGCGCGCCCATCGGCACGTTTTGTGGGTAGCAACTCGGCTAGCAGGCATTGATCTATGAAAGGTGCAATAAATGCCCTTGTGATTGTTTGCACTACTGTGTTGTCGTTCCTTTGTCCCAAGAGCATGGGTGTGAGAGACCCCACATCTGGCTGCCCAACGTGGGACTCTTGGGGCATCGGACGATAGTTTTAACAGTTTGCTTCGTTCGAGACCTTTGTTTGAACCGAAGCGTAGGCCTAGCGTGGATTTTGATCGCTAGCGTCGGCGGCGTGCTTTCTTGAGCGAGGTGATGGTGGCTGTAGTGTGTTTGAACATATCAACATGCTAAGCTTTTTCGCAAGTGTTTTTCTTTAATGACATTCGTCAGTACGAGAGCCACGTGGTCTGCATCCTGGGAGAGCGAGGCTGAGCGCCCGCGGAGCAGTGGCAAGCCTGAAGCGAGTGAGTTCGGAAGCCTCGTGGGTGATCCGAATTTCTGATGTAAATAGCTTCTTCTATCTCTTTGACTCGGATGAAGTCGCGGCTCTGGGAGCCGGGTGGCCGCGGGCCACGGGTGCCACTGCGGGCTGACTGGTATTGCGGCCTGGCACCGGGCGCTCCGACACCGTCTAGGACGGTGGGCGCCGTCAACTCGGATGCTGTGTGCACCGAGCGGAGTAGGACCACCTCACAGAGCTGACGTCTCCTCGCGGCTGCCTGTTTTGCGCTCATTTTGGGTGTTGTTTTTGGATGCCGGTTGTTGTCAGGGTAGCGACGCTTTGGGCCTAAGGCTTTACGAAGCTGCCTGTCGCACGTGAAGGGACACAACCTGGTGGACCGTGGCGTTGAGGTGTTGCAAGTTGCTTCCCTCATTCTAGTTAGCCTCGCACGAATTGAAATTACTCGTTCGACTCAAGAAAGCGAGCTTCGTTCACGTGAACTTAGCATCTGAGTAGCTGCCCGATCTTTTGCTGGCCGAGTTGAACATCGTGCCACGTGGGCGATGCGCATGCATAATTCCTCTCCCTTGCACTACTTTAGGGTTTGCCGAGTGTGTTAAATGTACGCAGCGTGATTGGAGTCACCCCTGGCTTGCTGACACCTGCACATCGTCTGCGCTGCTGCCCGGGACTACGATCGAGTCACCCCGGGCGATGGTGATGCTGTGGCCAGTTCGGCGCAGCGACTTCGGCGGCCTCCTGCATCCAGTTCACAACCCTCGGCGGCGCACAAAAGAGCCGGCGGTCACCGACAGCTACGGCGGCTCTTCCCAGCAGGGCGCGCCGGCGCGAGCGTCGCTTGCTCGTTCCGACTACTGCGTCGTCGTTTCCGGAGTCCTGGCCTGTAATCGTGCCGCCGAGTCTGCATAGCTGCCGCTGTGACCGGCGGACGCCAGCGGTGCACCCAAGGACAATGTCGGCTCGCATGTTATGGACAGCGTGCGGACATTTCTTCGGCGCGACCACTGTTTAATGTTCTACCTTGTTTGCGAAGCACAGCTTGATGTTAGACCGTGCCACATGTCTCGCCGGAATATGTAGTGATTTAAGGTTGGGGGGATGTGGGGATGCGTGACTCTCACGCCTCCCCTGAGATCTAGTTTTCCCGCATGGCTCGTCTCCTGCAGGGCGGCTTCGCCCGCCGCGTGGCCTGGCGCCCGCGGCGGTCGGAGTGGTACAAGCGCGGTGCGAGAGATGGCGCGAGTGTCGCGCCGCTGCGGGGTTACTCGGGCGCCGGGAGACAAGGCGCTCTGTCTCTCTTTGGGGTTCGGGAAACAAGCGGGACGGACATGCCGTTTGCCCGTGCGCCGACCTATGCTTCTGCGAGACCGTCTCGCGTGGCCGCCTTGGACACCGTCCGCGTGACCCTACACGCGAATGACCAGGCGTTGGGATCCAGCATGGGGCGAACATATTCGCTCGCTACCAGGTCGCGGTAAGTCGGACTTCTAGATTT
Organism: Dermacentor variabilis; assembly: GCF_050947875.1. Taxonomy (NCBI): domain Eukaryota; kingdom Metazoa; phylum Arthropoda; class Arachnida; order Ixodida; family Ixodidae; genus Dermacentor; species Dermacentor variabilis. Next base: position 161,884,062 of record NC_134572.1, read on the forward strand.
GTCGCGCGTCCATCGGCATGTTTTGTGGGTAGCAACTCGGCTAGCAGGCATTGATCTATGAAAGGTGCAATAAATGCCCTTGTGATTGTTTGCACTACTGTGTTGTCGTTCCTTTGTCCCAAGAGCATGGGTGTGAGAGACCCCACAAGGTAAATATTCAGAAATGTAATTCGACAGCGTAGTCTAGTGATTGTGAGTTGAAGTGTTCGTGTTTGACAGATGCTTACTGTTCCAGTGGGGGTGTGACAAGTGGTGAAAATCCGAGGAGTGTGTTGGAAATGGGGCATAAAATTCACTCAGTATCATCTGTTTCCGAAATTCACCCCAGTAATGGAAGTTGATGCCGGTAGGATTTGAATAACCGGACCATTCATGGACGCTCTCGCCAGTGAATCTGCCATTTCGTTCAAAAATAGGCCCTTATGCCCTGACACCCAAACCAATCAAATGAAAGCTAAACGAGGGGGAACTGATGATTTGAAATCTCGCAAAAAGCTGGGGCTCAATAGAGGCAGCGAGGGAGGAGCACAAAGACAGAGAATGTGTCAGGACCACTGTGGAATGTGCTGATGCATTTATTGTACGGAGGGCTAGATTTATAGCTAAACATTCCGCTAGTAAGATAAGTACGAAGTCTCAGAGGCGAAGGGAGATCGACCAGTTGAAAATAGGAGAAATTATTCTGATTTCACACTTTTCTTTTCATTGAGAAGTGTCAGTGGCAATAACTGTCTTGATCGGTATGCACAAAATGTAATCATTTAAGACGAAGGTCAACATGCGGTACGTAGTACCTTTGAATTTTTACGGAAAATATCGAACTGTACTTTAATAGAATTGCTGTTGCAATAAACAGGGGTTACCTCACGAATATAGACGTTTAACTTTTACCCCAAAAAATAATTTGATGTGTTCGGAATCGCGGCCAGTACACGCCAATAACCAAATGAGACGGCTTTGCGAAGTGTTTGTGAACTGTTTGTGATACCTCATAGGGGATTCATATAGCCTTCAAAATTATTGTACAGCTAACAACCTGAAACGCGTAACAAGAGAAGGGATACCAGCGTTGAGATGGAGAACTATTTGTTACAAATTTAGGTAGCCCTAAACATAGTCGCAAGACCTGCTTCTCCGGGAGAACAAGGAGGCGAAGCTTACATGCAGTAGCTCCAGAATACACAACACACATCCATCCATCATCATCATCATAATCAGCAGCAGCAGCAGCAGCAGCGGCAGCGCGGCGGCGGCGGCGGCAGCAGCAGCAGCCTGGTTACGCCAACTGCAGGGCAAAGGCCTCTCCCATACTTCTCCAACTACCCTGGTCATGTACTAATTGTGGCCATGTTGTCCCTGCAAACTTCTTAATCTCATCCGCCCACCTAACTTTCTGCCGCCCCCTGCTACGCTTCCCTTCCCTTGGAATCCAGTCCGTAACCCTTAATGACCATCGGTTATCTTCCCTCCTCATTACATGTCCTGCCCATGCCCATTTCGTTTTCTTGGTTTCAACTAAAATGTCATTAACTCGCGTTTGTTCCCTCACCCAATCTGCTCTTTTCTTATCCCTTAATGTTACACCCATCATTCTCGTTTCCATAGCTCGTTGCGTCGTTCTCAATTTAAGTAGAGCCCTTTTCGTAAGCCTCCAGGTTTCTGCCCCAAACGGGAGCACTGGTAAGACACAGCTGTTATACACTTTTCTCTTGAGGGATAATGGCAACCTGCTGTTCATGATCTGAGAATGCCTGCCAAACGCACCCTCAGCCCATTCTTATTCTTCTGATTATTTCAGTCTCATCATCCGGATCCGCGGTCACTACTTGTCCTAAGTGGATGTAATCCCTTACCACTTCCAGCGCCTCGCTGCCTATCGTAAACTGCTGTTATCTACCGAGACTGTTAAACATTACTTTAGTTTTCTGCAGCTTAATTTTTAGACCCACACTTCTGCTTTGCCTCTCCAGATCAGTGCGCATGCATTGCAATTGGTCCCCCCGAGTTACTAAGCAAGGCAATATCATCAGCGAATCGCAAGTTACTAAGGTATTCTCCATTAACTCTTATCCCCAATTCTTCCCAATCCAGGTCTGTGAATACCTCCTGTAAACACGCCGTGGATAGCATTGGAGAGATCGTATCTCCCTGCCTGACGCCTTTCTTTATTGGGATTTTGTTGCTTTCTTTATGGAGGACTAGGGTGGCTGTGGAGCCGCTATAGATATCTTTCAGTTTTTTTACATACCACTCGTCTACACCCTGATTCCGCAATGCCTCCATGACTACTGAGGTTTCGACTGAATCAAACGCTTTCTCGTAATCAATGAAAACTATATATAAGAGTTGGTTATATTCAGCACATTTCTCTCTCACCTGATTGATAGTGTGAATATGGTGTAGGATAAGGTAGGGATAACTTTAATAAAGTGCCGGCAAACGACGGTTTAACGCGTCGTGACGCTGGCCAAGCATCGACCCGGGGTTATACCCTACTCTCCACTACACCAGTTGGGCCCGTTTGTAGTGGGTCATGAGGCTTGTGCTTTTCGAGCGCACCCCGAGCCTGCTGGACGGCCCATACTTGGGTGCCCTTGTGGGCAGACTGCAGGGCACCTTGAAGTTCGGGCGGGTAAGTCCTGGAGGTAGCTGCCGTCGGGAACCTGGCACAGTCCCACATGATGTGCCATTGGTCCGCCGGACCCGCTGCACAAACACCGCAATGCTCACTCGGATAGAGCTCTGGGTGAAGCACGTGCAGCATTGCGTGAGCGAGGAGTGACGCGGTCTGTGTTTGCCTTAGGATTACGGCCTCCTTCCGACTGAGTGCCGGGTGAGGAGGCGGCATTGTCCGTCGAGCTAAGCGGTAACACTTGGTTACTTCGGCATAACTGGTCAATCTGTCCTTGGTTTCGAACCACCACACGTAACGGTCACTTTACGGAATCCTCCCTGGTCCTTTGGTTGACAGAAGTCTAAGGTGTTCCTGATTCTATTTGCGATTACCTTAGTAAATAATTTGTAGGTAACGGACAGTAAACTGAGCGGTCTATAATTTTTTTAAGTCTTTGGCATCCCCTTTCGTATGGATTAGGATTATGTTAGCGTTCTTCCAAGATTCCGGTACGCTCGAAGTCATGAGGCATTGCGTATACAGGGTGGCCAGTTTTTCTAAGACAATCTGCCCACCATCCTTCAACAAATCTGCTGTTACCTGATCCTCCGCAGCTGCCTTCCCCCTTTGCATAGCTCCCAAGGCTTTCTTTACTTCTTCCGGCTTTACTTGTGGCGTTTCAAATTCTTCTAGACTATTCTCTCTTGCATTATCGTCGTGGGTGCCACTGGTACTGTATAAATCTCTATAGAACTCCTAAGCCACTTGAACTATCTCATTCATATTAGTAATGATATTGCCGGCTTTGTCCCTTAACGCATACATATGATTCTTGCCTATTCCTAGTTTCTTCTTCACTGCTTTTAGGCTTCTTCTGTTCCTGAGAGCATGTTCAATTTTATCCACATTATACTTCCTTATGTCAGCTGTCTTACGCTTGTTCATTAACTTCGAAAGTTCTGCCAGTTCTATTCTAGCTGTAGGGTTAGAGTCTTTCATACATTCGCGTTTCTTGATCAGATCTTTCGTCTCCTGCGACAGCTTACTGGTATCCTGTCTTACGGAGTTACCACCGACTTTTATTGCACACTCCTTAATGATGCCCATAAGATTGTCGTTCATATCTGCAATACTAAGGTCCTCTTCCGGAGTTAAAGCCGAATACCTGTTCTGTAGCTTGATCCGGAATTCTTCTATTTTCCCTCTTACCACTAACTCATTCATCGGCTTCTTATGTACCAGTTTATTCCGTTCCCTCCTCAAGTCTACGCTAATTCGCGTTCTTACCATCCTATGATCACTGCAGCACACCTTACCGAGCACGTCCACATCTTGTATGATGTCAGGGTTAGCGCAGAGTATAAGGTCTATTTCAATTCTAGTCTCGCCATTCGGGCTCCTCCACGTCCACTTTCGGCTATCCCGCTTGCGGAAGAAGGTATTCATTATCCGCATATTATTCTGTTCCGCAAACTCTACTAATAACTCTCCCCTGCTATTCCTAGTGCCTACGCCATATTCCCCCACTGCCTTGTCTTCAGCCTGCTTCTTGCCTACCCTGGCATTCAAGTTTTCACTTTACCCATCGCAGATTCAACCACGTCTTCTTAGAAGATTTCGACTTTCTGGTCATCATGACTGGATGTAGGTGTGTAGACCAGTACGACCTTCAATTTGTACTTCTTATTAAGTTTCACAAGACGTGCCACCCTCTCACTAATGCTATAGAATTCCTGTCTATTACCAGCTATATCCTTATTAATTAGGAGTCCGACTCCTTGTTCTCATCTCTCCGCTAAGCCCCGGGAGCACACGACGTGCCTGCTTTTTCGCACTGTATGTGCTTCTTTTGTCCTTCTAACTTCACTGAGCCCTATTATATCCCATTTACTGCCCTCTAATTCCTCCAATAGCACTCCTAGACTCGCTTCACTAGACAACGTGCTAGCGTTAAACGTTGCCAGGTCCAGATTCCAATGGTCGCCTGTCCGGAACCAGGGATTATCAGCGCCCTCTGCTGCGCCGCCTCGGTCAGTTGCTTCGCAGCTGTTGGGCATAGAGTTTCTCACTATAACACCTAGAGGGTAATCTGGCGCCACCGTCTATGGGAGTTTCTTAAGGGGGCACCGTGCCGTCATGGGAATGACGGTATATGTGTCTGCGAGGCTCGTGTTGGCTGGTGTTGTAAGAGGCTTCGTCTAGAACGTGGATATGGCTACGCAAATAACGCGTTCTCAAAGTAAAATCTTCATAAAATGTTTCCATTCACGCATATTACGTCTTTACTCACCCACGATGCATGACCAAGCGAAGAAAAGCAAGAACAGACGACCAACTGTTTCAAAGCGAGCGCGAACCTTGTCGTCTGTCCTCCAACTTTAGCGGCCCGCTGATACTTTTTACGTAACATGCAGTCGTACACACAATAACAAGTTCTCATAGTTAAACAAAACATGTTTTCGCGTAATAATAAAGCGAAGACAGCTTTTCACGTGCTGTTCTAGTAGAAAATGAATCATTGTGACAGACGGAACGGTACTTGCCAAGCGCGTCTTCAAGGTGTCCTGTCTCTACGAGAACGATGCCAATCCGAATCCACAATATACCGGCATTCCCATGCATACCACAGCGCAGCAGCGCCAGATTTCCCTCTAGGTAATGTAGTGAGAAACTCTATGCTGTTGGGGACTGAGGGCCGGGGGTTTGATTGTTGTATTCATATGGGAGGTTGTGGCCAAGTACTGCACCAGGGTGGCCAGTCCTGCTCTGGTGAGGGAGTGCGTTACCGGTTTTGGTGACCAGGATCAGGCCGCACTCCAGGTCTGTTTGGGCAATTTTATTAACACGCGGATTTTAATCCGGTGGAAAATTGCGTGGCACCGGGATTCGAACCACGGTCCTCTTGCGCGCGAGGCGGATGCTCTACCTCCACGCCACCGCTGCACCGCACATCCGAGCTAAAATAAATATGCAGAGATTCCACTAGAGTTGTCTAAGTTTGCGTGGGTTGGTCGGTCGGTCGGTCTCTGGTCGGCTTCTCGCCGTCTAGATTCCTCCTAACATCCCCCTTAAAAGAACAAAGAAGAAGAAGGAAGCGCACACCGAGGTTCAATTTGAACCTCAGCAGTCGTGAAAAAAATCATGCCGAACCTTATCTAAGGCTTTGGGGAAGCAAATCTGAAGAGTTACTTGATCTATACTACTCTCTATGCACTCAAGGACTGAACATGCTATATGAATATTCGTCTGTACAGAGGGTCCTAGAATGCAGCATGTTTAATGTTCAACTTCTAATTTAGCAATAACTGTCTGCAACCTATTTGTAAGTACTGTTGCAAAAGTTTTGCAATCGACGTTCCATAACGACACCAGTATATAACCGTTTACTTTCTTAATTACTTCGTTATCAGTGCTCTTTTGGATTAACGTTTTGTGGGCCTGATAGAAAGACGGCGGAATCTCACCATGTTTGAAGTCTGTTTTACAAAGCTGCTCAAGAAAAGCGCGTGGGAATTCGTGAAATTTTATATAAAATTCAGCACTAAGGTCATCATAGCCAGGCGTATTGTTTTTCTGCAGGGCTGCAGAGTTCCAATCGCAAACTTAATTTCTTCCCGAGTTATTGGCCCGTCAACGCTTACTCGATCATCTTGTAAGTGTTGCACAAGGGAAATGAATTGATCAGCTTTTTCTTCGTAACCGTTGTGAAGCATATCTGCAGTGAATTTCTATTATAATGATCTTCAAATACGGTTTTACTTGCAAGTTATTTTTTTGTGTGTGTGCGTATTATATGAAACCACCTGACTCAATTTGTTATATTTGCTTGTAAAGCGCAAATCGTTTTTCGCCACCGAGATCCCTGTTCTTGCGGGTTTTTCGTCTGCGAAACGAGTTTTGCGGTGAACGCACCACTGTCCATACCTGCACTTCCGTCTCGCCTTTCTGCAATTGTGCTCGAACTGCATTTATCTAATCACTACGCGACCCTGGCTCGTGGATTTCGAAAGCGTGCAGCTTGTGAAGTAGATAATAAAGGTGATGTCTGTCATCATTTTTTGTCCGAGACAGCTCGCATGAAATGGCCAATCGATTCATTTTTTTTTACTCTCTCTTTGAACATTTCCCATTGGGCAAATAGTGGAAGCTGTCGACATGTGTTATCTCTAGTAATAATTCTTTGACTTTGCTTACAAAGTTCACTTCTAGTAAAGGTTGCCTGTTAATTTCTACTGTTCCCCATCTGGAAAAAAATAATTCAAGCAGAATTTAATTTTGCTAAACCTTCTTTTCTGCCTCTTTGAAAACGTTTTGTGAAACGCTAACGGTATTTCCCCGCTGCACTGGCAAAGCCAGAAAATTGGCAGAAATGTTTTATTGCGAGATAACGTGGCCCTTGCTATATGGGTTTTGTGTGCCGAAAGTTTGAAATGTGTATATTAATTACGTACTTTGACAATGATTACTAAATGCTTGTTATTTTTTTTCTATTTTCATCAGACATAAGAGGCGCTTATACGCCTGTTTATCCAGGCCTCACCGACATGCAAAACGAGACACGATGTTTACATTTCCTACATATACAAAAAAAAAGAGGAATGGACAATTTAGCTCGAAGAGCTAATCATTGTCAGTGAACGGTAGGCTTAACGTTGCGCTTAAACTATTGATGTTCTAACTATATGCGGGTGTAACATATTGGCGCAACTCAGCCGCGATAAGGCAACTGCTGCTGTGCAGGAGGAACAGCGCCCTTGGAGCTACCAGGCGTCTCACAACGCTGGCGCTATGAGCGCTGCCAGTGCCGTTGCAGATGCGGCAACTTGATGGTGCCTGTACGAAACCGACGGGAAGCCGTCGGTGTTAGTAAATGGCCAGCTAAATATTAGATAACGTACGCTTGACGTTTACGGCTCAAACCAGAGCATAAACACAGCCGCGTAGCAAGAACTCTATATAGTTTGCGTGCAATGTGCGTGCTCAAACGCTTTTGCGCCAGAAGCGGAAAGCAGAACACTGCCATGGGTCCTCCACCGAGGCGATTAATCTTAGAATTGACGGTGCTCAAAATTAGACTGTGAGACAGATTCAGCGCCTAGACTAGAGAATACATTCTTAAAGCCGCAAGGTCGAGAACAGTGACCCGAAGTTTGGTAACGTTATGAAACTCCCGTTGGTGACAGCGCAAACAACGTCCCGTTGTTTGCGCTGTCACCAGTTTTCTTCGGACATGTACCATACGGCCCGAGTTAGCACGTTATTGCCTACTTGACTGCGCGTTGGAACTAAATGGTGATCTCTTAATTACGACTTCAGCTAATCATGTCGTGTTCAAACTTCCTCGTTGCAGAGACGCTAGAATGAGCAGACAGCGGGGATAATAGTAATGAGGGCCATTCTTTCGGAATTTCGCCAAGCGCCGAAACGCCCGGCTAAGCTCGGGGTAACCGAGTTCAGCCTTTCGTGTACGATGCGATTATGTGGCCAGTTCATATAAGCCGCTGCTTAAACGCTCGCTCGGCGCATGCGACGAGGAAGCGAAATGACTGCAAGAACGCCGACAAGGTATGTCTAAATCCATATGCCAAAAGAAAGCTAAGAAAGAAAGGAAGCAGGCGCACAGATGCAAATAGAAGTTCAGCAGCCGCGAAGCGCTCTGTGGGAACGATAAATCCGAGCCAACGAATGCGTCTAGACAGGCGTCACTATGAAGCAGCACGAATGGTTCTTGGTCGTCTTCCTTCGACTTCCGACGAGTTTGAGGTCGTCCTCTCCATCTGGCCTCTCGTCGGACTGATTCTGCCTCGTCGGAAGACGAGGAAAGGGAAAGAGGCGTGACATTGCCTGTAACGCAAGCGCCAACATTTCTGCCCCGTGGGCGCGCGCAAGGTATCACGTCGACGTGGATGCATTAACCCTTTGAGAGTCGATTCCGTAAATATACGGCACCGCGAACAGGTCCGAAAATGGTCGATGCCGTATATTTACGGCGCCGTCTGTACGTTTAAAGCGCGCGCTAATTTCCTAACTTTTTTTGCCTGGCATGTGCTGCCACTATGTGGGAATACATGGAATTTTTTTCTCGTTTCTCTCTCTTTCGGTTTTCGTTGTATAGTTCTTTTTTTGCTCCGGAGCGTCTGCTACCGCTCGCGCATTGGCGCTCTCGCGGGCGCGCGGCGGTTAGTTTCGGTTTTGTTCCGCATGCGGTTTCAGCTTCTTTCGCTCGCAAAACTGATGGCTATCTCGTTCTTATCGCTCAAAGGGTGACCGCCTGTTACTCGCTCGTTTGTTGCTCGCAGGGGTCCGCATACGAAGGATGCCGCCGTGCATGCGTTTCCTTTTTTGGCACTCCCACGGCTGCTCAGGGAAGCAGTACCCAGAGGAGGTGCCACGTCTGCGCCAACACCACTCGGCAGCAAAAACGTCGCAAGGACACAAAATACATGTGCGCTGAGTGCAACAAACCGCTCTGTGTGGAGCCACGCTTCAAGGACTACCACACGCTGAAGAAATATTAGTGCAAGAGGAACATTTGAGACTTGCGAAAAATTTTCGTGTGCGCATTCTTCTTGTGTATTTTTCTCGTGTGGACATTGCATACAACAATGCGCCAATTTTTTTTAATTCTTATAGCTTTATTTGCTATTCTTTTGCTGTTTTTCATGAATAAACCGTACATATATGCCAACGCAAAACGTTTTTTCTCACTTTACGGTCACCCTAGAAAAATTACGGTAAATTTTTTTCGAAATAGGTCCCTCTGAAGAAATTAAATGTGCAATAAAAAAAATCGACCCTGGGTGGTCGCATATGGTAAAAAAAATCGACCCTCAAAGGGTTAAGGGACACTTAATTAAGAGATTAAGATTGAAATAATTCATGCTAAGTATATTTCTTTATCGCGGTACGAGATTGTTCCTAGAAGAATAAATGAAGGCCAAACTCGCTTTTCTTGAATTTTGCGACAAAGCGACGTTACTGATGTCGTGATCTTCTAGAGTAATTTTTCGTATTTCTCGTAAAAGCCCTCGAAACTAATATAATGCAGTTCATATTTACCGACCAAAGAAAAGTAAACTACACCCGTGGAGGCACCATGAAAGTCTATTGCGTCACGGCTAGATGATGCGGGAACTTGAAGGTGGCGTCGCCAGACGTTTTAGTTTTTGTGTTTTTCTCTCGCTTATCCAACTTCCTCTCATGGTAACAATGTATTTCATTTTTTGTATTCTAGAAAGGTAATTTACTGTTATCTACTAACTTATCTTTCTATACGGAAGTTTATTTATTTATTTTTATATGCCGACTTGAACCACTTCAATACATCTCACAAAACTCTTTATCACTTAGAAGACGCCACGTAATACTAGATAGACCGCGCGAGCGCGAAAACAACCACCAGAAACTGCCACCGAGCGTACACCTGGCATACAAGCCACGTGGCATACAAACCAATGCCTCTGGCCCACCGGTCCAAAAGGATTTATGAAGGGTAGTGGTTACATCATTTTGATAACACAAGCAATGCTGCTAATACGGCACCATAAAAAGATATATCTAAGACCGTTTTATCAGCGATGAGGAACGTAGCCTCGAGCCAGCGCGCCGGCCCCGCTCGCCTCCTCGCACTGGTATAGTTGCTGTATATGCTACCGCAGGTAGCATTGGTAGCATATGCAGTAACCCTACGCACTGGTATGTGCGAATCGCCGTTACTCCCAGCGGCAGCTTGGAACGGTAGCGGTGTCATTGCGAATTAGTGCGATTCTATCGTGTTCCGCCTGTGATCGCTGCGGTGTCAAATGACACAAGGTCAACGTGCTGCCACTGTGCCGTATCCGGCTGCAAAAGTAACTTTCGGAAGCGAATGTGAAGCGCAACTTCAGCCGCGACGACTCTGTGGACTTCGTCGCCGCGGTTGCAGACAAGCGTCCGACTCGGATTGCCAGCGTAAACGGAAATCACCTGACGCCCCCAGCTTCGTCACGTGTGCGTTCAGGATATTTTGTTTTCGCTGAGCGCGCGCCCATGAAGAGCACCCACGATCAAACTGGGATATGAACGAGAGGTTCTTTATTCGAATCGGTCAACTATAGTGCGAGTGGACAAATTTATTGTGCACGCACAATAAATTTGTTATGTTCAAATGTGTTCTAAGAATGTCATGCTTGGCGACCAACGTTCGTGCAGATGGAGACCGAGTACGTATTACGAAAACAGTACGTGGCGACAAAGAAAATGAAGGTGTGTTCTTTTTCGTTCTGTAACCAAAGCTGCGCCTACCACGTGCCGACCGCCCCCTATAGTTCACACGGCATCTCCCGTGCTTCCGAATGAATCTAGCCGGCGAGCTGTTTGTCCGACGCCGTGCATCGCGTGCTGCTGCATTACTTTAGAAAATAAACTTGCTGTTGCAAAGAGTAGTTGTTCGTTTTTCAGGTCTCTCTTGTGGGCGAGGTGTCCTAGCACAGACACCACGCTATAGCCCTAACAGCGTGCATATTATTTCAACGCACGTGTGGTTGATGGTGGCACATCCGTGGCCGCTGTCATCAAGTCGTTTTATCCACGTTAACGGCCCTCCCGGTCGAATTGTTTTACAGTTGTTTATTTTGTAAAGCTTCATGCCAGGGTGCCAGGTAAGAAATGCTTAGAAAATCGTACAGGGGAAAATTTCGGAAGCGTGAAAGCTGGCAAATTGTGTCTTCTCGCAGCTTCGCTAGTCACCTGGATTGGAATGTGTACGTTAGTGCGGCACACCGCATGGCACGCAGAGACGCCTCTGGTTGTCGCCAGAGTGATGCCTCAGAGTTTAACGCTAGGCATGTAATAATAAGATGTTCGCACCTATGATACGTATCGACAATGTTCAGACTTGGCTCATCTCCTATTTCGATCGCGGCCAGTGCTGTGGCAGCGCCTCTATAGGCGCATGCATTTGCCTCTCTGTTCACGTTGTGCGTAATATTTCCGGAGGGTACATCCCGAACAATCTTGCGACTCAGCCTAGAACATTTTGCCGTCGCAACCGCTTAATCTTTTGGTGCCCGTATTTTTTACTGAGCCATTTTATATCCTTATCCATAGATTTTATAGTACCTATTGTGCGTTTCCTATGTTAGGTTTACTAGTTTAATTTTTGTAAACAAATCGTGTTTGGGTTCACATGCCAAGTAATGTCTGAATCGCTACCATATCTTAGATGAAAGAGTTTAATTGTTGTCTTACTATTTTTTCTTTCTTTCTTTTCTTTTTTTTGCACTTTGCATCGCACTGATTCAGCAATCCATATGCCGATTGCGTTTTTTTTTTTGTACGCCTACTCTGTAGTGCAGTGAGGTTCGTGTAATACTAGCACGCACGTTTTCCTACTTTTAGTTTGGTGTTCCATGGTTTTGCGTTGTGAGAACAATGTCGTTACCTGATGCTTTTCATTTTTTTCCTGCGTAATTGAATAACGCATGCTTTACGTTGATGTAATCGTGTTGCTCTCTTGCCACATTTCAGTGACACTTCACTTGAATATGCCTTTGGACTGGTGTTCTTATTCCTGCGTGTTAGGTTTGTCCGTTTGGTGACAAAGCCAGCACAAGATACACAGAGACACATAAGATGTTTACTCTCCTGTACTATCCTAGAATGATTTTCAATGCTTTCACTTGTGACCTGATGCATGACTTGACGCTCAGCGCTGGTTCCTGACCGTAAACATGGTTCAACATTTAAGAACGAAATGGCAAAATGACCCGCATTACAGGTGCCCAGGTAGCACAAACACATCTAGAAGACATCTGTATTTGGGCTTGTTCAAGCCAAAACGTTGTCTACAATCCGGCTTTTACAAGCTGAACAATAGCCTTAGAAGTCCACAAGCACTCCTGAAGCCCAGCTAATGCTCCCTCCGTATTCGTCTCGGGGAAGTCTTGGCAAGCTATCCGTTGTACTATGTGTAGAACTCGCATATGAAGGCTTAATTTGCTTGCCCGAGAAAATACCGGGTGCTTCAGCGAACACTTTCGAACTTAAAAAAAAAATTCCTGGGGCAGATATCACAATTCTAGTCCATGGGCGGTCTACTCGAAGATGCGGGCATTACTTGCACAAGAAATTGAAATGTATAAACGAGTAATTAACGAAAATCACTAATTAAGCTTTAAGCTAATTTATTTATGGCACGTATTGTAATTTATAAATATCAAAGGGCGGGACTGCAAGGCATATCCACTTGAAAAGAATTGTGTGGATGACGCCATTTACGAGATATGCGTCGTCAAACTTGCAGTAAAAATGCACTGTCGTTCCACTTAATTTCCAAACAAAACGTCGTTTCATGCATCGAAGCTCAAAAGTAATTGGAACACCGATGCGTTTCTCCCCAAAGTTTGGAAATTAATATCTCGGAAATGATGTCATGCTGAGAATACTTTCCAGGTGGACCGGACTTGCAAACTCCCCGGCTAGAATTGGTAAAGTGCAATATGTGCCATAATGTAATTAGTTAAATAGTTAATTAGTAAATTCTTGATAAGTCGATTATAAATTAAGACTTTCTGTGCAAGCAATGTCCGCCTCTTCGAGTAGACCAGCTCAAGGACTAGAATGTGCTATTTGCCACAGGCAATTTACAAAAAAGATTTTGAAACTGTTAGCTGAAACACCCGGTATGCAATCTTCATTGGAAAAAAAAGCAGAGGTTAACTATGTTAATCAAGCGCTAATGCAGATCACTGGTAATGATATGCTTTTCTTGGAACCAGTGTCATGATTCAGGATTTCTAGTGAATGTACATGTATTCAATACGACTGGTTGTAACTTCAAAATTAAAACACGCAAGAATCTACTAACCTGAAAAACATTCATTATTATGGACTAAATGCATGCTTTGGCAAGGAGTAGATTTTTAATGGATAGAAAGGAGGAGAGGTCGGCCTGGAGAGCGTGTCTCTAGCCCGCTACTCCTCACTGGGGAAAGGGGAAGTGGGAAATACAGGGAAAGGTAGGTGGCGGGTGATTATGTTATGGTACAATGAGATACTATATACACGTTGTCCAATATGCGGATGCGCATTGTAGACGCAATACACGTAAGAGTAATCTTGTCCATACAAAAAGTAATCTTGTCACAAAAAGTTATTGCGCAAACACCTGCATAGATTCTGCAGTTTGGAATAAAATCTGCGAAGGTATAACATTGAGAGCCTATGTATGACACATAAACATGTCTACATAAGGCAGCCATGTCACTTCTGCACCAAAATGAAATTCTTCACGAATGAATAGTCTCGCAACAGCGTAACACATTGCAACTGAACAGCACTTTAGAAATTTGGGTACTGCTAACACAAGAATAATGCACGCAGCACACAAGGGCGTTGAATGAAACACACCGGAAAGACATCTTGTAAAAAATACTCCAGAACGCCTTTTCGATAACCAGCATTTTATAACAATGTTTAGGAGGCAAGAAAATCAGCAAAATACAAATTTTTATTCTTGCAAATTATGTACATCTGCTTGCCTTGCATTGGCTGACTAAATTTATATATCTATCTATCTCTCTCTCTCTCTCTCTCTCTCTCTCTCTCTATATATATATATATATATATATATATATATATATATATAATTATGAATGGCATGCCTAGAAAAACTGACCCCGCATCCGCACCCTAAGACTAAGGCACAAGACTAAGGAGGACGAAGAAAGGCATGTCAGCTGGTGGCAGGCCCAGTGGCTTTTGAAGAATCGGCGCCGGTCAAAAAAAGGAAAAAGAAGCACTCATTTAGAGTAAGACCAGCAGATAAGAATTGAATGCTTAATATAAACACGATTAAGAAATAATCTCTACATATTAAAAAATAGCAATGACACTATTAAAAAACATACTGTTTCCGACCTGACAGCTGTCAAGTGTATGTTTATAGCCCTGTAGTTTCTGCAGTGCGCACACAATTTTCAGGAACTGATTCTATGCTAGTTATGAAGTTACAATATTCTATAGAACCTCAATTAGCACTAACGATGCAAAGTTGCTTGTTTTAAGCCTCGCTTTTCAGTGGCTGTCCTCACAAGGCTGAACAGCGGCATAAAAACAAATAGAACAATAACAAGCATTATAATTAAGGGACCAAAGATATGAAAGTGAAGGCATAGAATAATGCCAGAAGACCGGTATAATTCACCCTAAAATTTAAAATGTCTATTCAGGTTCACCCAAAGCATCTCCATGTTCCTTTGATGCTTGAAGTTAATTTACTATATCTTTCTTTTACTCTGCATTGTTAGCAAGCGGCCCTGAACACGAAAAACAACTGCAATAACTGATGTCTTACACTACTTGGTGTTCCCAAACTTTATCATGTCTAAAGTAGAATATATCATAATGTATACAAGTTTCTGTATGACCACAGTAAAGTATGATGTCGCAATGGCGTGCACAGCTGATCCTTCGACGTTATCTGGTCATTGTCAATAGGTATTTGAAGACTACATATGAAAGTTGATGTAAGTACAGTTTAGAACCCTAAGACAAAAAATAAAAACATACCATGCACGAACTTCTTATGTAGAACCAATAGTCAATTTTATTGAAATGTAAGCACGCTACACAATGCTGACTTAGTTAATAACATTAGTGTGGTTTAAATTCCCGAATACTAACTGAACAATAAGCATAACATAGCATGCCAACTTCTTACCGGTTCGCAATGTGCAATTCTTCAACTAGGTGACTGCTGCTTGGCAAATGGCACGGGCCGTCACATTTTTCTCATGCGGAAGAGCTTCGAATAGCTTCTGGAACACCATACCATCGAATCAAACAATGCAAGTAACAAAGAGTATCAGCAGTTTTTGCTGATATCCGAAGCACTGTCACATATGAGCAGTTCTGCAATTAATGGATGAAGTTTACGGAAACTCGGTTCTATGGAACTGCGAGGTGGAAGGAGTTTTACATACAAATTTACGTCCACACAACTGCAGCTACACTATGTGCATGACAATTTTTTGTTTAAAATGTGTCCATCAATTTTTGCTTCATTCCGAACACCATGAATTTTGGGAGTAAGAATCAATGCACTTATGCCTAGTCAAACAACAGCCCTCTAAAGTTACCTTACATGACACTGTAGACATACATGTCCGAAGCTCATTTTCTGCCACTGGCCTTGAGTGCGGAAGTTTCCACCCAAGCTGTCCGAAAATACTGGGTGCGATGTCCGCAGTGAAACGTCTTAAGTCCCAGCCCCCATAAGAGAGAGCCCTCATGTCTGAAAAAAAAACACGTCAGCAAAAAGAATTGAAAGCTAAAACCACCAACATACACCATGTGGCTACTACAAGGGCTGCATTAAGGCAGGAATGGAAGCCCCAGAAAAGGTAAGGCAGAAGAGCAAATGACACTTGATGACTGTGCATTCTAGAGAAATTATTATTCCAGCAACATTTACGCACAGAAACTGCAAGATGCACATAGCATTAAAAAGTTGTAACTGTACCTACTGTGTATACAACAACTTTAAGATATGAAGCCACGAAATGTCAATGCTTTCAGGTAGCATGTGTGGGTTTGTTGAGCAGTTGCCTTCACCCAAAGAGAGAGAGAGAGAGAGAGAGAGAGAAAGGCAAAGGAAAGACAGGGAGGTTAACCAGAGATTATCTCCGGTTGGCTACCCTGTACTGGGGGAGGGGTAAGGGGATGCGATAGGTGAGAGAGAGAGAAGGATTAAAAAAAAAACTACACACACACGCACGTACACACAAACTGTTTCTGTGGGCACTGTCACGCAGCCCGCAAAGGTGTTCCTAGTGTTGTGCAGTGTCACCGTACAATCCTGCGTCACAATCTGTCAGAAAGTCCAGTGTCTTTTAAATACCGCAGCAGCGCCTTCATAGCCGATTGCGCTGATGTTCGCGTAGGCCAGTATCCAAGGATCTTGTTTTCTGTCAGTGGGCGCTTGTCCAGTTTGTCTAGGGTGGCTGAGAGGACTGCTCTTTGCGGGTTGAAACGAGAGCACTCACAAAGAAGGTGCGCGATTGTTTCGTTGCACCCGGAGAAGTTACAAAGTGGGTTGTCGGACATTCCCATAAGAAAGGAATACGCATTTGAAAATGCTACTCCAAGCCATAGACGAACTAGAAGGGTACAGTCGCGTCGTGGAAGCTCGGGCGGAATACGGAGTTGTAAATTAGGGTCCAGGGTGTGAAGTCGTGCACTTGTGAAATCGGATGAATTCCACTGAGCTAATGTCAGGTCGTTTGCCAGTACGGCAAGTTTTTTCGCTGCGTCGGCTCTCGAAAGAGGAATGGCAATGCAGTTGACGCCGTCATGGGCAGATCGGGCAGCTGCGTCTGCTCGATCATTGCCGTGTATGCCACAGTGACTAGGCAACCACTGATATATGATATCATGTCCTTCGTCAACTATGCGATGATGTACTTTTCTGATCTCTGCGACGAGCTGTTCATGTGATCCATGGCGCAGTGCTGAGAGTACACTCTGTAGGGCTGCCTTGGAATCACAGAAGACTGACCATGCATGGGGTGGTTCCTCCTGAATGAAATGAAGAGCCGCACGCAAGGCTACCAGTTCAGCAGCTGTCGTTGATGATACATGCGACGTTTTTAGCTGTATTTCGACGGATCTTGTTGGTATCACCACAGCAGCAGCTGAACTTGCAGATGTGACTGAGCCATCGATGTAAACGTGTACGCGGCCACTGTGCACTGCATGTAAAAGTTCTAATGTGGCCTGCTTCAGGGCAAACGACGGCATGTTAGCCTTTTTAGTGATTCCTGGGATGGTGAGGCGTACTTCAGGTCTGTGCAGGCACCATAAAGGTGAGGATGGTCTTGCTGCAGGCATGTAGTTCAATGGCAATGAGGTGCGATTGGCAACAATCATACGACTGATAGTTGTGTGTGGCCTTTCTGCGGGTAGAGCGGCAAGGTGGTGAGAAGGTAGTCGGGCAACGTGGCGAATATGCCCTCTGAGAGCGTCGGTTACCAAGTACGTTGATATTGGGTGATCCCGAGCTATGACAATCGTTGCCGCTGTAGACGCACACCTCGGAAGACCGAGACACGTCCTAGAGCTTGTAGTCCCTGGAGTACACGCAGGTTTGTTTTGCAGGTGTTACCAAGCACAGGGAGGCTGTATCTTGCGAAACCGAGGAACAAGGCGTTATAAAGCTGCAGCATTGATCGCACCGATGTGCCCCATGACTTTCCGCCGAGAAATTTGAGGAGATGTATTATTGTCAGCAGCCTCTTCTTTAGGTACGAAACGTGCGGGCTCCATGATAGGTCGCGGTCGATAATTACCCCTAAAAAGCGGTGTTTACGTGCATTTGCAACTGCTTGTCCGTTGACACTTACAGAATAACGCTTCATTTCCTTCCGAGTGAAAGTAACAAGGCAGCATTTCTCTGAAGACAGCTCTAAGTTCTGTTTTCGCAAGTACAGTGATGTTAAGGTAGCTGCCTTTTGTAGCCGTGCTCGTACCTGCAGTCGTGTTACAGCAGACGCCCAAATGCAGATGTCGTCGGCATAGATTGATACTTGAACTGTGTTGGGCAAGCATCTGACTAGGCCAA
Source organism: Dermacentor variabilis (assembly GCF_050947875.1). NCBI lineage: Eukaryota > Metazoa > Arthropoda > Arachnida > Ixodida > Ixodidae > Dermacentor > Dermacentor variabilis. Next base: position 161,902,274 of record NC_134572.1, read on the forward strand.
CGAGCACTAGGTTGAATAGCGTCGGGCTCAACACTCCGCCTTGCGGTACTCCACGGAATGTTTGGTGTTGAGTCGTGGCGCCTTCCTCGGTCAGCACGAAGAAATGCCTGTCGGTCAAATAACTGCATAGCCACTGAAAAGTGCGGCCACCGATTCCTGCTTTAATCAGGGCCTCTATAATTGCATAATGTGCTACATTATCATAGGCGCCTTTTACGTCAAGGAATAATGCCGCAGTGAGTCGTTTCATCCGTTTTTGATGTTGAACATACGTGACCAAATCGATGACATTATCTATGGATGAGCGCCCACGCCGGAAGCCAGCCATAGCATCTGGGTACACGTTGTAACTTTCGAGGTACCATTCCAGGCGAGTCAGAATCATTCTTTCCATTATTTTCCCTATGCAACTGGCCAGAGCGATGGGGCGGTACGATGACAAATCTAACGGTGATTTGCCAGGTTTGAGAAGCGGAACCAAGCGGCTGCATTTCCATTCACGTGGAGCCAAACAATTGCGCCAAGACTCGTTGTAAAGGTTTAGCAGCATGAGTCGTGCTTTCTGTCCAAGATTGGCAAGCGCCGCATAGGTAACGCCGTCCGGCCCAGTAGACGAAGAGCGCCTGCAAGTCGCTAGTGCCGCTTCAAGCTCCTCCACCGAAAACATTACATCCATGCGGGAATCCCGTGGCACAGGAGTGGCACATGGTGTAAGGGCGCGTTGAGGCTGCGAGCTGGCAAGTCTTGCGCAAAATTCTTCGGCAATGTCTATTTCGCTGCGACCTTGTTACAAAGCGAGGGACTTAAAAGGAACACGCTGTTGCGGTGATACGCGAAGTCCACGCACAGTTCTCCATATCTGAGATAATCGCTGACGTGGATCCAACGACTCACAGAAACGTTTCCATCTTTGAGATTGAAGTGCATCAATGCGGCGTTGAATCTTCTTTTGCATCCGCCTTGCCTCTCTGAGATCATGGATGGATTTGGTTCTCCTGTATCTTCTTTCAGCCCGCCGGCGAACTGCTCGTAGTCGCTGCAGTTCGGCTTCAAATTCTTCGTATTTCGGGGAAGGCTTACAAGCACGCATAGTATCTTGCATGGCTTTTTGAATTTCGCTTTCCAGACTTGAATGGTTCCCTTGCTGACATACTTCCTCCATGTGCGACCGAAACGCCGACCAGTCAATTCTCCGGAGTGTCGTGGAAGGGCATTTAGATAGTCCCTTGATCTTCAGGTAGGTCGGAATGTGGTCGCTTCCACGGGATTCAATGTCTGGAAACCATTGCACGTTTCTTTCAAGACGCCGAGAAACAAGGGTCAAGTCTAGGCAGCTACTGTATGTAAGCCCGCGTAAATATGTTGGACTACCATCGTTGAGGCAGTAAAGGTCATGCTGTGTGGCAAAGGATGCTAGTCTCCTTCCCCTGGAGTCCATCTTCAAGCTCCCCCAAAGCGGATGGTGGGCATTAAAATCTCCAGTAAGAATCGTAGGGTCGGGTGTCGCTGATAGCACGTCGTGCAGTCGTTGAGAGTCGAAGCCGCGTGAAGGAGCAAGGTAAACAGCGACTAGTGTGAACGTAAGCTTGTTCGTTTTCACAATTAAACAAACGTACTGGTTGTCGTCGTGAGGCGGGACTGGGTGCAACACGTATGTCAGATCACATCTAATATATACAATTACCTTGCTCGCATCACCAGAGGTAGGAGACATGAATGCTTCATAGCCAGAAATGCGTAGTACATTCTGCACGTTCAGTTCGCAAATTACAAGTATGGGAAATCGGTTTTCGAAAACGTAGTGTCTAAAATCGGAAATTCTCGATTTGAGACCACGGGCATTCCACTGCAATAGAGATGCTTTCTTGACTTCCTTGTGGAAGGGCAGCGAGGGGCGGGCCATGGTGCTATGCGATGCTTTCAAGTACTGGAGTCAGCGCATCCAGCACTTGCAGTGCGCTACGAGCAGCCGGATTGTCCATGTTTGTCAGTAGTAGACGCATGACATTCGTGAGGGATTTGAGCATAGCAATCACTTGTGAATCCTTGTCTCGCATTTGGTCAACTGAAGTGACATTTGACGTTAGGTGGCGAGTCATGTGCTGTGGCTCTGGCGCGTGGCATGTCTTCGGCAGTGCTGGCCACACCTCACTAGATGAAGCAGGAATAGCAGGACCGCTTTTATCGTTCACATTCGTGCTCTTATTGGAGACAGATGGAACAGGAGACGGCGTTGCCGGACGAGACTTTTCCCTTGAACCGAAAGAGAATTTCGTAGAGTTTCGTTTCCGGGAGCGGTGTCGCCTTATCGCTGCAGAAGCATCTCTGTGTGATGATCCGTCTCTGGCCATTTTTCGCAAGATTTTCTGCTCTTTCTTTAGGCTTGGACAGTCTTTTGAGGATGCGGCGTGTGGGCCTTGGCAATTAGGGCACTTGAGCTCTGTTGCACGGCAAGTGTCAGTGTCGTGTTGTTCGGAACATCGTGGGCATGTCGCTGTATTTCGGCAGACGGCGCTCACATGTCCAATTCTTTGACACCTTCTGCACTGAAGTGGTTTGGGTACGAAAGGTCGTACCACATGCCGAAAGTGTCCGACCTTTACATGTGACGGTAGGCAGTCACCTTTAAACACGAGCCTTACACAGGTCGACTTGCCGAGGCGCCGAGCTTGTAGTAAGGCAACACCATCTGTGGCAGGTTTGATTAAATTTGGCAGGTCGCTGTCGCTAATCGATGCGCCAATATCACAAACGACACCAGCCGTGGTTTCGTTGTCCTTCGGAATGAGGTAGTGGACGTTGATGTTGCCCAGGAGCTTTACTGCCATCAAAGTATTGATTGCGCTTTGGTTGTGGACTTCAATAGCCAGGACGTTCTTTCGAGTATTAATTCTGATATCCTTGATTTCTCCTGGGACAAGAGCCTCCAGAGAAACGGAAATCGCTTGTCTATGAAGGCGGTTGAGGTTGTCGGCAGGTGTGTCCGGCACAAAAAGAATTGTGTGCGCAGATGGCCTTCGCTGTGGCATGACGGTAGACTTACTTGACGAAGACCGTCCGCAGATGTTTCTTCTCTTGGCCTTGCGATGTACCACTCTTTCGAAGCCTTCGTCATCTGAGGCGTCATCGCTTGAGCAGGAGTACAGCGCAGTGTCCTCGCTGGCAGCTTGACTCGGTGGGCAATTTCTCTTCCTCGGGCCGGTACCTGCCGAAGCAGTCACGTCGCGTCGGCATTCTGCCGACTCCACTTCCATTGCCGTGGCAATGGGAGCGGCGTCACCCAGTAAAACACGGGAAAAAGCCGAAAATACTGCAGCGCGAAGGAACAGTGGTCTCTACGCCTGCGGCAGAAAGGATGTTCCACATCCGCTGCCAAGTTCTGTGAGTGGTGGCGCTGGCTAACACTCCCAGGGTTAGTTCTAGTAGTAAAACATAAATAGCCCAGAAATGGATGGACAAACGGTTCCGTGGTAGCTCAGTTGGCAAAAGCATCGCACGCGTAATGCGAAGAAGTGGGATCATTCCCCATCCGTGGTCAGTTCTTTTTATTCATTTTCATTTCCATTAATTTATAATTTGATGAATTGAGTCTCAGATTATTGCCAAGAGGCTCGTATCCCAGCCCAGCTTTATTCCACAAGCTTTGTCCCGACACCTATGCCACCAGCTCTTGCAGGCGCTGCAATGACATCGCTTGCCTAGGCCATATGCTCTGGCGTTGCCCCTCGTTACGAGGCACAGAACAAATCAATGAGGACAAGTGGCTCTCCGCTATCAAGAGTCCCGATGTCGGGGCGCAACTATGGGCTGTCCAGAGGGCCCACGAGGCGGCGGTCGGGCATGGCCTGACTGTCCCAACGTGGGAGCGGCCCGCAGCGCGCTGAGTCGCGTACCTCAGGACCTTCATGAAAGTTTTGCATCCATCCATCCATTTCGTTCATTTAGTAAGTACGAGAAATTTCCCCTATGTTGTCCTTGGTGTCAGTGTTTGTTGGCTTCTTATGATATGACTAATAAATATCGGGCCTCTCGGTTAACCCCCTTTCTTCTCGTTTATTACATAACGAGGGTTCGGAAAGCTAGTCGGGCCGCAGCCTCCCCCTCCCCCTCCCCCCCCCCCCCCCCCCCCGGCAATATGAAAGCATGCGACGCATGTCTGCGGGGGCTGCTCTGAATCACGCCCACGCGTCGCCCACGCGCTGCCTCTCGCGATTGTCCGATTGGCGCGATTGCCTGCGTTAGCGGATATACTTCGGAATGAAAACACGTATACTGCGCTCAAATTTCTCTTCTGGGAGTATCGTAATCGTCAGTGAATTTTTGTTTGTTTAAATAGTTCCTCATTCTTATAAAGCCGCGAGTCATGTAAACTTACATTATTGTAACGAAGAAATGTTTTCGCTAATATCGGATTTTCTTGCAGGTACATGGCTTTACACTTTTCGCACGACTTCACGTGTGATGGAGCTGCGGTACTCGCCAAAGAATGCTTTTGCAATATTAAGCAACGCGTACCGAACACGCGCTGCACACAACTACCATTTCACGCGCATGCTTGCATTTTTACTGTAGCTATGACGGCAGCTCCGGGCGGCTCCTACGGGCCTCTGCGCGAACTCGAACACACACGTTTTGTGTGTAAAGGGCGTGCGGCAGCCGCATTGGCCACAGTGCCAGCGCCACCGCCTCTTCATCCACCGCACGCGTTTTGTGCACATCGTTTTTAAGGCGTAAGCCTTTAGTGGCTCGTTAGTGTCCGAGCGCAGTCCATGGTGGACGCAGGAAAGCGGTGATCACCGGCGAGGGGAGCAAGGAGAGGAGGCATCATGCCAGTAGCGCTATGCGAGAGGTCGCGTGGGAGAGCGCGGACATGCGCGTGGGGGTGCGCGCACTTCGGCGACAAACCTTGCAGCCGTATGGCTGTGATTGCATCCCATGCTCGCGGCCACGGCGGCGTCCGTTCGCAGAACGGTTCAGACAAGAGCAACAGAGGCAGTCATAGGTAGGCTTTCGCCTATCGCAGTTCAGCCCAGTAAAGTACCCATAGATTTTTTCTATTGCCTGGTGGGACATGTATATTTGCATGTGTGGATGTGTCATTGCTTGTTGACGGAGCGAAGGAGCAGGCACGTGCCTTCACTTCCTCAAAGTTCCTTCACATGCCTGGGCGTTTCACGTCATCGCCACCATCCGTGCAGGAAGTGCAGGCGAGGCCCCGGCCAGCACGGACGCGTTGGAGAAAGTGTGGCGGAAGTCACGTTCTGTTTTTCGCAAAAGAGCACTGAACAGGTACCCCAAACGTCAACGTTGCCATAGCAACCGCGCTCCTGGATCTCCCGCTGCTGCTCTAGGCCTCTGAAAAGGGAGACAAGTTCTTTCGGCCCGTGTCTTTCTCGCAGCACATTCTGTTCGCGAGACAAGCTGACTTTTGGAGCGTGGTGTGTAAGCTTTAAAGTTGTATTTTGGGCATGTGAGTGTAAGTGCACGCCAACAAAAGAGACACTCAATGAATCACAAGAGCGGGTCTTCATCGTCTTATTCAACGCGCCACGAGAAACGCAAGAGCGCAGCTGCTTCACTACAACTGTTGCCGAAGTATCGTAGGATTGTTTCCGATGCGTGTCGGCAGCACACACATCCGGCAGCCCGCAGGAATGCAAGTTCAAAGCTCGCGCCTGTCTGCTCTGGCGAGCTGATTGGAGGCGCGGAGGGAGATGGCACACCAACATGACTGCACTTCTGGCTGCAAAAACGTGACGTCAGGCCCTCTCCTATTTTGTTTACTTCGTATATGCCGGAATCGCACTTATAACTTCGTTGCACATAACAGCTTTAGCATAGAGAAAGAAATTCAACAAGAGGGGACACTCAGCAAAAACTGGCAACGGGAAACACGTCAAGCCGAGTTTCAACTCCATCCGTTATTTGATGCGAGCATCGCGAAAAAAAGAATGTGAAATGAACTTACAGACAACGTTTCGTTTTTTTATTGTTTCCCAATAAAACTAAAACATTTTTGGTTGTAAATGAACTTATACTTTGCGACTAATTTATCTTGCGTGGCCTAGCAACAAGCTAGCGGCACGCCAGACGCGTGTGCATACGTCAGGCACAGAACACCTATACACATTTAGAGAAGGGAAACTGTACCTTCCACAGTGCAACGGAAATAAGAGTAGCGGTGGCGTAGCGAACTAAAGTATGAGACCTGGAGATGGCGCTGGCACTATTATCATCATCATTACGTAGTGAGCAATATGGCCGCTACGGTAGCGGCTGGTGGGGTTCGCTGTGCTGCCCGCTCGCTGGTTTTGGGTGATTTGCTACCGCTTTCGGAGCGGTGTTCGTGTGTAAGATGCTCTAAAATGACTATCGGTACCTTTATTATATCGCCAGGTGACCGAGAGGCCTCAACTGGCAAAAAAAAAAACACGTCAGACAAGTAAGCTTACATTATTTATTGTCAATCGTGAATGAAGCAGTACATGACCACAATTTTCGTACAGGCCAGATGGAGCTAATGCTGTCAGTTACTGAGTTTACAACATACAGAAACACAGCTAGTAATCTATTTAACGGAATTGAAAGCTGAATTCGAGCGAAGTTTTCCAATAGCGTTTGGCGTGCCGCTAAAGCAAGGACAACGATATTGTGCTCGCCTACACTAGTACTTGTGTTGCATACAGTGCTGTTGGACATGTTCCATACTATATGTATGTTGTCTGCCTTCAACCATTTCAGCTAGGTTAAAAAAGAAACATAGGGAGTGCTGAGCAAACATGTACTGTCAGTAAGGTAAGCTCGAGTTGCATTGTCGCATTGTTTTCATAACACATTGGCGATAGGCGCGAAGTCTAGAGGAAAAAAAAAACGTTATGCTAAATTTTAGGTCACATATTGTGTGTTCTTGATATTTCTACTGCACATTTAGTTTTCAGCTGCAGCAGTAAAGGTTTTGTCACAAGTGTATTACTCGTAGGAAGGCGAGGAACGTTATGGAGACGACAGTGCATACAAGGACAATTTACGGTTTCATGTTGAAAAACATCTCGGTTTGCGTGTTCAAATAATGCAAGAAGGCTACAAGGAGATGAACACGTCAGTTAAGTAACAGAGGTGAGCAAGGGAAGCCTAAGCCTGTAGCCAACGTTTCAAAAATCAAACATATTTGTGAGGGCGGTGACGAAGATAAGTTCCCACGATGAGGCTTTCCTTGCTTGTCCACTGTTGATTGGCTGCATGTTAAGCCAAACTTCAAGTATATTTCAAAAAGTTTTTGTGAACACACTGTCCTCAGGTATGTCATCCGCTGTTTGAAGAGAAAGAAAGATTGATTTAATTGGTTCGTCATGTTTGAGGGCAGTTGTGTGAAGTTGCCTGTTCTAGCCATTTTTTACGGTGCAGGGCTAGCCTAGTTACTAATTTTTGCAAATGAAAAATGCAATATCCAGATCTAATTCTAACCCTGTCACTTACCATCTTAACAATGCTCCCTTAGATTTCATCATGTCCTATAAATATATTGGTGTACACGTTACAAATAAATTAAATTGGACCAATTTAGCGTATGTCATTAACAATGCAATTCGCCTGCTCGGGTACTTACAGTGCAACTTTTCCAAAGCGCTGTCTACTTTAAAACTACACCTTTACAAGATGCTAATACGCTCAAAACTTGAATATGCATCTGCAATATGGGAGCCCAGTCGCGTTAGTCTTATTACTTCACTTGAACTAATACAAAATAACTGTGCTCGTATCATTATTTCTAATTATAACTGTACCGCGAGTATAACGTTAATGAAGCTAACCAGCACTTATTCCCCTAGCTAGTCGCCATGTTTCGCTATATCGTAAAATTTTCCGTAATACCACACTTCACGACGACTTTTGGCAGCGACGGTTGCGGTCGCGAGCAAGTCGCTAATCTACTTCTACTTTTGCCACAGCATGTGCGGAACAATCCACGAGCCGAAGCAAGGAAAGGCTATCACCTCTACTCGTGCGGTACCCAGCTGACCACCTCGTCACTACAGTGACTGGTCTGCTGTGTCTGCCCTCTAATAATAATATTTGGGGTTTTACGTGCCAAAACCACTTTCTGATTATGAGGCGCGCCGTAGTGGAGGACTCCGGAAATTTTGACCACCTGGGGTTCTTTAACGTGCACCTAAATCTAAGCAGACGGGTGTTTTCGCATTTCGCCCCCATCGAACGGCCAAGCTCCCACATATAAGCAGACATCGTTGACGCTGTTGCTCACTTTTGGCAGTGGCGGTTGCGGTCGCGAGCAAGTCGCTAATCTACTTCTACTTTTGCCACAGTTTGGTCTTTTTTTTTTTCCTTTGCTTTCCAACCATATTTTTCTCTGTGCATACCGCTGCCGCTGCTGCCCAATTGCGTGCTGTTTACACAATGCCTACCAATGCTGAGTTGGCAAAAGAAATGGACGCTTTACGCGCTGAGGTTGCTGTGATGCATGACAGCCTTAACATGTTTAATGAACTTTTCGAGACGGTTAAGAAGCAGAATATAGATCTTGCTGTTGAAAACAGGGCTCTGAAAGATGACAATGTCCACTTGGCACACAGGGTTTCTGAACTGGAACAGTACTCCCGACTAAATAACGTAGAAATAAAAGGTGTCCCTGCAACCGAAGGTGAAAGCTGTCTTGCGGTTGTTGAGTCTATGGGTAATGCTATCGGATGCAAAATCGCTCCTGAGGATGTCGATACTGCACATCGTGTACCAGCTAAAAAAGAAACAAATATTATTGCACGCTTTTGCTCCCGAGAAAAAAAAAAACTGAGTTCGTGAAAAAGGCACGCAGGGCTCGCTTGACCACTCTGACCCTTGGGTTCCCACAAAAGGATCAGAAGCTCTTACATGTAAACGAACATCTTACGCAAGAAAGAAAGCGGCTGTTCGCACAAGCTCTTGAGCTGAAAAAAGCAACAGGCTGGAAACACCTCTGGACGGACCACTGGGTAATAAAGGCGCGAAAGACAGATGACAGCCGTGTCTACCGGATCTCTAGTGCGGGTGATCTTACTGTTTTTACCTAGCTTACTAGTGTTTGCGGTTGCATATCTTAAACTTGCGCAAGAATGTTTTCTTGTCAGGACCTTAAAAAATGTTTCAGTGATGAAACTCCCAAGTTATCGCTAATACATTTTAATATTCGTAGTCTACGAAAAAACTATGACAGCCTCATAGCATTTCTTTCCATAATTAATCACAACTTCTTTTATCTGTCTATTTCAGACATGATTGTCACTGGACGATAGAAATTTATATGCTCTACCAGAGTACAATGCAGAGTACTGCTATCGTGCGACGCCACGTGGCGGCTGCCATATTTATTAAATCGTCATTGCCATACAAACGCCGCAATGATCTTGCCTTTTCTAATTTGCTCTGCTAGTCTATATGGTTAGAATTTGATCAGAGTGTTTTTTCAATTGATGGCCGGAACACAGTGTTAGCGTGCATTTATCGTTCACCATCATCGTCATACTCTGAGTCTTGTGTACAGTTTGAAAAGTTGTTGCACACTGTTGCGAACGAAAACAAAAATGTCATTATATGCGGTGACAACAACATAAACATTATCGACCCTAATATTCCATCATGTTCTGATTATCTTGCGTGTTTTCTTAGCTATGGCCTTGCTTCTCTAGTTACTTCTCCAACTAGATGACAGGATCGAATACGTTAATTGATCACATATTAACGAACTTTACTACAGATTATACGGCAGGAGTCATCGAGCACACCATAACCTACCACTACCCTATATTTTTGACTTTAGGTACAAAAAATCCTAAATCGACTGAAAAGAAAGAGAAAGTACATTTTGACTCTCAAAAATTTATCTCTATGATACAGTCAAATGACTCGACCGCAGTACTCTGTGAATCTTCCGCTGAAGAGGCTTATCTGTTCTTGGCTGAAGTTACACGCTGCATTCATGAATGCACTACTACATCTATCACAACTCGTTTCTTCAGTTCTCATCGAAAACCTTGGGTCACGAAAGCGCTACTCCGATGTATATTGAAGAAAAATCGGCTCCACAAAAGGGTAATTTGTGAGCCATTTAACTGTCAACTTAAATCTCGTCTCAAAAAATATTCTAACACGCTTGCAGCTGCACTTAAGTGTGCTAAACGAGATTACTTTCAGAAGAAGATTTTGAATAATGGCAATAATACGAGGCACACTGGCAGGTCATCAACGAATTCTTAAATAATAAATGCCGTGAGCATTTAACAAAAATAAAAACTGAGGCACAAACATACTGCCACCCAGCTGATATCGCGAATGCCTTCAGTGAGTATTTTAGTGGTACTTGCGGTTCTCAAACAGATCCCCCATTACCGACATTGCCTCGTCATCTTCATTCTTTCTACTTGCGACCTACGAATGCAAAGGAAGTTCTTCATGCTATATCTTCGCTTAGGTCTACTGGACCTGGCCTAGACTCTGTTCACCCATATCGTATCAAGTTAGTTTCCAATGAACTGTCTCCTATCATAGCAGATATTGTCAACAAAATGTTTAAAACAGGCATATTTCCCAGTTCTCTGAAAGTTGGTAAAATAACACCTGTTTACAAAAAAGGCAATCGTGAAATTCTGAATAACTACAGGCCTATTTGTATTTCATTTTTAAGTAAAATCATTGAACGACTAGGTCATACACGTTTATCATCCTACCTAGCAAAATTTAATCTACTATCACCTAAACAGTATGGCTTTCGGCAGGGTTGCTCAACTGAGCTTGCGCTTCTAACCTTCACCGATAAAGTCAAGAAGGCTATCGACCAAGGCTTGCTGGTTGGAAGTGTATTTATAGATTTAACAAAAGCCTTTGACACCATTAATCACAACATTCTAATACATAAACTCGAATATTAAGGCATAACTGGCCCACCACTTCAACTTATTTCTAGCTACCTAACTAATCGTACTCAAGTTGTTCAGATTGACGGCAAACTCTCATCTCCTGAGAGCATATATGAAGGCGTTCCTCAGGGCTCGATCCTTGGCCCGCTGCTGTTTCTGCTATTTATTAACGACCTACCTAATGTTCTGACCACTACGGACTGTATATTATATGCAGATGACACGACTATTTTTACTTGTGCTAACGATGTCGACGAGCTGCAGAGAAATGTTAACGTTGACCTGCATAACATAACTTCCTGGTGTCAAAAAACATGTTGCGCATTAATCCGCTAAAAACGGTTTTTATGGTTTTTCATTCCTTCCCGACACTAATTTCGAACTCTATGTCGGTTTGTCTTGAAAACAACTTGATACCAATATCAGATAGCACTAAGTTTCTTGGCATCTGAAATTCAATCTTCATGCGCAGTCACTTGTGCGTAAGATATCGTTTCGAATGCACGCCATAATCAAAACCCGCTCATATTTTCAGCCACACATTATCCATTCCCTTTATCATGCACACATTGACCGCCATTTATCTTACTGCATATCAGCCTGGGGAAACACATACCTCGCTCACCTCAGCCAACTTCAACGCCTGCAGAATCAGGCGATTCGCCTCATGACTTTCAGCCATTTTCTATCGAATGCAACGCCACTTTATAGCAGTTTAAACATTAATCCTCTTCATCAGCTCTTTCAATTAAAGTTAACAATCGTGATTTATAAGTTATTTCGTAATATTGCACACATAGATGGCTTTGTAATTGAAACTTTTGTAAATACTAACACTACTAGGTTCTCTGCACTCGATAATCGTCTTCTGCATAAAGTTCGCACAAACTATGGCAAGTTCACTACCACATTTGCGGGAATAAAACTATGGAATTCTATTCCACATGCCATTAAATCATCCCCCACAGAGCATATATTCAAGAATCAAGTTAAGAAATACTTTATGCAGCAACTCTCTTCATCCTAACCACTGCTTTTGCGATTGTAATCATACTTGACTTAGCTATTATACTACATGTTATATTACTCCTATTTTTATTGTATTGTACATTTGCATTTCTTGATCACTACTGAAGTCTTCGCATTTTTTTGTCTTACTAAACAGTTTTATATTCTTGTTTTTTCGCGCTGTTTCTCATTTTTTCAAATTGTCTGTGAAGCCACCGTAACCAATGCTTGATTTGTATCGTTTTTTTTTCATTTCGTTCATGTATGGGAGTCCCCTTGACAGTTTGTAACTTTGGGACCCCCTGTGTAGTGCTAATTTTGCATACAATTCTTGTAAAACTGACATCGTTGATGATGAATAAAGTTGAACTTGAACTTCATACCATGGCCTCATGTAGTACATTTCAAACTGCATCGATCATCGCAGTAAAGCAGGGATTGATTCTTGCTACACGAAGTCTTTCTTTCAATATTTCATCCCCCGTACATCTCAGGAATGGAACCACCTTCTGTCAAGTATCGTAGCCATCACCGATAAGAAACTTTTTTTTTTTACAATACATTAGCTAACATAGTACATTCAGGAGAATCATTGTATTACCAAAAAATCACGGCTCTTGTTTGTTTGTTTGTTTGTTTTACACTACTGCTTGTAACCACTCCCCTCTTTAATGTCATACGGCCCTAAGCGTACATTAAATAAAAAAAAATAGACTAATGAAGTGAAGAGTGACTTCCAGAGTTTCAGTGAACATGAAGCATCATTTCCTCAAAATTGCATAGAGCGGTTTTGAAGGCTTTAAAATTATTTGCATGTAACCAATTAACGCTATGAAGCAGCATGTGATACTTGTTAGTAATGCTCGCCAATCTGATTTTCAAATAGCAAAAGCCAGAATTTGTGCATTACCAAGTAGGAGCTTGCTACATGACAAGAAAAGAAACAACTTGGGAGTCAACTTGTTACTATTCCGATTGTCATAAAATGCCCTTAAAATCAAGCAAGCTTGTATCTCAAATTTTAGCATTCCCGCTCAGTACGATACAAAACTGTAGACTGTCTCTTTCCTGATAGGGCTTACAGCCCTCTAGCCGGTAAACTTGCAAACTTTTGATGGTGAGGCACGTAGTTCGAGAGGACCTGTTGTTATTATGGTGTCCGTTGAACTCCTTATGGCTTGGCGTGGGCAGCTTGCAAACCAATAATCTCTTTTGTCCTTCTTCTCGAAAAGAGAAGTCATGAAGCCATGACAAACATGCAAGCAAAGAATAGTGAAACAAAAGTTTGTACAATAAATGAACACATCACAGCTCTATTTGAAGTGTTCAGAAACATACCTTGCGAGGATTCTCCCTCTGTGGTGACACATTCACTGGTGACTTGTACGTCCAGAGACAATAGAATCCAAAGTGGTGATCAAATATGAGCAGCATCTTGGAGGCAAAAGAAGAAAGCCTCAGTTACTACGGTGGAAGCGTGGATGAGTTTGTGATTCATGTGTGACTAAAATCAGTACACAAAACGCTCCATGACAGAAAACACACAAAACACTGTTTTAGTGTGCATTTCTTGCAATGGTGTTCTTGTGCAGGGTGTGCTTTGTGCACAAACACAGTAATTTTATTATGTATCAAAATATAATAATCTAACTGTATCACCGGAAGTACGCTTGCACTAATTTGCTGCGAATTTATCGCAGTGTATCATTCATGCAGACACAGCGAAACTATTTATTTTTTATACTGTATTCCGTGTTAGGAACTTTAGTAACGTGGCAAAACAACAAGAGCCTTGTTTGCATTGCCTTTGAAGAGCAATAACTTTATTATGATTTTCCACATTGAAAAGAATGACTGCAGCAATCTGTTTTGCCCGCCTTGCACCCGAAGAAATTGAAAGTTTAAAATGCGAAGCACTGTTTCTTGACTCTACGGTGCACACACCCAGAAGCTGTAATGTTAATCCGCTTCCTTGGGTAGTTTCCAGACAGACTGTGCTCGGTTCCAGCGACGAGTTTTCACGCTAGCTAGCACATTTTTTTGAAGCAACCCGTCATTACGCGGCAAGACGCGGCAGACCACTGACGACGGAAGCCGTGTATGTACCCATTACGCCAGTGAAACCCCGCAGCTGATAAAATTCACCGTCTTTAAACACGATCGTCTGGAAGCGGCTATCGAATGTCGGGTGCATAAACTGGCTGAGATATTATTGCTGGCTAATTAAGACGAACCTGCGTGATGCTGCTCAAAGGCAACGACCAGCCCGTTCGCAGATATAACCGCCGTACAATTTCATTCGATAAACGGTACGGACTGCAATCGATACCAGTGGGCGGCTGCTTATCACACGTCAGTGAGGTCTCAAAACCTTTATTCAACTAATAAAGCACAGGCTTTAATAACGGAAGTTTAATAAAAACAATTGTCTGTTTATTTTGCAGAAAGTTACACGTTAACTACGTTTGACGGTTATTATGTGTGCATTTAAAGATCAAATAGGATGGATGGATGGATGGATGGATGGATGGATGGATGGATGGATGGATGGATGGATGGGTGGATGGATGGATGGATGGGTGGATGGATGGATGGATGGATGGATGGATGGATAGATAGATGGATGGATGGATGGGTGATAGAGGCTCAACCCTTTGAATCGGGTGGTGGCGGCGCGCGCCACCTAGCCTTGAATGGTAATATATGCACGCATACTTATGTATTTACTCCTTTACTTTTGCGTTGATATTATCCACCAATCAGATAGCCTCCGTTTAGTTATTTCTACCTGTTCAAAGTCTATTTTACTTTCACTGTCTTTAAAACCCAAAGCTTTGAATAGTTCCCCGTTACATTCAACTGCAGGGTGAAGTTGTTTAGAAGCAAGTATCAGGTGTTCAGCCGTTTCCTCCTTCTCTCCACACGCCCCGCACCGCAAATCTATCTCCTGGTATCTGGCTCGGTACATTTTAGTCCGCAGTACACCTGTCCTGGCGTCAAACAACAATGAGCTTCCCTTAGGGTTATCGTAAATATTTTCTTTGGCTATTTCTTGCGTAAACGTCCTGTATCTCTCTAATGCTGATTTGGTTGTATCTCTGTTTTTCCCATACCCCTCTCTGTCTCCTTAACCTTTTTCTTGACGGATGATTCCTTACTTGTCCCTCCACTGCTGCCCAAGTATTTGCTTGTCAATTTTCTAGTTCGCTTCCTCAACCTTGCGTCAACATTCCTCGTGCATAAGTAACTGAAAACCTTCCTAGCCCACCGCATTTCCCCCATTTTTCCCAATCGCTCCTCAAACGCTACCTTGCTACTAGCCTCCCTGCCCTCGAAATATTAAGCCACGTTGAGCGCCCCTAGCAGAAAAAATACAAATTAAAATATGCGACTAAATTACAGTAGCTCCCCTTACGCGCTTATGTTGGAACGCGCCGCGGTTTATTTTTCGTCCTCTGTGGCGATTGCTAGAACTTGAGAGTGTGCGGGGCCTGCGTCAGCGTTGCCATCTGGTGAAATTGGCCACGAGATTTCGGAAATCTGGTGAAAATGCAGAGCTCGTGGTGGCTAGGCCAGCAAACTACTGCACCAGACAAAATCTGGGGATATCTGGGGAAAACCAGTCTACCAAAATTACCGTCTACTGGCGCTGCTCATCCAAACATTTAACACTAGGTAGCGCCTGTGGCCGCCCGATTCTAAGGCCTATATTTGTATTCGTATATTCCTCATGAAATCCCTGTGTTGCTGTGCTACCAGGCCCCGCACACTCTGAAGTTCTAGCGATCGCCACAGAGGGCGAAAAATCAACCGCGGCGCCTTCCAACATAAGCGCGTAAGGGGAGCTACTGTAATTTGTTCGCATAGTTTAGTTTGTATTTTTTCTGCTAGAGGCGCTCAACGCAGCTCAATATTTGATCTATAAATGTACACACAATAACCGTCAAACATAGTTAACATGTAACTTTTAGCAAAATAAACAGACAATTGTTTTTATTCAATTTATGTTATCAAAGCCTGTGCTTTATTACTTGAATAAAGGTTTTGAGACCTCACTGACGTGTGATAAGCAGCAGCCCACTGGTATCGATCGCAGTCCGTGCGGTTTATCGATTCAAATTGTACGGCCGTTATATTTGCGAACGGTGTAAGGTGTGCTCGTTTCCATTGTACAGCATCACGCAGGTTCGTCTTAATTAGCCAACAATAATATCTCAGCCAGTTTATGCACCCGACATTCGATAGCCGCTACCAGGCGGTCGTGTTTAAAGAGGGTGAATTTTATCAGCTGCTGCGTTTCACTGGTGTAACGGCCACATACACGGCTTCCGTCGTCAGTGATCTGCCGCGTCTACCGGCGTAATGACGGGTTGCTTGAAAAAAATGTGCTAGCTACCGTGAAAACTCGTCACTGGAACCGAGAACAGACTGTCGGGAAACTACTTAAGAAAATGGATTAACCTTGCCTCCGCTGGGTGTGTGCACCGGTGAGTAAAAAAATACTGCTTCGCATTTTCAACTTTCAATTTCTTCGGGTGCAAAGCGGGTAAAACAGATTCCTGTATAATCTTTTTTTCGAAGTGGAAAATCATAATAATGTTATTGCTCTTCAAAGGCAATTCAAACAAGGCTCTTGTTATTTTGCTACGTTGCTAAAATTTCTAACATGGAGTACAGTATAAAACATAAATAGTTTTGGCTGTGTCTGCATGAATGATACACTGCGATTAAATTCGCAGTACATTAGTGCAAGTGTACTTCCGGCGATACAGTAGGATTAATATCATTTGATGCATAGTTAAATTACTGTGTTTATTACCTAGCAGCAGGCAAAAATTTAATCGAGGCTTCATTAAGCACAGCCCGCACAAAGACACCATTGAAAGAAATGCACACTCAAAACAGTGTTGTGTGTGTGTGTGTGCTTTTCTGTCATGGAGCGTTCTTTGCACTGTTACATGAATCACAAACTCACCCACGCTTCCACCATAGTAATTGAGGCTTTTTTCTTTTGCCGCCAGCCTCCAAGATGCTGCTCATATTTGATCACCACTTTGGACTCTATTGTCTCTGAACGTACAAGTCAACAGTGGATGTGTCGCGACAGAGCCAGAATCCTCGCAAGGTATGTTTCTGAACACTTCAAATAGAGCTGTGATTTGTTCATTTATTGGACAAACGTTTGTTTCACTATTCTTTGCTTGCATGTTTGTTATGGCTTCACGATTTCTCTTTTCAGGAAGAAGGACAAAAGAGAGATTATTGGTTTGCAAGCTGCCCACGCCAAGCCATAAGAAGCTCAACGGACACCATAATAACAACAGGTCCTCTTCAACTACGTGCGTCACCATCAAATGTTTGCAAGTTTACCAGCTAGAGGGCTGTAAGCCCTATCAGGAAAGAGACAGTCTACAGTTTGGTATCGTACTGAGCGGGAATGCTAAAATTTGAGATACAAGCTTGCTTGATTTTAAGGGCATTTTATTACAATCGGAGTAGTAACAAGTTGACTCCCAAGTTGTTTCTTTTCTTGTCATGTAGCAAGCTCCTACTTGGTAATGCACAAATTCTGGCTTTTGCTATTTGAAAATCAGATTGGCGAGCATTACTAACAAGTATCACATGCTCCTTCACAGCGTTAATTGGTTACATGCAAATAATTTTAAAGCCTTCAAAACCGCTCAATGCAATTTTGAGGAAATGATGCTTCATGTTCACTGAAACTCTGGCAGTCACTCTTCAATTTATTATTCTATTTTTTTTAATTTAAAGTACGCTCAGGGCCGTATGCCATTGAAGAGGGGAGTGGTTACAAAGCAGTAGAATAAAACAAACAAGAGCATTGAGTTTTGGTAGTACAATGATTCTCCTGATTATACAATGTTAGCTAATGTTTTGCAAAAAAGTTTGTTATCGGTGATGGCTACGATACTTGAGGGAAGGTGGTTCCGTTCCTGAGATGTACGGGGTATGAAAGATTGAAAGAAAGACTTCGTCTAGCAAAAATAAATCCCTGCGTTACTACGATCATTGATGCAGTTTGAAATGTACTTGAGGCCACGGTATGAAGTCTTCGTGAAGTGTGGTATGACGGAAAATTTTATGAAATAGAGAAACATGGCGACTAGCTAGGGGAATAAGTGCTGGTTAGCTTCATTAAGGTTATACTCGCAGTACAGTTATAATTAGAATGAAACGAGCAGAGTTATTTCGTACTAGTTCAAGTGAAGTAGTAAGACTAACGCGACTGGGATCCCATATTGCAGATGCATATTCATGCTTTGAGCATATTAGCGTCTTGTAAAGGTGCAGTTTTAAAGTAGACAGCGCTTTGAAAAAGTTGCACTGTAAGTACCCGAGCAGGTGCATAGCATTGTTAATGACATACTCTATATTGGTCCAATTTAAATTATTTGTAATGTGTACACCAATATATATATAGGACATGATAAAATTTAAGGGAACATTGTTAAGATGATAAGTGATAGGGTTAGAATTAGATATGGATATTGCATTTTTCATTTGCATAAAATCAGTAACTAGGCTAGCTCTGCACCATAAGAGATGGCTAGAACAGGCAGCTTCACACAACTGGCCCACTCCACACTTCTCAAACATAACCAATAAAATAAAATTTTCTTTCTCTTCAAACAGCAGATGACATACGTGGGGACAGTGTGTTCACAAAAAGTTCTTGAAGTATACTCGAAGTTTGGCTTAACATTCAGCCAATCAACAGTGGACGAACAAGGGAAGCCTCAGCGTGGGAACTTATCTTCGTCACCGCCCTCACAAATATGTTTGATTTTTCAAACGTTGGCTACAGGCTGAGGCTTCCCTTGCTCACCTCTGTTACTTAACTGACGTGTTCATCTCCTTATAACCTTTGTGCATCGTTTGAACACGCAAACAGAGACGTTTTTCAACATGGAACCGTAAATTGCATTTTACAAGGATCCGTGAGCAGTAATTGGGCATACTTATATGGTTTGTTCGATTCAGAAAGAGGTGCATGGCACCACAAACGCAAAGCTGCAGGGGCTGCATGGTGTGCCGGGCGGCACCCACTCACTGCAAGGTTCAAGGGTGCACTGCACCGCGGCGGCACCTTGCCTTGCACCCCGTTCAATCGAAACCGGGGGTGCAGGGTGCACTGCTGCACAGCGAGGAATCAAGGGTCTAGGTACAGTGCACCACGAATAGGTGCAGAAGGTGCAGAGAAACATTGCTGAATCGAATAGGCCTTTAATGTCCTTGTTTACACACAATATTGGCAGAGATCCTTGTAAGCACTGTCTCCATAACGTTCCTTGCCTTCCTACGAGTACTCCACTCGTGTCAAAGCCTTTACTGCTGCAGCTGAACACCAAATGTGCAGTAGAAATATCAAGAACACACAATATCTGCTCTAAAATTTAGCATAACGTTTTTTCCCTCTAGACTTCGCGCCTATCGCCAATGTGTTATGAAAACAATGCGATATTGCGGCCCGAGCTTACCTTACTGACAGTACATGTTTGCTGAGCACTTCTTTTGTCTCTTTTTTTAATCTAGCTGAAATCATCGAAGGCAGACAACATACATATAGTATGGAACACGTCAAACAGCACTGTATGCAACACAAGTACGAGTGCAGGCGAGCACAATATCGTTATCCTTGATTTAGCGGCACGCCAAACGCGATGAGAAAACTTCGCTCGATTTCAGCTTTCAATTCCGTTAAATAGATTACTATCTGTGTTTCTGTACGTTGTAAACTCAGTAACTGACAGCATTAGCTCCACCTGACCTGTACGAAAATTGTGGGCATGTACTGCTTCATTCACGATTGACAATAAACAACGTAAGCTTACTTGTCTGACGTGTTTTTTTGCCTGTTGAGGCCTCTCGGTCATCTGGCGATATAATAAAGGTACCGATAGTCATTTTAGAGCATCGTACACACGAACACCGCTCCGAAAGCGGTACCAAAAACCCAAAACAAGCGAGCGAGCAGCACAGCGAACCCCACCATCCGCTACCGCAGCGGCCATATTGCTCACTACGTAGTGATGATGATCATTTTGTCAGCGCCATATCTCGGTCGCATACTTCAGTTCACAACGCCACCGCTACTCTTATTTCCGTTGCACTGTGGAAGGTACATTTTCCCTTCTCTAATTTTGTATAGGTGTTCTGTGGTGCTATTGCTAGGGCTCAGTGAACTAAAGCTTACTGTAACTAAGGTTTATGCTAGCGTGTAATGCTAGCGCCAGGATTCAACGCACGCATAGTTATAAGAAGTTTCAATAGGCGGCACCGGATGTTCTAGCGGAAGAATGAAATTACCGCGGGAAGCGCGGGATGAGCAACGGTTGGCCACCGGCAACGCGTCAAGTGGCCAGCCAACACACGTGCGGACGCTCCGTTCGTTTTGCTTTCACAAAAAGCTGTTGCGCAGTATAAAAGCGTTTAGCCTCCATGAAATCGGTGACCTAAGATCCACCCGGGACTTCGCAGGCAAACCACATCGCGATTTCGTAAGTTTGGAGGTAATTGTTTACTTGCGTTGCTTTTTCGTAGCGTTTGCCACAAATGCCCTGATTCTTTTTCTAGACTCAACCGCTTCATACTGTCGTAATGAGCAGTGAAAGCAAGTCGACTCCGAAGGGAGATGGTGATCCATACTGTGCCAAGACAGTAAAAAGGGCCCGTAAGTCCTATGAATACAACAGGAAGTACCTCGAATCCTGGGAAAAAGAATTCCCATGGCTGACAAGTGCGACATCACAAGGTACCAAGCTTCCATTCTGCAAGTTACGTCGAAAATTTCTTTGACGACACCACGGCACACTAACCAAACGTGCACAGGGAGCTCAGTACAAAGGAGCTGTCAAGTCTGCATGCAGTTTCTCAGACGCTGAATTTCCCAAAGAAGCCGAACCTCTCGGACGACCTGAAACGTGCTGAGTTGGAGTTAGCGCTTGCAACCTGCTGTCAGTGCCCTACCTTGGCGATTGACTATTTAGGGGAAGTGATAAAAAATGGCAAAAGAAGCTTTCTTGAGCACCTACGTCTTCACCGTACCAAGTGCACTGCTTTAATCAACTTTGTCTTGTCCCCCTCTCTTTGAGACGAAGTTATGTCTGATATCATAGGCAAGAAGTTCTCTCTGATGCTGAATGAGACCACGGATGTCACGGTGGAAAAGTTGCTCGCAATCTGCGCCCGGTATTTTAGCGAAAAATCCGGCGAAGTTGTGACTGCATTCCTGGGGCTTTATCCAGTGATTCATGCTACTGGTGAGGCGCTTTTTCAGATTGTCAGAAATTGCCTTTATGAGTATGGGATGTGCCTTTGCGATTGTGTCGGCACTGTCTATGATGGAGCTGCTGTAATGGTTGGTGAACATAACAGTGTTTGGTCACGGATCAAGGAAGATTCGCCTAATTGCACCCTGAACAAGTGTGTATGCCATTCATTGGCCCTCTGCGTGCAAAGGGCTTGTGAAACGTTGCCTTCTAGTCTAGGCTACCTCCTAACTGAAATCTCAGCATGGTGTTCAAACAGTACACTCCGAAGCCATGATGACAAGGAACTTTTTGAAAGCATGAAAGAGCAAGAAGTAGAAGCACAAAGCGACAAGAAGTCTTGCCACATGCAGTTTTTGAAGCTATCTGGCACACGATGGCTTGTTCGAGGGCGTGTCATCAAGAGATTTATCGAACATTGGAATTAGCTGAAGGCTTCCTTTACGTTAGCCATGCAAGAAAGTACTAAAGAAGTAAGGTTCAAAGCTCGATTGATCCATGACATGCTCCATGATGATGTGAACTACATTTATGTCATATTTTTGTCTCCCATCGTCCAAGAATTTGAAAAGGTCAATGCCTTCTTCCAGTCAGTGAACATTGATCCAGACAAGATGTATAAAAAGCTTGATCTGCTTCACCGAACGCTGAAGTCAAGAATTTTTAACAAGCAAGGGCACACACTTTCTTTGGGAGTGACAGACTTTGGGTCTCAGTTTGTCAGTGAACTCCTCCGTTGCAAGCACCCGGAGACCAACCTCAACGAAGCTGCTGTGCAAGGGGTGAAGTAACGCTGCCAAGATTTTCTCAGTGACTTGCTGAAGGAAGTGGAAAAGCGTCTTCCTTCCAATCAAGCCATTTTTCAAGGCATGAGTGGACTTCACCCTTCACGAGTCTTGTCTCAAACTGCACGACTTTCTGTTTTGCAACTTCCTCTTCAACATTTGGTTGAAAAAACATGGACATTATTGAAATGCAATGCAGGAGAATTGTTATGCATCTTTGGAGTGAGGAGGCCTTCTTCGACATGAAACTTCCTGAGGATTCTGCGACGTTCTGGGCTGGAATTTTCAAGTTTAAGTATGTCATGGGGGAAAAGCCTTACCAGGAACTTGCATTGTATGCGCTGGCATGTCTTTCTTGCCCAGTGTCGAATGCAGTGGTGGAGCGTGTCTTCAGACAGGTCACGTGTGTGAAGACGAAGTACAGGAACAAGATATCGCTGAAAACTTTGGATTTCATTGTATGAATTCGCACAACGTTGGCCTCCAGAGAGGGGTGTTGCGTGAAGTTCACTATCAGAGACGATATGCTACGCAGGTTTCTTCAGACATCTACGATGCTCCAAGCGATGATTAAAGGCTCCTCATCATCACAGACAATATGCTACGCTGGTTTCATTCAGACATTTACGATGCTCCACGTGATGATTTATCATGATTTTATATAAATAATAAAATGAGTGCTTGACGAATGTTAATTCTTGGTCATTTTTGTACATATTATGGCAATTTTAGCTTCTGGTGAAATCTGGGGAATTTTAGCGAGTTTCTGGTGTCGTGCCGGCTTTCCAATCTGGCAACGCTGGCCTGCGTCAGGCGCCAGACATGCCACCGGAACGAGCCAGGCGGGTTGCGTATGTGAAGCTCGCGTGCTCGGCGACCCGTCTCATTTGGATGTAGCCAGTTGTTTTTGGGCTCCCGGCGTTCTCTTGTGTTCCGTCTGCATTTCGACAGGGCACCGCTGCACAACTGGACTACAGCAAGGTGAGAAATTTCGCTTGGCAGTCTGCGACACACTTCAAGCACATTTAGGCTTACTGCACAAACTGAACCTATATAGTGATGCAGTTATCGAAAAACAACGCTCCGCCGTCCAGGCCTAGTTAACTTGAGTTAACTGCTCGTACTGGGAGATGTTTGCGACGCTTTCTATTAGCCCAAGCATTATTATAACTTATTTCGGTAGTTTTTGGGCACGCTTGCCGCAGCTTTGTGACGAAAATCACCTCGGCCGTGTGTCGCAGTCTCGCAGTCTCGCATGTACTGAATCTTACCGGGACACGTTTTGGCGCCCTCTCTGACCCCACCGATTATTGTAACTAATTTCGCTATTTTTTGGGCTACTTTTCAAGCACAGTGGCCGCGCTCGTCGTAGTGGCGCAGTTGGCGAAAAGCAGCTCGGATGTGTGCCGCAGTTTCGCGTGTACTGAATCTTACTGGGAGAAGTTCGTGACGCATTCTCTGACCCCAAGAATTACTGTAATACATTTCGCAACTTTTTGGAATGCTCTTGAGGCATGCTCGCCGCGCCTGGGGTTGTGAAGCTGCTAACAAAAAAAAAGCAAGCCGGCCGTGGTGAGTTAGTTTTGCGTGTGCTGAACTTCAGTGGGACAAGCTTGTGACGCTTTTTATGGCCCTGAAACAACATATACCTTATTTCAGTGCTCACCAGTGGCGTAGCTAGGTCGCCTGCCACCCGGGGCCCATAGGTCTTCTGTCACCTCCCCCCCCCCCCCCGGCTGTAGTCGAAAAAGGCGAGGATATCAAGTTCAGGGTGTCTTCAGACGTATATGACACCCCCCCGCCCCCACTGACCCCTTGCACCCGGGGCCCGCGGCCCCCCGCCCCCCCCTGTTGCTACGCCACTGGCGCTCACGCTTGTTGAAAACGCGACGAGCGATTGCCGAGAGTGATTACACGGGAGTGTGTTCCTTGCGCCGGCAGGACGCGAAAACATAACCCCGAGGAGCTCAAGAACTTGAAATTTCTGTCTTCTGATCGACTGAAAGCAGGCTTTGCACCCACGAATCTGTCTTGAGTTCGACTAGAATGCATCCTGCGAGCGTGTAACATGGTTTGGCTGGGAACCTGTGTTGTAGCCACCTCTGTACTTGGCGTATACCATCGCGCCGACTGAGGCCAAGTTGTTTTGGAAACGCGCAGTCACCTGTGTATTTGTGCTCTTAAAGTGCAGGAAATAATGTCCATGCATGAAGGGAGGAATGCTTGAGAATCGGATGTTTTCTTCAGAATTTATGGCATTGTTTGGGAGGAGTCTATATGCTAGGAAATATATGTAAAAGTGAATTTATCTGTAATGCCGCTCATTCACCACTTACGCACGTTTCGCCTCTACACGCAATATTCCTGATAAGTCAACATACCAAAATGATACATGGTTGTAATTTAACTTTTTTTCAGCTGATGGCATCTGGGGGAGCTTCGTACAGCAACGATTGCTGCTTACCTGGTGCCACAACTTTGGATGAATGCACAAGAAGCCCGGAACGAGCATTTAGATAGAGCAAAATAAACATTTCATCATTTCAGAAGACGTCTTGCGTTTTCTTTATGAAATTGCACGTGACACAGATTCGGTGGAGGCTTGTAAAGATCGTTCGCAATTATTTTTGCTAAATGACAAAATGATTCCGCGCCAAGACGGCGCCTGGTTCTGCAGTAGAAGCGAAAATAAATTGGCTGTGGCTTAGCTAAGGTTAAGCCCAGGATGCGAAGCATACTAGCCTTTATTTTAGTTGTTGAACCACTGTTTAGCCTGGTGAACTGCTGTTGCTTGGCTATATTTGGTTCGGCTAGACGAAGAAACAAATCATGCGTTACTCTGCCTCGCCTTCAAGAGTGGAACGCGATAGCGTTCCCGTCGACCCGCCAAAGGGTGTAAGACAATGGGCTACGGCGCAGCTACTACGCGCCCCGCATTGGACGCGGTGAGCGTCGAGCAACGCAGCGTTCGGCGCGGCAACGAAATGTGCGCCTGAGCAAGCGACGCACGCCTGATCCTTAGAAACTGCTCGTTTCTAAGGCAACACCGCATTCACTAGAGGCGCTTTTGTACCGCTTTGAAGCATCGTACTCGTGGCTCAGTGGTAGCGTCTCCGTCTCACACTCCGGAGACCCTGGTTCGATTCCCACCCAGCCCATCTTGCAAGAGTTGAGCCAAAGCCACCTAGAAACAAGCGCAGCTGCTTATATACCGCCGCGACGCCGCGAGCGACGGCGCGAGTTGGAGCCCCGTTTCTCCTCTGTCGTGACGTCACGGTGTCACGTGGTCAGCCTTGAAGGCGATGCCGCGAGTTGGAGCCCCGTTTCTCCTCTGTCGTGACGTCACGGTGTCACGTGGTATGGCATGGGGTTCAAAGGTCATTGAAGGCGACACCGCCGCGCCTGAGGAGCTGGGTTGAGCTCTAGTAATATGCTTCGCATAAAAATAAATTGGTGTTCATTACGCGCGCGCAAGAAACCGGAAGGTGTTAATACCAACCGCTTGGTGCACGCTACAGTCAATTCGGCCGTTGGGCTCTATGGGAGAGTGTCCACTCTTGTTGAAATTTCTTTAGGTCTTGAGTAAGTCCCAGGAAGATATGCGAGTTTATGTGAATGGAGCCAAATCGACGCTCGCCCTGCCTGCGTACGCTACCCTAAAAACCCTCCATGCTTGTTCTGGTTAATTTCTAATGTTTACCGTTGTATCAAAACAGTGTTCCGAGCAAGTTCAATATGCAGATTCAGCTGTCGGGTTCCTTAATATTGCTCAATATCCTTTAGGCTAACGTTTTAATCCAAAGTAAATGTACGCCTAAAAGTGTGCCGTTCAACTGTTTGCTAATAAAGCATCCAGAAAGAAGCTGTTCTGATGTCGAGGTTGGGACTTCTTTTTATAGTGAGTAGCTTTCCGCCACCTGCTCTCATCGTCAGTGCAACCCTTCCTCTATTATTTAAATGCTAGTGCAATCGCTCGCTCCCAAATAGGAGCCGTTGGTGCACCTTAGTTCAGTCAGTTGCCGCGATGCGACGCTACCGAGATGGTGCGACTGCTTGCGTCACGTGTGGGTCTAAGCTCGCGGCGCTACCGTTCCGTCGGAGTAGTGCTGGACGCTCCGTCCGTGCCTCTGTCAGGTTAATACGCGTCTGTCAGTCTTCCTCCGACTTCCGTCGTGAGGCGCCACCCAGATGGTACTAGATCGCCCCCCACGACCGTAAAGCAGGCGTGAACGCTAGGCGACGCGGTGAGTAGAAAAGGGCGACAGGAGATTGTGGTGAACGGCTGGGTCGGCCGTATCTGGCTGGCATTGAAAAAAAAAAAAAAGAATCGCCGCTGGTCAGTGTCTAAGCAGAAAAGTTTGAAGTAGTTAAACATAATATTTCCGCGCATGTACTCCGTTGAAGCAGAGGACAACGCGAGCGTGCACGAGCGTACTTGTCAAAGCGCAGTGAGGAAGAATAAGTCGCGGTTGCGCGGTGTAGCTCATTGTCGCCTTATTGCTAAATTAACTGCACTTCGAATTGACTCCTTCACTCTAACATGGCTTCGTAATTTTCTTTCGAATCGTCAACAGTTCACGGTTGTTAATAATATTGCTTCGTCTCCTACTTACGTTACTTCTGGTGTGCCTCAGGGCAGCGTTTTGGGCCCTTTACTCTTTCTAATTTATATAAATGATTTGCCGCTTAATGTTTCTTCTCGCTTACGTATTTTCGCTGACGACTGCATTATTCACAGATCAATTAACAGTACTCACGACCACCTAGCCCTTCAAAATGACCTTAGCCTAATTCATAATTGGTGTAACACCTGGTTAATGGCTTTAAATGTATAAAAATGTCAGGTTATTTCTTTTAGTCGTAAGCGTGACAACTCACATTTTTTATACAACGTCAATAATAAAGAATTGTTACATACAGTATCGTATAAATATTTGGGTGTTCACCTAACCGGAAACCTCTCCTGGACAGACCATATTGCAGCCGTTTGCGCAAAAGCTTCAAGGACACTAGGTTACCTACGTCGTAATCTGAGTAATTCACCTTCCAACATCCGCAAATTGGCCTATCAGACATTTGTTCGTCCACAGCTCGAGTATGCATCATCCATTTGGTCGCCACATCCTACATACTTAATCGACATGCTTGAATCAGTCCAGAACCGAGCTGCCCGTTTCATTTCACGTAATTATAGCCATCACTCCAGCGTAACGCAAATGAAACTCGATCATTCCATACAGCCTTTAGTTCTTAGCCGTAATATCGCTCTGTTATCCTTGTTTCACAAATATGTTTATAATGCCACACAATCCACACTGCATATCCAGACCGCCTCGAACACGTCTCGTCGATTAAATAACCACTTAAGTTTTGCGCGCATGTACGGTACGACACATGCTTCTAACTTTTCCGCACTCCCTACGGCCATTCGCTTGTGGAACAATCTGCCTGAGCACATTGCTTCCGAGTCAGATCAAGAAAAATTTCGTCATCTCCTACACGAGCATTTTTCATAATAGCACTTACAAATCACTTTATCTTTTTTCGTACACTTTGCAATCTGCTTCGAACATCCTGTGATATTTTTTTTGATGCATTGCTATCTCGCTCTTGTGAATTGCTATTTTATGCTGCGTCGTGTGTTCACTTGTATGCCTTGTATATATTATTGCTTTTTTGCGTCTTTTTCCCTGAATTGTGCTGCCTGATATGTTCATCTTTTGTGTATTTTACTTTCTAGTATTAATGCCTTACGTTACGTTTTACTCATGTTATTTCCTTAAGTGTACCTTTGTGGCCTTTCATTACTTCAGTTGTTCCTGTTTCATGTTTTAATCTTGGTAGTATTGTTGATGAGGCCTGTATTGAGGTATATCTTTTGTGTACCACATTAGAAGGCTGCTTACTCTGTAACCCCCCTTACACAATGCCCCCATGGGGCCTGTAAGGTATTTTAAATAAATAAATAAATAAATAAAACGGCGACCTGCGGCTGTGCCTCCTTCTGTACGAGCCGCTTTTTGACGTTGCGACACTGGTGCCGGTCGCCGATCGTCTCCGAAATCGTGCGCCAGGAGTCACCAGCCCCATGTCCAGCAACACGTCCGCCTACCTATGCCGACGTGGTCCGACGTCCTCCACCGCCGATAACGCCATTTCAGCGACAGCCCGTTCCCGGGCCGTGGTGGCAACGGGAGTCGGTGAGACGACCTCCAGTTCGCCGCACCGACTTGCGGTGCGCGGCCGACCGTCGACCCCTCGCTTCCAGTGCGGCGGACCAGGACACATTGCCCGTTACTGCCCCCATGCAGATGCTGGAGCCGGTCCATTTTCACTTGCCGCTTTTCTGCACATCGACGACCGTCGCGCCCCGAACAGTGATCAGCTGTTACCCCGCCAAGCAGCTTCACCACGTCGTCACTGGCAGTCCCCATCACCTGTGCGCCACACTTCACCGAACCGCCAGAGTTTCCCCACTGACGTCAGGAGCGATGGTCGCTCCCTTAGTCCGCGCCGGGAAAACTAACGGCAGCGACCTCAGGAGGGAAGGTTGCCTTGTATCGCGACGACGCAAAAAATACCCCCCCCCCCCGCTCTCCCCACGAAGACGATATGACGACGACGAATGTTAACGCCGACGAAGACGAATACTCACGCCGACGAAGACGACATGATGACGACGAATATTCACGCCGACGACGTCGCACGTGCCAATCTTAGCATTCCGCTGGATGGACATCACGTCAATGCACTTGTTGACACTGGCGCAGGCTTCTCGATTATGCGGCAAGAGCTGGTCGTCCGCATTAGGAAAGTGAAAACGCCGTGCCCACAGATGTGCCTGGGGTCGGCTAATGACACCAACGGGAACATGCACCGCCCGAATTCACATCGGTGATTCCAGCTTCGTTGCCACTTTCGTTATTGTCCCTGAGTGCAGCGAGGAACTCATCTTGGGGATGGATTTCCCGCGAGATCATGGCGCAGTCATAAACATTCCGGAACGTGTGATGATGTGTTCCGCCAGCCCATATGGCGACGCGATCAATGACGGGCAACATGAGCGTTTGCGGATCGCCGACGATGTGATCATTCAGCCGCGATCCTGCCGCCTTGTCTCTGTATCATGCAAGAAGCTTTACCACGGGGATGTGATCGAGGAGCAAATTGTTGCCCTATTGCTCACGCAAGGCGTTTCCATTGCTAGAGGCGTACTCGACATGACTCATGGGCATGCGGATGTCCTTCTCACTAACTTCAGCAACGAAAGCCGTCACGCCCAGAAGGGTACCGCAATTGCGTATTGCGACGACATCACCTAAGTAACAGATTGTTTCGCTCTACAAGAAACGACCGTGCCGCCCTAACCACCTTTGTCTGTCGACTTCAGGTCCACCCTGTCACCTTCGGAGCGGCAGCGCCCTTTGGAGCTGATACACCAGTTCGAAGATTGCTTTTCGACTACGTCAAAGGTCAAATAAACACCACTGACCAAGCACCGTATCATCACGGATGATACTACGCTGCCGATTCGACATAACCCTTACCGTGTAGCTCCAAAGGAACGTGAAGGAATTCAAAAACAAGTGAAGAAGATGCTCGAGGATGGTGTGATACAGCCTTGGAAAGTCCTTGGTCGTCACCCGCGGTATTAGTCTAAAAGAAATACGGCAGTTTGCTATTCTGCATTGATTACCCCAAATTAGTCTATACCAATTGCCCCAATTAAACCCAAATTAACGCATCGACGATTCGCTGGACAGGCTGCGGCATGCTCGTTATTTTTCATCAATGGACCTACGAAGCAGGTATTGGCAAATCGAGGTCGATGAGAGAGATCGTGAGAAATTTGCCTTCGTGACCCCCGACGGTCTTTGCGAATTTAATGTCCTTCCTTTCAGTTTGTGCTCAGCGCCTGCCATTTTTCAGCGTCTAATGAACACCGTACTATCAGTTCTGAAGTGGCAAACATGCTTGGTCTATCTAGACGACGTCATAGTGTTCTCAGCTACATTTTTAGGGGCACCTAAGTCGGTTACTCACGGTTATCCAAGCCATACGCTCGGCTGTCCTGACGTTAAAGCCCGAAAAATGTAATTTTGGTTTCAGTGAACTGTGCTTCCTGCGCCACGTCGTCAGTCACGAGGGTGTACGACCTGACCAAGACAAAATAGACGCTGTGGCAAAGTTCCCCACACCGTCCGACAAGAAGGCAGCGAGGCGCTTCTTGGGGCTGTGCGCCTATTACCGACGATTTATTGCGAACTTTTCATGTATTGCTGTGCCGTTAACACGCCTAACACGCGACGATGTCCCCTTTCTGTGGGGGGAAAATGAGCAAGTAGCATTTAGCGAACCACGCCAACACCTACAAACGCCTCCTGTTCTTACGCACATCGACCAGCATGCTCCCACAGCTCTTCACACGGATGCGAGCAATGTTGGTCTGGGTGCCATACTGGTGCAGTGGCAAGACGGCTCCGAAAAAGTAATCGCCTACGCTAGCCGAACACTGTCTCGTACAGAGGAAAACTACTCGACTTCCAAGAAGGAATGCCTCGCTGTGGTGTGGGCGGTTATCAAATTTCGTCCGTATTTGTACGGCCGTTCATTCAAGGTTGTAGGCGATCATCATTCTCTTTGTTGGCTGACTAATCTGAAAGATCCGTCTGGCCGTCTGGCGCGCTGGAGTCTCAGGCTTCAGGAGCTCGACATGACCATAATTTACAGATCAGGGAAGAGGCACACCGACGCCGACTGCCTGTCACGGTCACACGTCGAGTCCGCAGTTACCTATAACGTGAACGTGGACGCTGCATTTTTTGGGCGTTGTCGACGTCGTCACCATTTCACAGGAGCATCGCCACGACACAGAATTGCTCGAACTAATTAATTTCTTGGAAGGCCGAAGCAAAGACACTCCTAGACTTTATGCCAGGAGACTGCCGTTGTTTTGTCTCCGGAACGATGTTCTCTAGAAGAAGAACTTTTCTGCCAGTGGCAGCACGTACCTGCTTGTCGTACCGGCATCACTTCGAAAAGAAATACTAAAAGCATACCACGATGACAGCACCGCAGTTCATCTAAGCTACACGAGACCATTGTCCCGACTCCGATGCAAACACTACTGGCCGAAGCTACCCGCTGGTGTAAAACATCACGTGCAAACATGTGCCGACTGCCAAAGACGCAAAGTACCTCCCGGTAAGCCTGTAGGTCTCTTACATCCGGTCGAGGTACCAGGCCAGCTATTCGCCCAAGTTGGAATGGATTTCCTGGGCCCATTTCTAACTTCGACAGCTGGCAACAGATGGATCATTGTTGTCGCCGATTACCTTACACGTTTCGCGGAGACGATAGCTACGCAGCGGGGCACAGCAGCCAAACCAGCTCATTTTTTTCAGCGAACACATCGTCCTGAGGCACGGCGCCCCAAAAGTCGTTATCACAGACAGGGGAACTACCTTCAGTGAAAAACTCCTTGACTCGGTTCTCACACTCAGTGGTACAAGCCACCGGAAAACAATCGCATATCATTCACAGACGAACGGACTAACCCAGCGTCTTAATAAGACCCTCGCAGGCATGCTTTGCATGTATGTCGACGTAGAATGTAAGAACTGGCATCAGATTTTGCCTTACGTTACTTTCGCCTACAACACCGCTCGACAAGAAACTACTGGAATGACACCGTTCAGCTTGCTCCATGGTGGCGAAGCCACGCCATGCTGCCGCACGAGTTTGACGACATACCTACCGACGTTGACGAATTTACCCAGCGCGCCGAAGAAGCCAGACAGCGTCCCCGCGTACGTATCTGCACTCAGCAAACCAAGATGCGAAACAATACGATCTTAGACACAGGTCTGTTTCCTACTCTGCCGGCGACAAAGTATGGGTCTGGACACTCATACGCCGTCGTGGACTTTCCGAAAAACTCCTACGACAGTACTCTGGGCCGTAAAGAATGATCCGCCGCCTGAGCGACGTGAATTACGAGGTCGTTTCTGACGGTGACAATAGTTCCAGTCGCCGCAACCTCTTGCCTGAAGTGGTGCATGCGGTACGGATGAAGCCGTACCTGTTGAACTAACTTTTTATTTTTTTTATACACCGCCCTTATACGCTTAAATTGCGCATCGGGACGATGCTTCCTTCGGAGGGACGCAAATGCCGCCCCTGTACTCGGCTGAAGAAGTGGACAACGCGAGTGTGCATGAGCATATTTGTCAAAGGGGTTGAAATCTGGACCAGTTGGTACATACTTGAACGAGAAAACCAGTCGTTGTGGTGTGAACCTCTCATCTTGTCCTTTGTGTTTTTGACTGGTTTTCTCGTTCAAATATTTGTCAAAGCGCAGTGAGGAAGAAGAAGTCGCGCTTGCGCTCGTAATTAATGCGGCGACCTGCTGGTGTGCCTCCTGCTCTAAGACCCCCTTTTTTTTGACGTTGTGACAATATTTATTTAGAAGCCCAATATTGGAGGAGTACTCGTGCGACGCGGGATAAGGAGCATGCGAATAAATTAGTGTTTGTTGACTAATTGCTCTCGGATTGAAAGTAAGGTAGAAAGCCATCAAGCTTGCGTGCTTTTCGTACGCGTGTGCTATCGCACGCGTACGCGCGTAGCGTCGCTCTGCCCGTTCCTGCGTTCGCAGTCGGCGCCGCCCGGCGTGCCTCGGTGTCCCTCGTAACCGAGTGAACGCACACAGCGAAGGATGGAAGAGCGAACTGAGAGTGCAGCGGGGGATGAAAGAGGCGATGGCGAAGAGAGCGCGATGAGGAAAGCGCAGGAGGAGGGTATGGCGAAAGCGTGACAAGAAAAAAATATACAGATCCCACGTGCTGTGGGAATCGGTGTAAGCGAAGCTTCCCGTGCTGGATGCTTTGATTGACGATAATTGGCGATGATGTTGACGGCTTAATTTCTTCAACGTTCAGGCTAACACGAGAGTGGGGAGTTGGTGTCAGTTACCTTGCGTGCACCACTGCTGTTTGTCCACGTAGTACACTAAACACACAGAACGAGATGTGTTTGCTTGAGGCGTTGTTAGCGCCATACTTTATAACCTCTGAGAGGGTTGACCGTTGTCATTGCCTCACATGGCACATCGCAGTGTGACAGAAGTATTAAACGTGAATTGGGATTATGGGGCTGTACGTGCGAAAATCCCACTCGGATTATGAGGCACGCCATAGTGGCGGACACCGGATTAATTCTGACGTCGTGAGGTCCTTTAACGTGTCCCGATATATAAATGCACGTACGTTTTCTATTTCGCCCCCGTCGAAATGCGGCTGCCGCTATTGGGATCAAATCCACGACCTCTAGCAATGTCATAGCCGCAAAGCTGACGCGGCGGGCACAGAAGTGTAGATTTGATGGTCTGCCGCTTGCGTAGTGTCTCCTGGACCCTGCGCTGCGCTTTAATTAATGCGGCTCTGCTTCAGCACAACCTGCATAAGTTGCCCGCTTATGCATGGCGTTTATCAAAAATAGCAGCAACGTACTCTATCGTACCTTGAACTTGAGCTTATCTTGTGTCCCCGCAACCACTGTATAGTATAATAGTGGGATTTCTTTGCCTTCTCACGTCACCTCCCCCCTCTCTTGTATGGGAGCTGCCTCTTGTCCTCCCTCTCCTTCTCCTCTTCTCATTTCTGCAGTTCTATCCGCGTCCCCTCTGGTCTCGCACTTTAGTATAAAGGCAAGCGCTGCAGTTTCTGCAATGCTCCTGAGGGTAGTCACGGATAATTACAGCTGTTCAGCGGCTAAAGTGGCGACGGTCAGGGAGCTCCAGAGGGTGGGCACATCCGACGCGGTGGGGTGAAAATGAGTTTCTCCCGTAGCCTTTCCTCTCTTACACGCGCTTGTCATCTGAACCACCCCCCGACGCGGTGTGCGCGACAGAAGCGGCCACAGTAGCCCACAGCAGCAGCAGCAGCAGGGGGAAAGTCGAAGCAAGAGGCAAAGAAAGCTTCGCTTTAAAACGTAGCGCCGCGCAAGACGGGCTTTGCGGCGACAACCACTATGAGATGGCGCTGGAGTAACGCGCCGTCGTCTGTTCACCGATGACATGCGGCGAACGCGTCCATCGATACCACATATGAGAACAGCGCTCATGAGGAGAGGCCTGTCAGCGGCTGCTGCTGTGAATCGCGCCCGCGCGTCACCTACGCGCTGCCTCTCGCGATCTCCCAATTAGCAAGGTAGTCGCACCACAATTCGCTCCGTTTCCATTGTACCGCACGAGACAGATTGTCCGCGCCAGCCAATACGCCGCGAAATAAAGACGCGTATAGAACTGCGCTGAAACTTCGCATTAGTTAGTATCCTAATCGTCGAGGAATTTTCGTGTGTTCCGTTGCATTGTAATAAACATAAAGCGCATGTGTCGTACGTGGTTCTAGTTCTGTTGTAGCTCCTAAGCGTTCATCTTAGCTCCACCCGAATTGGTACTCGTGTTAGTCAGGGAACTATGCGGCATCTGTTGTAAGTAGCGACTAGTAGGTTTGAAAAAAACATATATTGCGCAACTTTCTTGCGAGTACCGGCTGGAGGCTCGTGGCCCTGACAACCTCGGCGCCCTAACCGGCCTTCCGCCTGTCCCGTCACGCATTGGTACACTCTGGAGTTGGAAATCCTAACTCCACACCTTCCTCAAATTGATGCGGCATTCACTGTCGAACCCCGCCTGCAGGATAAGGCAAATTCGTTTGCCCACTGTCAAAGAAGGAGACTATTGGCAATATTTTTTCTGGCAGTGCTTACCACGTAGATGGCAGTGTCACATAGATGATGAGAGGTCCTCAACTCACATTCGGAACACAGGCGCTTATTTGTTAGATCACATTGCCACGCACCTTGTCAATACCAACAACACCCGTTAATGCTAAGAAGTCTAGTGGAAAGAAGTAACCGATCGCGGAGTTTGACACAAAATGAGTGCCACCAGAAGCAGTTTTAACTGCTAGATATAAAGACATGCAAGTATGATGTGTTTTTTTTTCTACATCATACAGATCCTCCTATAAGAAGTCTCCGAGCGCAGCGAACGTGGCTTTTATTGCAGATAAGTTATTCTTCGAAGCGCACATCATTTTATCTGTTGCAAAATAACTGTCCGAGTTGATTGTTGTCCCGCGTTCCATAATATCGAACAGCAGTATCCCCTTACGATCCCAAAAAACACTGACCATGACTTTGCTAGCAGAAGGAGTTTGAACTTCTTTGCGACTGGTGACTCTGGCTGACGCCACTGTTTGGATTTTTGTTTCGTTTCGGGAGTGAAATGAAACAACCACGTTTCGTCTCCTGTAACATTGGAGTCCAACAATCTTTCCTTATCGCCTTGGCACTTTTGAAGGAACTGGCGAGCACAGTCAAGACGTTTCTCCTTCTCGTCTGATGTCAATAGCCGCGGTACGCACCGAGCACAACACTTGTGATACCCCAATTTTTCAGTCAAAGCTCTGTCCTGTAAGAACTCCTAGAAATCTGAGCAACAGGTTCACGGACGGTGATCCTCCTGTTTTGAACCACTTCGCGTTGGACCATGTCGATAACCGCCTCCGATACTGACGGTCTTCCACTCCGTTTTTCATCGTGGACTTCCTTCCGACCCGCTCTAAACTCCCGGCACCATTTTCGGGCATGTTGAACGGACACACACTTGTCTCCCATACAGCTCTGTCAACTGACGATGAATATCCACGGGTGGGGGGTCCCTTAGGCGTGCGAAAAGCGAATTACGGAACGAGTCTCGCACTTGGCGGGATCAACAATGGGAAGCTCCATATCGGACGGCTGCTGAGCCAAGAATCAGCGGCGCAGCGAAGCGCGGCCGGGGGGAAACGAGAGTGGGGGAGCAGCCGCGCACAGCAGTGTTGCCGGATTTCGCCCCGCACCTTCCCGTGTGGCTAGAGCTCTTTGGGAATCTTATTTCTGGATCAACCCTCGTATGTCTATGGTAACATAATAGGCAACCCAACAGCACAGAACCCTGTTAATATCATGAATGCCTTTCAGTTAGCGACTAGCGAATCGAACGCCATTTGACGTTCACATTTTGAGTGTGCTCAATAATGAGTCAACTAAATGTGCACGGACTCTGAGTCAAATAGTTCAGTGGCAAACTAAATTCGTGCCCAGTGTGAGAGCACTGACCCTGTCCTAACTTTAGTCAATTAGATCTCTACCGAGCGCATTCATTCGAAATTGACGTTGAAATGATTTTCCATATAGGCTCAAAATTATCTTGACACACGCACACAGTCATTTGATTTCAGTTGACACAGTCACTTGAACTTGGCACGCACTTCGTGGGTGCTGAGCCTGTCGCGTTTTATTTAAGGAATGGAAGCTTTGACCGCATAGCCAAGGTTTCGCATGGATCGTCGGTGGGCGAAGTTCGGTCGTCGGTATCTCGCTGACAGGAACGCGAGGCAGGCGTATATGGGGTGTCCCACATAACTTGAGCCAAACATTAAGAATAAGCAAATGTCACTTAGCTAGATAGAACCAACGTAATGTTGCTTGCAGTCCCTTAGAGATACTCAGATATTTTTTTTTTTTGCATTCTCTGGAACTATGGTTGCCGAGAAAAAGTGCTTTTCTCTTTTCCCATGCATTTAGATAGGAGCCTCAGAGCTGAAGTTGCCTTGAGATGAGCGGTGAATTTGCGAACGCCATATCGGAGCATATGACGTTGTAAACTGTTTTCAACGCCTATTTAGCTGTGTGTTTCGCTGCTGATGTTGGCACGCAAAGGTTAGTCGTTTCAGCACTGGTACCACATTTGTTCCTTTCGGCTCCCAACGGAATATATTGGTAACGATCGACTATATCGGATCATTACGAAGGCTCCACATTGCTCAGACTACCAGCGAAGTGCTATAAGTAAACAAACTGAAAACAAAACAATACATAATTCTGACCTCAATTTTATCCTTTCACACGCGTATGCTTTGCAAAAGAAGCAAGCTCATTCATACCCACGAATACCTCGCAGCCTACTACAGCAAGGCCACTAATTATGCCCCCATGGTCTTAGTAACAGATATTATAGCGGAATACTGCTGCTGTCACCCCATTATAAGCAACCTCCGAGTTGAATAAGAAAGTGTTCCCAACAGGATGGCCTAAGCGCAATAATAACAGTTATATGCAATACCAAGCGCAATAGAATCATGAACGGCGGTCCTGTTCTTTCACGACATTAAGGCATTTATTCACGAATACAGAATTATAAAACTTTAAGGCTGTAGTACAATTATCTAGGACATAAAGCTCTCTAATCTGCTAAGTGACATATAATTGCGCCCCTTTGCACACACACTTCGACATCATCGGAGCAAACATCCCAGCAGTTATTCGCTTATGCATATTACGCAATTAACGCGGCACATTCAACTACGGTGAAATCGCGATTCGTGCAGCTCAGTCCACTGCAACACGGTACGCGCACGCCAAACGCCCTCCTTTGTTCAGTCTACCAGAAGGAACACTTGCTCGGCGCGTTCATGTAGGCGTTGGCACTGCACCCGAACGCCGCCGAGAATTGGGGCATGTGCATGAGGGGCACGATGCAGCGGGAGCGACCCCTGGCGTATCCGTGGCTCCGGTGCACGGTCAGCGAGCGGCACCACTTGACGCAGTGGCCGATGAAGAAGAGCTGCTCGGCGCCGAAGCCGCGCACCGTGAGCGCGCGCCTGTGGTCGGGCAGGGACCGGAACGCGTCGTACGCCAGCGAGGCTGCGGAAAAGTCGGCCAGGTTCTCCGGGTCCTCGCCCACACCCAGCTCCAAGGCGAGCCTCTTCTGCTCCACCTGCGCACGTGGAGGGCGAGCCCTGTGTTAACGCCGGAAGTACGAAGTTGAGTCATTTGGTCGGCGTCCATATATGCCGGGCACCAACGGGAATCGTCACCGCTCGTCTGCCTTGCTTCGAGTGCATGTTGAAAACCACAGGTGGCGAAAATAAGCCCGGCCCTTTACCATACGGAGACTCTTATAAACTACTCAGCGCTTTCGCGACGTTAAACGACACGATTTAAAGGGGCCCTCAAACACTTTCCTAACTAAACATATAGAATGGCGTCGCTATTAAGGAACCTCGTCCCACCAATCTCATGCCGCAGAAAGTTTATCGAGTCCTTTAACTGTAAGTGGAGTTATCGCTCCGATACCCTGCTGTCTTTCTGTGTCCGCTAGCACGCTGGAAGCCACATGGCGGTGAAGCCACGAGAGCAAAGCCCCGCCCAAAAGTTGAGCGTCGTGGCGCCGAAAGGGCTCGTCGCGGCATCCCGTGGCGGCCGCGGTAGCGTACGCTATGCAGCACGCCTCTGCTAATCTCGGAGGTCACGCGCAGCTGACGCAGCTACGCGAACTGCAAAAATGATTTTAGAGCGCAGCTCTTAGGCACTGTTTGCGTTTTGCGTCGGCGTCGTCTCTCGGCGTGACCAAGCGAACGAGCGCAGCACTAGATGAAAGAGCGAAAGCGGAGTGGCAGCAGGAGATGAAAGATGGCGATAGCGAGGAGAGCGCGATGAGGAAAGTGGAGGAGGAGGTAGCGGTGGATCCATAAGGCGGAAAACGGAGGAGGAGGCTACGGTGATTTGGTTAGGGGGACGCAATATCAGTTGTGAGTGAGCGCATGTGGTGTGTGTTTCTTTTCTCTCCGTCTTGTGTTTTTATAACGCGCTAAGTTTTTTTTTTGTAGTAATGCATAACGAACTGATCCACCTGTCTACGTCACCCTAAGTAAACCACGCGAGAAATCTCGGAAACTTATCATATCACCAAGAACGCCGCACTATGTGTAAGCCAACCATCCTTATTACTGCATGATAAAGAATTTAATTTTATTAACGGATGTTAAACGGTTGGCGATGTATGCTGGTTTTGTACCTTGTCTTGACATGCTCGATGCGTCCATTTTCCATATATGTATTTTTCCATACTTGCAATAAACATCGCTTGTAAGTGAGCGCGTGTGGTATGTGTTTCTTTCTCTCCGTCCTGTGTGTTTATAGCGCTACGAGATTTTTGGAATAATGCATTACCAACTAGCCCACCTATGCATTCTTTTGTAATAAATTGCACAAGGACACATAGAACAAACGAGTACAAGTGTATGTTCTTGTGTGATTTATTCGCGTTTACTTTTCCAGTCAGACCAATTAGCCCATGTGTTAGTATTTCTGACGAATGACATACATGCCAAAGCTTGAATGATTGTATTGGACTCTCAAAAGTAACGCCTGTGGCACATTCGAGTGGTATTTCGCAGAGCTCTGGACATGCTACAAAGCTCATCTAAAAAAAGCAACTAAGCGCTACCCCTAGCATAACTAGCCTTCATTGATAATAAAGCCGCCATATCATCACTTCCATGCTCGAGTTATGATAGTAATAACGCTTTGAAGCTGCTTTTCACCGCATTCTTAGCACGTCCAGAGCGTTCTGCAACGATCACCCCGGTACGCCATAAGATAAAACGCGCATAGGAAGTAGCGCAACAAACGTGAGCATAGACTAGAAGGAACAGACAGGAGCGTTAAGAAGTGCCTTTGTTACGAAATAAATAGGTTCCAGAAATATTCGCTATTTGCAACATAGCCTTACGTGATAAATGCGCGACGAAAGTAGAAAATACAGAGAAAGAGAAAAAGGAAAGGATAGGATCAAAATATTCAAGCGGAAACTCCTCTTTGAGTTCTCTAAGTACACGCATAAGCATTGTGTCTATTGCCCATCTCCACGCAGCCCGTTGTCGTTATCGATGTTGTGAAACTTGATCCGACCAGTATAGACAACAGCGCAGCGGCGACATGAACTGGTGCGGACGGCGGCGCAAGGTGCATTGATAACGCAAGCAAAGAGCTGCGGGTGGCGCCGCCAAGTGCGTTGATGACGTTCCGATCATTACAAGCTCTTATCGCTCCGTAGCGCATTATCCATCCGCGTCTATCCATTATGGACCGTGAACAAACGTACTTTAGCGGCATATGCGTATGGCACGGCCGCGAAAACCGTATTAACATGATCGCGTTAAGGGCCTCCTGTCGCATAAAATCCGGCGTTGGACGTCGTCTAGGCAAAAAAAAATTCGGACCACTCACACCTAGGACCTCCAATTGGTGCAAGGAAACTACTGGACTAATCGAACTTCTCCAGCTGAAATACGTAGAAAATCGTGAAGTACGATATACACGCAACCTACACACACGGTAGCGTCGCATTGTAATTTAACCATACGAGAAAAACAAAACTCAAACTCAAAACACAAAAACTCAAAGAAATTCCTTTTCCAGCACTTCTACCATACATAGACCGGCCACAGAGTCCGCAATTTGCGCTCGCCGGCGCGTGCGTATTTTGGAAGCCACGGAGCGGAGGGCCCGGTTCCTTGCAATAACTCTGGAGGGCGCCCACCTCGGCCGCATGGCGTCCTACTCAAGAGGCCGCGTTTCTACTAGAAAGCCCGCCTTCGTGCATAGCGCTCGCGGCCAGTGTTTCATGGTAAACATTACGGTTACATACGCGACACTTGCCGGGAAATGTGAGAAACAGTCCGGGATCTTTGAATGCTATGGCGTTCCACTTTTACACACGAAGCTTAAGCGTCCTCCATCTTTCTTTTTGTTAGAGCCATTTGCGACGCGCACAAAGAGTGCCGACTGCTGATAGCTCCGCGCGTTGTATATTCGTCGCTTCGCGTTGAAGTGAGACGCACGCGCCCATACCTTGAAAGCGATCTGCGAAATGGGCAGGGTGGGGCATGTGCTGAGAGCTACGTGAGCGCTGTGTTCTCGTGGCTTACTTCGCATTGAAGCGACAGGTAGCACGAGGGTAAAGGCGCTCGCTGCAGCGGGCTCTGTCTAGAAAGCTATCGGTTTACACGACAGACGTGCGGGGGCACAGACGGACACGCTTTTCCACGTTGGGCAAGCATTCAAATGCTTTCGCATTCAGAAAGGTAAGGATAGGAGCATAACATCTCATCATAGTGCTAACGGCTCGGTCTAATCTTTAAACCGTTGCCCCTTTCTAAACGCGGCTAAGATACGTGATTAATCTTTTTTTTTTCACAGCGAAGCTGTTTCTGGCTAGTTCCCAGCGGATCGATGTCCGTGTACCAAAAATCATGGGCCGTTCCTGAAGATAGTGCAATACCGGGCCGACCCGCTGCGGAGGTGAAGGAGACTTCAAGCCACTCCGCCAACTTGCAAAAATAAGTTTCCGATGTTACGTTGATCAGAACAGATACTACAATTTGACCCGCGTCGGCCACGTTTACGTTCGCGCCGCCCTCTTTCTGTCGGCGTTCCAAGAGCTTGCGTATCTCCTTTCCTCGCCTTCCACTCTCCTGTGGTGGCGGTGCCGTCGAAACCTCACGCGTGTCTAGTTTCCTTGAGCTTCTCTGGGCGGCGCTCCTGTCTTCCACGCGAATGCATATAAAAATCACGGCAAGTGAGTCCGTATCTATGTTCAAAATTCTGTGTCACCTCCGTGCCGTATGCTAAAGAGCTTCACAGAGTGGAATGGCTCATGATTTTTTTCGCTAAAGGCTGATAGTGGGTACGCTAGCTGACACCACATTTTCTCGCTTTCTGGTGTCTGCCCACTTGGGATATCTTCCAGACCTTTTAAACCAACTTTCCCAGGGCCACACACTCTTGCAGTTTATCGCACTAAATTAGTGTAATGGCTTGAAAAATTCGTTTCAAGTCGCAATCGGGCATTTATTTGGCGAGGGAAACAGTAGCCTCATGCACAAAGAATTTTGAGCGTAAGTGCTGCTTGCTAGTGTCCGAATACCCTCGGTCATACTTCGCCTACTATCCCGATTGCCTGCTAAATGCTCCTACGAATATCTCGAGAGTAAAAACAGTTTTGTAAATACAGACCCTGATTGTTAGCTCAAAAGACACAGATGAAAGGGGCTATATACAGGCTATTTACACTGGAGCCAGATCACCAGGCTGACACTCGCTCGCGCCAAGGGCACAGACCCCCTTCGTCGTCGTCCTCGCGGCGGCTCGTCTCTTGACCATCGCTCGATGATATCGTATTACTACCCCCCGGCGGCTAAAGCGCAGTCATGGTGCTGTTAAATATCCAAGGCGCGTGGAGAGTTGTAGAGTTTGAGTCGGGCGACGTGGAAAATGTCACTGGTTGTCACAGCGGAGGACGCAGTGGGCGTGGCTAGAACGATTTCATAGGTGACATCGGTCACTTGGCGGAGCACGCGATATGGGCCCGTGTAGTAGGAAAGCAGTTTTTCCCAAAGGCCAACTTTATGCGATGGTGACCAAAGCAACACGAGGATGCCGGGCACAAAATTGACATCACGGTGACGGAGGTCGTAGCGTTGCTTTTGTTTGCCTTGAGAGACTTGTAGACGAACGCGCGCAAGTTGGCGAGCATGGTCAGCATAGGCGATAGCATCACGGGCATAAGCGCTAGTTGAAGCTGTGGTTGACGGAAGCACAGTGTCCAGTGGTTGCGTCGGTTCACGGCCATACAAGAGGTAAAAAGGCAAAAAGCCAGTATTTTCGAGACGGGAAGAGTTGTACGCAAATTTAATGTAAGGTAGAGCCTGGTCCCAGTCACGGTGGTCGTCTGAAACGTATTTGGATAGCATGCCTGTAAGGGTGCGGTTCAAACGCTCAGTGAGGCCGTTCGTTTGAGAGTGGTAGGAGGTGGTAAATTTATGCTGTATTGAGCAGGCACGGATGATGTCGTCAATGACTTTGGCTAAGAACGTACGGCCACGGTCTGTTAGCAATTGACGCGGAGCACCATGAATCAAAATGATATCATGTAAGAGGAAGTCCGCAACATCAGTTGCGAAACTGGTCGGAGGAGCGCGGGTTACGGCGTAGCGGGTCGCGTAGTCCGCCGCGACTGCAACCCACTTGTTTCCTGATGTAGATTCCGGAAATGGGCCGAGAAGGTCCAAGCCGACACGACGGAAGAGCTCAGCAGGGATGTCGAGCGGCTGCAGGTAACCAGGGGGGAGCTGGGAAGGCTTCTTGCGTCGTTGGCAAAGTTCACAAGCGGCGACGTAACGTCGCACAGAACGGGCAAGTCCCGGCCAGAAAAAACGGCGATGTACACGGTCATAGGTTCGAGATAGGCCGAGGTGTCCTGCCGTTGGTGCGTCGTGAAGCTCTTCTAGAACGGTTAAGCGGAGGTGTTTAGGTATGACAAGTAGGAACTCAGAGCCGTCCAGATGAAGGTTACGTCGGTACAGAGTACTGTCGCGGAGGACGAAGAGGCGTAGAGTGGCGTCGGTGGGCGAGTGTTCAAAACGATCGATGGGTGCTCTGATGTAGGCGTCATGACGTTGCTCGTCGGCGAAATGAAGCAGCTGCGATACAGAGAATACCCAAGCAGCACTGGTAATACTGGAGGAGTCAGGGTCGTCAACAGGGTAACGCGACAAGCTGTCAGTGTCTTGCTGCAGGCGGCCAGACTTGTAGGCCACGGAATATGAAAATTCTTGTAGCCTCAAAGCCCATCGACCAAGCCGACCTGCAGGATCCTTTAGCGATGACAGCCAGCAGAAAGCATGGCGGTCAAGGGCTACGGAAAAAGGGTGACCGTAAAGGTAAGGACGGAACTTCGCAACCGCCCAGACTACAGCAAGGCATTCTCGTTCCGTACTGGAATAGTTGTGCTCCAATGGTGTGAGGAGGCGGCTCGCATAAGCAATAACGCGATCCTGGCCACGCTGACGCTGGGCTAAGACGACACCTACGCCATGACCGCTGGCATCTGTACGCAATTCTGTAGGGGCATCAGGGTTGAAGTGGGCTAGAATGGGTGGTGAGGAGAGAAGAGGAAGTAGACCAGAGAAGGCGGCGGCTTCTGGAGTTCCCCAGGAGAATTGTACGCCTTTCTTCAAAAGATTAGTGAGGGGTCTAGCAATTGCCGCAAAATCTTGAACAAAGCGACGAAAGTACGAGCATAGCCCTACAAAACTTCGAACGTCTGCGACTGTCTTCGGAACTGGAAAGTCTCGGACAGCGCGAGTTTTGTCGGGATCAGGCTGTACTCCGGAAGCGTCAACGAGGTGGCCCAGTACAGTAATTTGGTGGCGGCCGAAACGACATTTGGATGAGTTAAGTTGCAGCTTGGGCCTTTCGGAATACATCAAGTATAGCTGTTAGACGCTGAACGTGAGTGTCGAACGTGGGCGAGAAGACGATGACGTCGTCGAGGTAGCAGAGACATATGGAACATTTGAAACCTTGGAGCAAGGAGTCCATCATACGCTCGAAGGTGGCAGGGGAGTTGCATAATCCAAACGGCATTACTTTAAATTACTATAGGCCATCAGGTGTAGTGAACGCGGTTTTTTCTCTGTCCATATCGTCGACTGCAATCTGCCAGTATGCAGAACGAAGATCAATAGACGAGAAATAGCTGGAACCGTGCAGGCAGTCAAGGGCGTCGTCTATACGTGGGAGCGGGTAGACGGTCTTCTTAGTAATCTTGTTCATGTGACGGTAGTCTACACAGAAGCGCCACGTGCCACTT
Organism: Dermacentor variabilis; assembly: GCF_050947875.1. NCBI lineage: Eukaryota > Metazoa > Arthropoda > Arachnida > Ixodida > Ixodidae > Dermacentor > Dermacentor variabilis. The sequence goes on from NC_134572.1 coordinate 161,946,810, forward strand.
TTCTTCCTAACCAACGCTACAGGTGACGCCCAGGGACTCGAAGAAGGCTCAATGATGTTTTTATCTAGCATTTTGTTCACTTCACTTTGAATTACTCGGCGTTCCGACGCAGAAACTCGATGCCGTCCTCGTTGAATAGGAGTAGCATCGCCAGTAAGAATCCGATGCTTCACCGCGAGCGTCTGGCCTAAAGGGCGATCGTCGAAGTCGAAAATATCTATGTAGGACGATAATACTTGGTAAAGGTCTTCAGCATGCGCAGAAGGCAGGTCCGTCGCAAGCATTTTCTGTATCTTGGGATCGGCGGCCGAGGCTGGCACGATTGGCCTGCTAAGTTCGCAAGAAGCATCGGCCGATAATGTTGCCACGTGATGGTCGCCGCGACAATCAACGTTGGCAAGGCAAATACCTTGCGGTAGAATTTGCTTTGCCAATCCAAAGTTAAAGATAGGCATGAAAGTGCAGTTCGCAGTAATAGTAAGTATACTGTGAGGCACGGCAACATCATACTGTAGTAGAATGTCGGGCAGAGGAGCGACGAGGTACTCGCCATCAGGGACTGGTGGGGAAGACAAGAGTTCAATAAAGGCTATTGATTTTGGCGGCAGGCCAATAAAGCCGGTGAAGCGTAGGCGGCACTAGGGTGCTTCAGAAGGTTCTTCGAGAACGGGCAACTCAAGGCGAAGGGTACTGGCAGAGCAGTCAATAAGAGCAGAATGCGTGGAGAGGAAGTTGTGGCCGAGAATGAGATCGTAGGGGCAATGAGCAATCACGGTGAAGAGCACAGGAGTGTGGCGGCCGGCGATGCTGACACATGCCGATGATAGGCACAGTACCGCCATCCGCAACGCGGACGACACGTGCCGACGCTGGGGTGAGGAGCTTGTTCAGTCGTCGTCGGAAGGCAGCACTCATAATATAAAGATGTGCACCTGTATCGATGAGTGCCGTGACAGCATAGCCATCAACGTCAACGTCAAGAAGGTTTTGGTTCGTGTGTAACGTTTGCAGAGGATTTGAGGACATGGTGGACAACGCAGCTTCACCTCCAGAAGCTGCAGTGCCTAGTTTTCCGGCTGGATCCGGGAGGCGATAGGCGACGGAGAGAAGCGACGGGGTTTGGGCGAACGAGACTGATGGCGTCGAGGTGATGGCGAGCGGCTGTAGCGAAGGTTCGCGGCAGGAGCATCAGCGGCAGTGGGTTCATGCCGGGCGGCATAGGGAACAGAACGTCCAAAGGGGCGGGAATGAGCGGCGGTGTATGCCCGAGGAGGTGGTGGCCATCGGTTGCGGCAGTGACGAGCGACGTCGCCGATGCGACAGCAGTGGAAGCAGATCGGCCTGTCATCAGGGGTACGCCATTCGGTAGGGTTGCGGCGATATGTGGTAGAAAAGGACTGCCGCGGACCAGGAGGGCTGCTAGAGAACTGGGAAACCGTGGGTGGAGACGATGAACACTCGGAGTTGAGACCCATGCTCTCAAATTCCTGTTGGACGACGGCCTGAATTAGCGCGATCGTGGTTGCTGGTGGATGGGGAGGCGTCGCGGAGAATGCTGGCGAACAGGCGGCCTCGAGCTCGCGGCGAACAATACGGGTTACGTCGGCACAGGGGGTGGTCTGACGCGGTTTACCCTCACATGTGTGGGATCTCTCACACCCATGCTCTTGGGACAAAGGAACGACAAACACTGTAGTGCAAACAATCACAAGGGCATTTATTGCACCTTTCATAGATCAATGCCTGCTAGCCGAGTTGTTATCCACAAAACATGCCGATGGGCGCGCGACAAATCTAGAAGTCCGACTCACCGCGACCGGATAGCGAGCGAATATGTTCGCCCATGCTGGATCCCAACGCTTGGTCATTCGCGTGTATGGTCACGCGAACGGTGGCGCTTTCGAAGGCGGCCACGCGAGACGGTCCCGCAGAAGCATGGGTCGGCGCACGCGCGGCACGGCACGTCCGCACTCCTCGCTGTCGCGAACCCAAGAGAGAGCGCCTTGTCTTGCGGCGCCCAAGTAACCCCGCCTGTCGGCGGCGTTAGCAGCGCAACACTCGCGCCATCCCTCGTACTGCGCCTCAACCACTCCGACCGCCGCGGGCGCCAGGCCACGCCGCGAAGCCGGATTACAGGAGACGCGCTATGCGGGAAAAACACATCAGGGGCCGTGCGAGAGTCGCGCATCCCCACATCCCCCCAACCTTAAATCACTACATATTCCAGCGAAACATGTCGCACGGTGTAACATCAACGCGTGCTTCGCGAACAAGGTAAAGGTAGTACATGCAACAGTGGCCGCGCTGAGGAAATGTCCACACGCTGTCCATAGCATGCGAGCCCACATTATCCCTGGGTACACCGCTGGCGTCCGCCGGTCACAGCAGCAGCTTTTCTGGCTCGACGGCACGATTCCAGGCCAGGACTCCGGAGACGACGACGCAGTAGTCGGTACGAGCAAGCGTCGCTCGCGCCGACGCGCCCTGCTGGAAAGAACCGCCGTAGCTGTCGGTGACCGCCGGCTCTAGTCCGCCGCCGAGGGTTCTGAGCTGGATGCAGGAGGCCGCCGAAGTCGCTGCGCCCAACTGGCCACAGCATCACCATCGCCCGGGGTGACTCGATCGTAGTCCGGGGCAGCAGCGCAGACGATGTGCATGTGACAGCAAGCCAGGGGTGACTCCAGTCACGCTGCGTACCCTCAACACACTCGGCAAACACTAAAGTAGTGCAAGGGAGAGGAATTATGCATGCGTATCGCTCACGTGGTACGATGTTCAACTCGGCTAGCAAAAGATCGGGCAGCTACTCAGATGCTAAGTTCACGTGAACGAAGCTCGCTTCCTTGAGTCGAACGAGTAATTTCAATTCGTGCGAGGCTAAATAGAATGAGGGAAGCAAATTGCAACACCTCAATGCCACGGTCCACCAGGTTGTGTCCCTCCACGTGCGACAGGCAGCTTCGTAAAGCCTTAAGCCTAAAGCGTCGCTACGCTGACAACAATCGGCGTCCAAAAACAACAGCCAAAATGAGCGCAAAACAGGCAGCCGCGAGGAGACGTCACCTCTGTGAGGTGGTCCTACTCCGCTCGGTACACACTGCATCCGTGTTGACGGCGCCCACCGTCCCAGACGGTGTCGGAGCGCCCGGTGCCAGGCTGCAATACCAGTCAGCCCGTAGCGGCACCCGTGGCCCGCGGCCACCCGGCTCCCAGAGCCGCGACTTCATCAGAGTCAAAGAGATAGGAGAAGCTATTTACATGAGAAATTCGGACCACCCACGAGGCTTCCGTACTCACATGCTTCAGGCTTGGCAATGCTCCGCGGGCGCTAAGCCTCGCTCTCCCAGGATGCAGACCACGTGGCTCTCGTACCAAAGAATGCCATTAAAAAAACACTTGCGAAAAGGCTTAGCATGTTGACATGTTCAAACACACTACAGCCACCGTCGCCTCGCTCAAGAAAGCACGCCGCCAACGCTGGCGATCAAAATCCACGCTAGCCCTACGGTTCGGTTCAAACAAAGGTCTCGAACGAAGCAAAACTGTTAAATCTATCGTCCAATGCCCCAAGAGGTCCACGTTGGGCAGCCAGATGTGGGATCTCTCACACCCATGCTCTTGGGACAAAGGAACGACAAACACTGTAGTGCAAACAATCACAAGGGCATTTATTGCACCTTTCATAGATCAATGCCTGCTAGCCAAGTTGCTATCCACAAAACATGCCGATGGGCGCGCGACAAATCTAGAAGTCCGACTCACCGCGACCGGATAGCGAGCGAATATGTTCGCCCATTGCTGGATCCCAACGCTTGGTCATTCGCGTGTATGGTCACGCGAACGGTGGCGCTTTCGAAGGCGGCCACGCGAGACGGTCCCGCAGAAGCATGGGTCGGCGCACGCGCGGCACGGCACGTCCGCACTCCTCGCTGTCGCGAACCCAAGAGAGAGCGCCTTGTCTTGGGGCGCCCAAGTAACCCCGCCTGTCGGCGGCGTTAGCAGCGCAACACTCGCGCCATCTCTCGTACTGCGCCTCAACCACTCCGACCGCCGCGGGCGCCAGGCCACGCCACGAAGCCGGATTACAGGAGACGCGTTATGCGGGAAAAACACATCAGGGGACGTGCGAGAGTCGCGCATCCTCACACATGTCGACGTAGCAGCAGTGTTGGGTAGCCGCTTGATGTGATGTGTGATACGGCGGCTCTTAGCTTGTTCCAGTTCTTTGATGATGGCGTCGATAGTCTAGACGTGGCCGAAAACAAGCAAATTTAAAGCATCGTCAGCGATGCCTTTTAGTACATGCGACATTTTGTCTGCTTCAGACATAGTATCGTCAGCTTTGCGACATAGAGCCAAGACGTCGAGGATGTATGAAACGTACGGCTCTGTAGATGTCTGAACACGAGACGCAAGAGCCTTTCTCGCAGCAGCCTTGAGCCCGATGGAGTCGCCGAACAGTCCCCTGAGCTTTTCTTTGAAACTATCCCAACTGGTTATCTCGTCGTCATGCGTTTGGTGCCACACGCGTGGGGTGCCGCCGAGATAAAAGATGACATTGGCGAGCATGATCGTTGGGTCCCACCTGTTATTAGAACTCGCGCGCTCATAGAGCTTGATCCATTCGTCAACGTCCTCTCCCTCCAGGCCAGAGAACACACCAGGGTCGCGATGTTGGGCAACCGTGATGATTGGAGCAGTCGGACAAACCGAAGCCGTTGCAGAGGCGGTCTCGTCACCGGGAGGGATGGTGACAAGCTCGATGTACCGACCACTCCGGAGTTCCATGGTGAGGGCGGGGATCGCTGACCTCCTCCAAAATGTTACGTGTGGAAAGACACAGATGAAAGAGGCTATATACAGGCCATTTACACTGGAGTCAGATCACCAGGCCGACACTCGCTCGCGCCAAGGGCACAGACCCCCTTCGTCGTCGTCCTCGCGGCGGCTCGTCTCTTGAGCATCGCTCGATGATATCGTAATAATATATAGCACCTGCTACCCGCTCCACCGGTTCTAATATGTCGCCACTGCTTTGAGAGTATTTTCGCATGTTTTAGCAGGTTTTAGTCCAATAAGGTTCCCAAACATCACTAGCTTGTTCTTCGTTCCCGTAAAATGCAATGTAATTCGTTTATACCGATAGCCTCTATCAGGCGCTACTGAACTTTGATTAAATTTGATAACGTCACACAGTGCTAGCGCGGGAATTTTAAGGCATTCCACTGTTTGTACGCTTTTTTCCTGGCTTACCGCGGTTTGGCTTCCGCCAAGGCTGATGGTCTTCGCATTCCAGAAGGGTTATGGGTCAATAGAGTTTAGCGTAACATTTCTATTTCGTCATGATTTAAAGCAACTAAACGCATGCGTAAATTGTATCTAGACTGGGAAAAAAATACCTCAAGACAACCTTGTCGTTCAAACTCATCAAGCACATCAATGCGGCTTCCCGAATTTCGAAGCACGCTTTCGTGTTCGGGCCGTTTTAGTTACCTCGAAGATGTTGAACTATACTATCCAGAGCCCTTCATTCCATTAGGCGGTAACGTTATAACCGAGACACCGATGTAGCCAACGTAATGATGCAACCAATAGTTCTCAGCAGACGTACTCAAAGTACATGAAGTCACGTCGAGATGGCGCGGGAAGTTTACGGCGGAGTTGCCAGCCTCCTTTCGTCCGCGCGCCTCTTTCAGGCTTGTTCCAGTAAGGCGGCATTCAGACCGGCGAGTCGCAGAAATCGCGCGACCATCTTGGTAACAAAGCGACTTTGGTCGAAAAAGCGGCCGCTTCGAATCAGTGGCTCGCGGGGTGGATCGTTAAGCTCCGGAGTAGTATGCCCGCAATGTTACTGAACCAATCAGGGACGCAGGAGCGGAACGTGGGTGCACGCGGACGCTTTTCGGGGTGACGGCGCGCTGCGAGGAGACGTGAACGGCCCTAGTCGCGAGGTGTTTCGGGGGTAGTGACGGCTTGCCAGTGTGAACGTCGGTCGCCGTGGCTCGCTATTTGGTCACCAGTCACTGTCGGTCGCGCCCCCTTCGTCACTCGGAGGCGTAAGTGCACCACTATGGTGGCCGGCTTTCCTTTTGCGGGAAGCACAACTACTTTCTATTCTAGCCTGATATCCATGTTTATTCTTTTTTTATTTAAGAAAGTGAAATTCGGGGGTTTTAAGCACCAAAAACCACGTTCTGATTATGAGGTACGCCGTAGTAGGGGACTGCGGATTAATTTTGGACATCTGGTCTCCTTTAACATGCACACAATGCACGGTACACGCGAGCTCTTGGGTTTCGCATCGACAGAAATACGGCCGCCGCGGGCGAGGCTTCATCCCGCGCCCCGGGCTTTGGAACGCAACTCTTTTTTTGTGTCTTTTTTTTTATCTGCACCGAGCTTTTATAGCGCTTACAGAAACGCTATGATTAGGAGATCAAAAGAGTAAGCAAAGCAAAAAAGGAAAGAGCACTCTGAGGTTCACAAAATATGCTTTCAACTGAACAATGCAACTCCAGTGAGCATGCCAACAAAAATGGCTACATAGTTGTACAACATTAGTGTGCATAATTGCAGAAAGTAAAACCGCTGCATTGCGATGGAAGTGCAGTTATGCGCAATGTAACACAGCAGCTTTGACACCTGACGCTGCAAGAACTCGACGGTATGCGATGGTCCATCTCACCTCGACGTGGCTGCGGCGAATGCATTGAAGCCTTTGCTGGTACTCGCGGGCCGAGGCGACCGTCCAGGCCCACGGCCGCCCGTGGTGGTCAAACTTGCGACCATGCGTGTCGTACGCGTGCATCATCTCGTGACCGACTGCCTGCGAGTGTGTTCAAGTCAGTTCTGGCGGGCAAACGTTTACATTAACGTCTGACTCACATCACCAGGACAAGCGAAACAAAGAATAGGGACCGTGTTGCTTATGTTTGGATTTTATTGTATATGGGCACTGCAAGCGTATTTCTGCCGTCGCCGTGTTGTTCCGTAACAAGTCCAAACACAATGACGTCGTCGCGGCGCGCCGTACGCTGTATGTGCGGGTCAAAACCTGTGACGGTGAGCCAGCGATCGCGGCTAAATCTCGCGAGCGCGAGGAAGAAAGACAGGACGGAAGCGCTCCTTCTGTCGCGCGACGCATGAGGTTGAGGAGAGGGAAAGGGGGCGTTCTTCTTCGGCGGCTGCCGCTTAGGGCGCGGCTTCGCCGGGCGCCCGTATTTTGAAAGCGATCTGCGACGTGCGCAAAGTGCGCGTCCACGCAGGCCTAATCTTCAAAGCGATTTTCGATGCTTGCGAAGTACGCTTGGTGCCGGTATCTTCGTATGCATGCGCCGGGCTTTCGACACTTCGTTCTGGCTGAAGCGAGAGAGAGCACAAACGTCAATTCGCTCGCTCGCTGCTGCTGCCGCGATTCCCGACTCCAGCGTTTTGACAGCGACTTTCCGGGGTCATCGAGCGAGATTCGTTCATGTTTACCTGAGCGCGCGTGACGACGTGCTTGTTTTACCCCTGTCCCACGGCACGAGTAATGTCATCCGCAGCGAATGACATCACGCCTCAATGCCATTTTTGTTGCTTCTACACGGGCATAGTGAATGGCGTTCACAACTAATGACATTCGGCCATTGAATAAGTTTCCGAAACACATGCAAGCGCGACTACTGTAATGAAGCTTGGCAAAAAATTACGAAATCGGTAAATTAAAATGAAATGTAATCAGAGTAAAGGCTGTCCTAATTGCTGTTATGAATAGTTTAATAATTTTATGACCTAAATCACAATAGTTGTAGCAATTTGTGCAGCTATATTCTTGTTCCCAGTCTCCAACAGGACGCTAACACCTCTTGTCGGCCATGTTATAAACGGTCAGCTGTTTTTTTTTACACTTCTGAACATCTTATTTTATTTATTTATTGACAAATACTGCAGCCCAGAAGGGCTATTGCAGTTGTGGGCGAATGCAAAATGTGAAAAAAAAGCAAATCACCATACAAAAGAAGCATATGTGAGTAACATGGCTAAGGGGAGCACTTGATAGCATCCCCAAATTCTCTATGTGGTAAACAACGGATGGAACCAGGCAGGTTCGCCCCCCCCCCCACCCATACCAGAGTTTAATTTTCCTAGAAAAAAAAACTGTATTTAAAAGTGTTGGTGCGAGCAAAAAAGACAGATAAGTTTAAGTCATTGCTGTTTCTCGTGATTAGGGGCTTTGCACGGGTCAGATATGTGTTAGGGGAAGCATAATGTGGAGAGTAAAATAAAGAGTGTAGAAGTTTCAGAGAATTAATGTGACAACGGTGGGAAAGAGTGGTTAAACCGAGCATATGCAGATGAGATGACGGTGAAAACATTTTGTCATAACGGCAGTATATGAAACGAACCGCCTTTTTCTGAACATGTTCAATATTGTGGATGTCCGAAATTCTGTAAGGGTTCGATATGGTAGCTGCATATTCAAGAATAGGTCTTACAAGTGTTTTGTATGTAATGAGTTTAGTTTCTCTGCGGGCAGCACGTAGGGTTCGGGTTAGGTAACCAAGTTTTTTTAGTCCTTTGCTGCAAGTTGTTAGAATATGTTCTGACCAGGATAAACTTGGAGTGAAAAGGAGGCCTAAATACTTATATGATATGCGCGCTGCAGAAAAGTGGATTTATAGGAGTAATTGAAATATGAGCAATTAGCATGCTTGTGAAAGGACATGGCGACTGTTTTTTTAAAATTATGTTCATTTTCCAGAGTTCGCACCATTCACGAAAACTCATAAAAGATTGATTCAGAGTGTTATGATCGTTAGGTGAAGAAATGACATTGAAGAGAACGCAGTCGTCAGCGTAAAGCCGAATTTTTACTGAAACAAAGTTTGGAATGTCGTTAATATAAAGCAAAAAAGCAATGGCCCTAATATAGAACCTTGGGGTGCTCCGGAAGATGATGATGCGTCAGGAGAGTTGAATGAAATAAAAGAAACATACTGTGAACGATCATAAAGAAAACTACGGATCCAGTCAACGAGAAGAGGGTTATTAAGGATAAGGCTTAGTTTATGCAATAGTTTGGGATGCGGTACAGTATCAAATGCTTTGAAGAAATCAATGAAGAGCGCATCTACTTGATGATCTAAATCAAGAGCAAAACTGATGTCATTTGTAAATTCAGTTAATTGAGTCACTGTGCAAAAACCACTACGAAATCCATTGTTGTCAAACAAGTACATTGTTTTCAATGTGCTGCCGCACTTAAGCCTATCCGCCAACCACGGAAGTCAACTCGGCAGCTTCGTCAGCGGAGAATTAGAACTGAATAGCGGACTGGAATGACATGACGCGCGCGCTGCTGAAAATGTGTGAAGACCATATCACCGATTTTCGCAGGGCGAAGCTCAACCTGAAAGTGTAGATGTCGATTGCCGAGTGGGGGGCCGGTCTGCGCAAAGCTGCCGATAAACGTCGCCATCAATTGCGAATGCCATGTTGCATATACTCGTGTAGACAAGGAACGCAAGACCGCAATGACATTCGGTATGAATGTAATTTACCGTGAATGACATTACACGTGCCGTGTCACAGAAGTATTATATTGGTAAGCGAATACTTACAAGTTTATACGGCCATAAAACTACTATCCCCACTTTGTATAGCTGCCGCAGTCGATGCTTCGCCTTTCGGGCAAAGCTGCGACTTACTTAAAATGTGCTTTCAAGGGTAAGTTAAAACAGAGAAGTGCGTGCTTCCGAATCGTCTTCAAGAGGCTGTCCAATGTATTTTTAATGGGTTAGCGGCATTAGCGTTAGGAATGTCAAAGTGGAAAAGGTGTATGTAAGCAAATTTTGTGAAGCGAGTCACGTGGTAGAGAGGGGTCCTAATGGGAGAGCTTTCGAGAGCGCGTATGTCTGTATGTGGACACACACACACACACACACACACACACACACACACACACACACACACACACACACACACACACACACACACACACATATATATATATATATATATATATATATATATATATATATATATATATATATATATATATATATTGATCCGTGACCTCAAAGAGGTGCAACGTAATAGCTACCGCATGTCTCACGCATTCAAGGCTAAATCGGCACTGAATTCTTTTTGTTTTTTTATCCACTCCAGGAAGTAGTGTTGGCACTCCTCTATACACTCTTAACCACCTTACGCTCAAAGTCACGATACAATCGCTCTTCAGCCTGATGCTGATTGTATTTAGGCGTAATAAGGACTTTACTTTGGAAAACTGTGTTCGAGTGTCCGCTGGCAAAACAGCGCACAGTTATTAGCACTCGCGTAGTGCTCCCCAAGTTATTGTATTGTAGATGAACAAGGTGCCAAGACCATGTATTATAATACACACTGTCTAGAAACATGGTTATAAGACAGCTTTCGAGAGCTTGAAGGAAGTAAGAAGGGAATCGAAAAGGAGGAACACTAGAAACAACTGTTAAACGTTCCTTTCATATAGTGATGGCCGTTGCTTTCTTGTTGAAAACAATAAAAATATCGAACAATATCATTTTTCCCACTACCACTAATTTTTCAATGAGGTAACTAGCTCTCTGTATGTTCAGCAGTGGCGTAGCCACGAATTTCGTTCGGGGGTGGGGCTCAGATTGTAGCTTGGTCTCCTCCTTAAGAGGAAGCTTTAGCTCGAGTGCTCGTATCTAAATACATCTAGAAGGAGAATACGTTTGTCTCGGCAACCAATGCACCAAATTTGACGAGGTTTGTTGCATTTAAAAGAAAAACTTAAATTCTACTGACTGCTGGTATCGAATTTTTCATTTAGGTAGTCAATTCTTTATTAAAAATTGACCGAAACCGCAAATTTTCCGAAAACGAGACTATCATTTTTAGAACTCTGTAACTCATCAATGAAAAATGATATCACAATTCTGTGCATTGCGCCTAATAGTGCATCTACAGCGGACAAAATTGCTATGTTACACATGAATCTCAAGAAAGTTAGCATTATGGAAATACGGCTTTCGCAGAATCCTTGTACACAACGTAACCAATTCACGTAAGATACGAAATTACACACCAAGTTTGTCCGATTTCACTGTTATAATAGATGCCGCTTACTGAACAGCGATATATGTGCTTGCTGCAGAGCTATTAGTTTGTAAACGTCGTGCTTCTATTTCTTTGAACTTTTGAGTTTTTCAAAAACGAAATTCTCTAAACCGAAATTCCGCTTCCAACAGACACTTGAATTTAATTTCCTCTCTCAAATGCAACAAATTTAATTAAAAGCAATCCTGGGGTTACCCCGGAAAAGCGTTTCTGCGTTTTACATGTACTTGAATAGGCCGCGTTGGAGTTGGGCGCGAGCTAAAGCTTCCTCTTAAACAATTTGTCCGGGGATCAAATACCTGAATAATAATTGCGTTGCCATTGCTAAAGATGCTGGAAACGAATTCTTGAACGCTACGCACTGTCAAAACAAGTAAAATATGTATTTTTTGATAAAAGGATATGCTTGTATGTGCCATAAGTTGTGCCCAAAATAACTGATGTCAATGCTTCCATGTTTTTTCTCTATTAAATAAGTAAAGAAAATATCACACGAACTTTAGAACTACATCAGTTCGAAACCAGCAAAGCAGTGCATGTCGCTGCTATGAAAAATGTAAAGGCCATGATATTAGCAAGCAGCGGACAAATATTGTAATGAAACTTTGTCGTTCAAGAACCTTGTTTAGATCCATGTACATATGCAACGGCGAGTGAAAAATGTAAATGACGCTGTCATTTGTTCCAATGTATTACGCAGGAGCAGCTGTCCCCGGTCGTGTATCGTGAGTAATTGCACTGAAATTATAGCCGCACCAGAGAGCACGTATAAAAAGCCGAAGTTCTGCAAAATATACGAGGGCGAGTCAAATGAAAGTCAGCCAATGCGAATATTTGACAAACGGGGTACTTTATTTAAAAGCAGTCTCCATGACTATATAGACATTTGTCCCGTTGTTTAACGAGGTCGCGTGATTCCAGTCTCATTCAACTCCTTGGGTTGCTGCATCAAAAAGTCTGCAACTGACTCTTTCACGTGATCGTCCGACACGAATCTGGTTCCCTTGAGCTGTTTTTTTTTTTTCATTTGCCCAAAAATGTGGAAGTCGCAAGGCGACAGGTCTGAGCTGTATGGCGGATGTTGCAGTGTTTCCCACTTGAACACTGCCAGTTTTGTACTAACCACATCAGTGACGTGGGGACGGCATTGTCGTGGAACTAGATGACCCTATTTGTCAATTTTTCACGTAGTTTGTTCTTGATCGTGACACGCAGCCGATCCGGCGTTTCACAATAACGAAAAGAATTGATAACCTCACAAGATATAGCAAATTCTATCAGTAATGGCCCCTGGCGATCGAGAAAAAAAACCAACAACACCTTTCCGGCGGAAATGATGGCCTTTCCTTCCTTGGGGGTGGTGAATTCGAATGTTTCGGCTGTAAGCATTGCCATCGTGTTTTAAGCTCGTAGAAGTAGCACCATGGCTCGTCCCCGATCACAGTTGGAGACAAGAAGTCGTCACTCTTATTGTGATACCGGATCAGATGAGTCAAGGTAGCGCTGAACTTCTCTGTCTTCTAGAGGTAGTTCAAAAATCTTGGGCAACCATTGCGCACACAAGAGCCGATAACCGAGATGTTCGTGAATTATGGCGTGAACTGAACCGTGACTGATGTTTACACGCTCTCCCAGTTCATCGATGCTTATTTTCCGTTCTTGCCTGATCAGCTCATCAAGCTTTGCAATTTTGTTAGGGGCGATTGCACGATGGCTTTGGCCCGGCCTTGGATCGTCTTTGCAATTTTCACGTCCTTCTTTGAACCGTTTGCTCGAACGCTTCACAGTGGAAAATGAAATGCAATGTTCAACGTACACAGCAGCCATACGGTGACTAATTTCTTTTGGGAAATACCTTCAGCTGTCAAAAACCTCAGGACACCGCGCTGCTCAACTTCTGGAGCGTCCATTACGTCACGCAACCATGTTCAACCCAGTCTATGAGAGCATTAAAAAATTTATCCTCACACCTGCGTGTCACTTTTGTAAATGAGAGATGTCTGTGTGCTACACGCATGCCTCGCAGATAATGAACCAAACCATTATTGCCCGGGGCTGGTTGGATCACTTTCATTTTACTCGCCTTCGTACATCAGAAATGCGAAGATGCAATGGAACATACAAATGCAAAGATACAGCTTGATAAAAGGCAAAAAAGTGTCACTGGAAACAAAGTTCACTGCACGTATACACAAAACCTCGCAACAATATATTTAAATAAACGTATTAGTCTCCAGTACATCTACGTATCTAAATAAGTCACTGTATATAATGCGTCAAACAAGGCAAATAAACATGTTGCGCAATCAGAGATCCACAGAATCCTAGATCCCGCCCCCATTCCATCCACTCCTCCCGACGTATCGCGCGCGATGGAAGGCGGCACGCTTCCTCCTCGCGTTTCTCCTTTGCGCACACAAGACTGTGCCACCATCGTCGTCTAATCCATTCCAGCCACCCCCCCCTACGCTTTCACTCGCACATACAGCATGCGGCGCGCGGCCCCGATGTTATCGCCCTTGAACTGAAACATGACGGCGACGGCGACGGCAGGAATGGGCCTGGAGTGTCCATATAATTGATGTCGCAATACCATATATTAAGAGTATCCGGTAACTGAAGCGTCCCGTGGCCCATTACTGTCCGCAAAAGAAGTAACAAAATCGAACTTTCACCATGCGACAATTCGCTGCGCCACAACGTCTTTTCTTTTCTTTTGTGTGGCCGGGGCACCGAGATGAAAAAGCGCGAAGTATGTTGGCCACAATCGTATGCTTACTTTGGGCACCTAATGTGGCTACCGAAGGAATATCGAAGAAAACGTGAGATGCTTGGTCCACCGAGAACCATACGCATAGTGCTCGGTGTCCTACACTGGCGAGACAAGACTTTCCGGAGAGGTTCGGCTCAAGCGAACGCGGTGCAATTCGTCGAGTCCCCACAGTGATGGCGGCGAGCGACGATAGTTTCTTTTTCTCGTATGCTAGCCAGAAAGCGCCCAAATCTCTACCAGGCGAAAATTCACTCGGCCAGGGAAAAGCGAATGCGCACCGAAGTGCACCGCGCGGTGGTCAGAGCAACACGAGAAAAACGCATGCGCTCTGGCTGGCTCTGACAGCCCGCGAGTAGGGGAGGGTGGTGGTGGTGGTGGTAACAACTTTATTAACAACCCGGCAAATTCGTGCCCTGGGCCTAGGCCGCCCCCGAGGAGATCCGGAGATCCTGTTTCCTCGCCGCCTCACGGGCTTGCTGGATGGCCCATAGTTGATTTTCGAGGTTTGAGCTGCGCAACGCGGCCGTCCATCGCGCCGCAGCTTCATCTGGGGAAACTGCATTTGCTTTGCATATAACCTCACATTCCCAGAGAATTTGTCTAAGAGATGCGTGAGCCCTGCTGCATAGTTTACAGTTATCATCTGAGTAGATGTCCGGATATATCCTCCTGAGATGGACGGGGTTGGGGAAGGTCTTTGTTTGTAGCTGCCGCCAGTCTACCGCTTGGGCCCTGTCGAGTTTGGGGTTAGGGGGCGGATAAACCCGCCTTGAGTTTTGATAAAATTTTGTAATATCACAGGATCTGGTCATTCTGTCCCTCTCTGTCCATGCCTGCGTTGGATTTCCAACCCCAAGAGAGGATCCTTCTTCGCGGGCGCGGAACGTGAGACCTCGCGCTACGCGGTGGACGTCCTCGTTGAGGTTGGGTACGGGGGTGTTGGGGGACGTGTGAGCCGGGAACCATATTATGTGTCGTTCCTCCGTCTTCTCGGAGGTGACATAGTTCGCGTTGGCTTTGAGTATAGCCTCATCCTTCGGCGAAATTCTGCCTTGTGCATAGTTTCTGACCGCCGTCTGCGAGTCACTGAGTACGTGTCTACAACTGGGGTTAACGATGGCTAGGGCTATCTCCACCTCTTCCGCTACCTCGGGGTTTTTTACACGTATGCTACAAGAACTGACCAATTGTTTCTCGGTATTGAGGACGGCCACTGCAAGAGCACGTCGATCCTCGTATTCTGCCGCGTCTACGTACAGCGCTTCCTTGTCCCTACCGAAGGTTTGGAGTAAAGCCTTGGCTCTACTCTCTCTTCGACCCTGATTGAATTCGGGGCTCATGTTCTCGGGTATATTAGCCACCTGCAGCTTTTCCCTGATCGCGCTTGGAAGGGATGTCTTGTCGCCGTGCTGCTTGTGATAACTTATCCCGAGTTTGTTCAGGATGCTCCTGCCCGTTCGTGTCTTTGCTAGTCTTTCGAGTTGCGAGATTTGGTGTGCCTCAATTAACTCTTCAAGCGTGTTGTGGACGCCCAGATGTAGCAGAAGTTCCGTGCTGGTGCTGTCTGGAAGGCCCAGTGCCATCTTGTGTGCTCTTCTAATGAGGGTGTTCAGTTTGGCATATTCGGCCGCGTACCAGTTGTGGTAGGCGGCCACATAGGTAATGTGGCTAATAACGAAGGAGTGTATGAGTCTGACGACGTTGGCCTCCCTCATACCCTGATGTCTGTTGGTGATTCTTCTGATGAGCCTCATCGTGTTCGTGATCTTAGTCTCCAAATGGCTGACCGTTTCTCCGTTGTTGCCTTTCGATTCTATGATGAGTCTGAGCACCTTAATCTGCTTCACCCTGGGCATTTCTTGTCCGTCTTTGGTGCGTATGCAAATTTCTTCGTATGCAGCATGCTGGATGTAAGCCTTGGGGGTCTCCCCCTAAGCGTCGGGCGGTAGAGGAGGAGTTCCGATTTTTCTGGCGAGCAGACGAGACCGGTTCCGACGAGGTACTCTTCCACCACCTCGACCGCGGTCTAAGCGCTGTTCGATTTCTCCGTCGCTTCCCTCGGACACCCAGATCGTAACGTCGTCCGCGTATATTGTGTGATGCACTCCCTCGATGGCGTTGAGGCGCTCGGGGAGGCCGATCATAATGAGATTAAAGAGCATCGGCGAGATGACCGAGCCTTGCGGGCTGCCGACGCTGCCTATGTTCGTGTCTTCGGATGCGAGTTCGCCCAGCGTTAAGGAGACTTTCCTGTTTGTGAGGAAATCCTTAACATAGTTGTACGCTCGGTTTCCTAGACTGAGTGCGGCAATGCTGCGTAGTATGGCTGCGTGAGCTGCCATACCACAACGCTTCATCTCATCGGACCTCGCTGCTGGCTCTGTCAACATGTCTGATAGTGTGTTTATTTGGCTTGTCTCGTTGTATGGACAAGAACGGCACCGAGAGCGGCGCTGCTGCGCCGGCGTTGAGAGCGCCGCATGCGAAGCAAAATTCTATTAGCGGGTGGTACCCCTCTCCCACCTCTCGTTCGCACCGCCTTGATTGCCTCCTGCACTGCGCGTGTTTGGGCACGTTTCGTGCGGCGCGCGGTGTGTGCCTACGTGTGCGCGCGTGGACATTTCATTCGAAGGGTGTAGTACAGTCTGTTTCACATTTAGGGGAAAACTCGGAGCGCATTGCATCGCGATGCGGCGAGCGCTTGAGTCAGGCGGCGGCAGCAGCTCGCGCAGGTGCTCGAGGGGCGGGATCTTGAACGGCGTCGTCTGCTACGGCGACGCGCGCTGGCCGCATTTGTCGGGAAGCGTTCTACTGTCAGTTGCAGGGCGCCGATCTCATCGTTACTGCGTGAAATGAGCCAGTATGTTTTACTAAGCGTTGTGCGACGCCCACTGATACGCCTCGAAGGTAAGTTCATCGCTGCAGGGCAGTCATAGATGACGTACTGATTCCATACATTCTTGACGGCCCGTTTCTGGAAGACGACTATATATTCTAACGCGATAGGTGGCCGATCCGCACTGCTCGTGTTGTGCAAGATCTGCTGGAAGAGCAGCGCGCAGTCACTCTCTTGGAGTGGCCGCCTCGATCCCCGGGCGCCAACATCATTTAAAATGTCTGGGGCTCGTTGAAAGTATCGCTGCCGCACCAACCCCTCTATCAGTCGCCCGCGGATGGGGTTCGATCCACCATCGTCAGCGACTGAGACGTGCTGCGAATGAACACATCCCTGATCAAGTCATTTTACACTTCACTGCCTTCCAGGATGAGCGCTGTCATCGTTGCCGCTGGGGACATGACGAGATACTAACTGAAGTTCCGAGCGTGACGTGTCCAATTCCCCGCCGGCGAGCAGGGTCTGTCTGGTGCCGCGGATGATTGTCGAGAAAAATCACTTCCAGCTCATTGTCTTAACCTAAACCTTTCCTTTAATCGTATCCGTTTGTTTCATCGTGTTCGACCCCCACAGTTATCATTGTTGAGTGCTTTGTTTTCCTTTCGAGTCAAACAAAGACTGAGCACGTTGCGCGCACATCTTAGTGCGTCTTGTCGCTGCTTATTACGCTAGCACACACAGTGAAGAAATACGTGCACGCGCTCAGTACCCCGGCCATTCGAAAGAACAAACGAAGCATGCTGTCAAAAGAAGTTTGTGGAACTCCTTTATCGCCGATGAAGGTTCAGAGTTTGGCGAGGCACAACGTTTAGTAAAGAATATCAGCTCAGTTCCCGCAGTACCGATGAAATCGGTGCACTGCCCCTGGCAGTAGCACGCTTCCCGACAATGCGGCCAGCGCGCGCCGCCGTAGCAGACGACGCAGATCACGACTCCGCCTCTCGAGCGTCTGCGGCTGCTCGAGCTGCTGCCGCCGCACGACTCAATTCCTTGCCGCATCGCGATGCAATACGTTCCGAGTTTTCCCTTAAGTGTGAAACAGACTGTACACGCTTCTATTTGCCTTTAAGAAGATGGGTACGCTTGACGTATATTTTTATGGCTGCAATGCGGCGAAAGGGCAGCGTCTGCTTAACCATGTAAGTGACGCTGAGCAGGCAATTGGAAACGACATCGTATGTGCCGCCGGAAAAATCGTCAGTATGTGCCGCCGGAAAAAGTCATTTTTGCAGTTTCTCACAATATGTTTGCTACAAATCTGTGTTGCCTCTGATGGCGACAACGGACTTCCATCGACACTGTGCGGAAATAAACAAAATATATCGCTGCATAGCACAAGTACGACATGCGCACACAACTTTAACTAGTACGTCCCCTACAATATGGAATATAGACAGCAATGTAGACAGCTTGGCCATTTTTTAACAGTGCTCAAGAGACGGAAGTTGAAAGTATTAGTAATCATTCCTGCTTCACCAATGCCGACGCGACCAAGACGCGGGCGCGTATCGTCCAGTAACTCGATCGATCGGTGCAGTGGTGAAGCGGGAACGAACTCCGGTCATGTTCAATGCATCGTGCACATATTCAATTTCTCGGGACGCGTGAGCTTCGGCCACTGCTAGCGCATACAACAGAAGTGGTTTTCATTCTTGGGCAGCGCACACACAAACGAAACACGAGAAAGAAGACAGGACAAGCGCTCGTCGAACAACTTAGTTTTTATATGAATAAAACGATTATGTACCGAGTAATTATTAAATTCATGTGGGTTACATATAAAAACCGTCATACACTCAGGAGTGATCAATGAACGAGGTCGCTTCGTTTGCCAGTTGTTTACTTCGCTCGGCGCACCGCAGTAATCCATGTCTGTCATCTGCATTTTTCGTACCATTTTCTTGTGAATCGGCAGAATTTCACTGGTGGAATGAACCCTTTCGTATTTACATTGCTGTCGTGACAGTTAACAACACAATAATAATTTCCGGTCATCCGAAGAGGCGCCGTTGCGAACACGAGACGTTTCGCGCGCAGCGCCAACTGAACGCGCGCGCGACCGTGAAGGGAAGCGGCGGCGGAAGCCTACACCCGTTGGAGATGAAATCGTTCCGCCAGGGGAGAAACGAGCGCTGGCGTCTACGATGAAACTTGGCGTGCGGTCGTCTATGGTCCGATGTAAGGCTTTAGAAAAGTCAATCCACCTTTGTCCTTCAATATTTATACGAACATTAACCCACAAAGTTATGCAATTGAAGACCTAAAGCACAACTTTGGAAATGTCAATGCACCTTTCACATCAAAAGTTTATGACAACCTTATACCCATAAATTTCGGAATTGACATCCATGTGCTCCGTAGATTCCGCGGCCTCCGCAAGATGCCGCGGCGAGCCTGTTCGTCATCAAAACGCCCTTGAAACTTTGTGCTCGGATGGGGCTGCTTGCGTTATGTGACTCCCGGTGCATGGGCGTTGCAGCGAAATCCAGCCCGAGTTCGCAATGTTCGTGGTGAAATGTCTTTTCGAGCGTGAAAAAGACATTCTAGACAAAATTCAGAATGATTTCCGGCACCGGGGATTGCTTTGGTGGGCGGTGCGTAGACAGCACGAAAAAATTTCGGGGGGGGGGGGCTGAAGCCCCATAAGACCCCCCCCCCCCTGGCTACGCCCCTGATGTTCAGCAAACATCGAGCTGTATGCCCAACAGACAAATAGCTCGTTGCTTAAACAACACCTACCGTTAATAATAATATTGAACAGAGTCCCGCCACATTTCCTTTCTTCTTGCTTTCGTTGTTTGGAAAGGTCACAAGCTGTTAATGACATTTGATTCCGCCTCCCGGTTAGCCTCCTAAAAAACACCTATTCATATCAAAAGAATCGACAATTATTTATTTCTCATGCAATGTATGGGAATTTTAAAAAATCGCAGTTTTGCCCGAAAGGCGAAGCATCGATTGCGGTAGGAAATCAGTGGACAGCTGTAAAAAGTAAGGATAGTGGTTTTATCGGCCGTATAAACTTGTAAAAATACGCATAATAACTAAATTGACAAAGATAGTGTCAAGCGCGCTAAAGCAAACATGAACACATCTCACTCGATGACCGCGGAAACTTGCTGTCCAAACGCTGCAGTGAGGCGCAAAAACAGCGCAGAGCGGACTCTGTACCCCTCGCCGCAGATGTCTTTCAATATACAGCGGCCCTGCGGGATGCGCGCGGCCGCCCGGGCCCCCCGGAAAACTTCCCCTTCTCCCTACCCTTCTCACGAAGCCTTGCGCGCGACGGAAGACGGCGCGTTTCCTGCCGCTTTTCTTCGCTGAGCGCGCGAGATTGAGCCGCCGATCGTCGGCTCAACCCCGCACACTTTCACTGCACATTCACTATATGGCGACCGGCGACGATAATATAGTCCCTGGACTTCATACGGAACCTCACGGCGACGCCGATGTCGATGGCAGAAGTGCGCCTGGAGTGTCCACATAATTGCTGTCGCAATAAAACGTATACTGCGCAATCCGCTGTTAAATGGAACACACCAACGTGCGACTCTCACATTGTTGGCGCACTAGATACAAATGCTGGCTGAAGCTTCGTCAATCCATTGGTGCAGTGGTGAGTGCGAGCACCATCAAGCCCAAGCCATCTGCTCCAAAGTTAGCAATTCTGCTACTGCCAGAGGGCTGAACTCGTGTGTTCCCTTGGACAGGAAACAGCCCTGCACATCTCTAAAAAAATGTTAATAAGCTCACTGGAGCATCGACCGACACAGCGACGGGGGCCGTGCTACGGTGCGCAGCTACTAAAGCAGTCAAAGCAGGCGCATGCGCAATGACAGTGCTCTTATCTGAGCACCGTCTGCTACGCTATCCCGTTATGCTCGACATAGCCCCTGCAGCTTATCCGCTTCTGGCGGAGTGAAAAATCTGCCCGCTGGGTCCTGCGCTCGCAGTCGTCATGTGTAAGCATTTGCAGGCATCAGAATAAGTGATAATGAGGAGAGACTATGCCGACCTGAACGAAATAGTGCATAGCAGACGATGCTCGCACAGGACGCTCTCTGTCCACAAGACGTTTTACCCCCTTCAGTCACGAATTATGATCGACTGTGTATACATGTGTGAAACATAAATAATTTTATGCAGGGGTGCTTGAGACTCCGAAGAAAGCAAATCAAGGCAGCAGAATGGTCTTTGTTCATTTTGTGATGTGCGATCATAATTAAAAAGTAACTAAATATTTGAATACTGTAAAGTCAGTCATGCTACGTTTCTTCACGAAAAGTAATTAATCACCCTCTCGAATTGCATGCACAAGTTACTCATTTGGCGCAAGCCCCCCCCCCCCTCACCCCCGTTTCAAGAAATAAAAAAAAAATATTTCGAGGTTGCTATTGACCGGCCTTACGTCAAACGTCACATAAAACACAAAAGGGCCTTTACCAAAGCGGAACTCTGTAACGATACTTATCACTCGGAAGTAAAATGGAAGTAATTTATGTTAGCATAACGTTCAGTTTATCCTAGGCCTAATGTTTGTGATCTATACTTTACTACAACTGCACAGAAATGGCAAAAATACTTCGCGTCCACAAAACTGCACGCCGTGACTGAAGGGGCTACTCTTGCTGCCTTCGCAGGGGAACTCGTGGCGTGGCACTGAGCGACGTGCCGGTCAATGATTCCATTAGATTATTAAAAAGCTATAAAATGCGGGCAAAAATAACTGAATGGTGCCATTTTTGTTTATTTATTTTATTTATTTAAGGATATCTTACAGGCTCCTAGAGATATTGTGTAAGGGGGGAGAGTATACTCAAAGGTTATACAACAATTAGAATACATATGTGAATACATATACAAGAAAAACAGTGTAAAAAATGCGCTAATATGTGGTAATGTAGTGTTAAAAATTATGCAGAAGAGAAACAGAATGCTTTAGAACGCGGGAGGTCAGTGAACAAGAAATTTTTCACAAAGTAAAATATAAGCAATATAATTGCAGAGCAAGCGGGACAATATTTGGCTATAATAAAACAGTATTTAAGGGGTTGTAGTACAATAATAACAGGAAACAAGAAAAAATAACACGTTGGGTTATGTAGAGTTGGAAAAATGCGTTGCTAGAAGATGCTGGAATTTTTCCTGGTCACTCTTATAAGCGGTGGCGTTAGGAAGATTGTTCCAAAGGCGAATGGCTCTTGGAAGAGTGGAGTAGTTCAATGAAATAGTCTTTCCGTATACATACGCATGAAATTGAACTGATTGTACAGCCGGTGTGACCTGTAATGAGGAGGTTCAAGAGGCAGGACTGATGGTGCTGTATTATGGACATATTTGTGAGATAATGATAGCAAGGTTAATCACGACGATCACGCAAGGGCTGTAGTGAGAGGTCGAGTTTAATTTGTGTTATGCTTTTGTTATAGTCATAACAACGTGAAATAAAACACACTAAGAAGTTTTCATTTTTAGAGAAAGGCATTGAGGACTCCAGAGTTCGTTAAGCCTTCAAAATTGTAGTCCAACATCAGCAAGATGTCTGAAATGTTCACAGTGGTGTCAGCAGCCTAATATAATTTAGTCGCCTGAACACTCTACGAATCTATATCGCAAAGCAATATATTTCTTTTTCGTCTTATTAGGCATATACAACGCATGGTACGATCGCACGTGGGGTCCATGGCAAGCCTATAGTCCTACCAGCCATACGTATCCATAATTTCCCCAACTTGTTCCGTTGCGTTTTGATCCGTTCGAACCGGTTCCAACAGTTCGAACCGCCATCTTTTAGAGCCGCTACACGTTACATAGGACGCCATGTTGTACTGAGTTCCGATTTACAACACAGATGGAGCGGCGACGCTGTCGGCTTAGCTGGGAATTCAACAGCACCCAATTCACATTGCCACTAACTTCAGAAGCACTGCATTTCAAACGTGTTCCGTTAATTAAATCAGGATAGAACGATGCGATAGAGATGAAAAAAAAAAAGATATGCGTCGTTCCGAGCGCCATCAACTCTTGGGAGCGTACGAAAACGCTTAGGACCTGAAAGTAACAAAAAGTACACTCTGTTCATCTGGTATGCAGTCGTCAGTAGACAGCAATAAGAGATGCAAGGAACTCTGCTGTCCTGCAATATTCGTAGTATCTGTTGCCCCGAATCGCAGCTAGTACACGTTTGAGATGGTTAAACATAAAAGGGGAGGCTACATATTTGTTCCAGAATCAGTAAAATATGTGCGAATTCAAATGTCACTTTTTGATACGGGTCACTAGAGACCGCATTTCCAGACAATAAAGACGTGGGTTTTAGGGGCTTAAAACACGCACTTAAGCTTCATGTTAGGCACGATAGGGGCGGAAATAGGCGCTATAAACTGTTCTTTAACCACAACTTGTTCTGTGTATTGTATATGGGCCGCCAGTTTTCAAGTTAAGAAACTATCGCTGTGTTCGCTTGAGAAATCTTAAAGGGGGCCGTCATGTTATGTAAGCAATCGCTTTACAGTCCATTCCTTGCTGCAGGCCTCCTATTTAGAAATCCGCATGACAGTAGCTAACGAACTCAATACATTTGTTTTGACAGTATTTGACCAGGTAGCGTCTATTTAATAGCCTATCTTTCTTGCTCACAATGGCGCATCAATTGAAGCAAGCATGAAAGAACCCAAAATACGTCACAAACGCTTCTGAACGGTTAAATAGCGAAACAAAAATTTGTGCCCAATGCATGAAGTCAACACATATAGTCCAGCAAGGGAAAAAGCGCTAAATAGTGTAAGTTTACGAATCCTTGTAAAATTTATACAAATTGCCACACGCAATTAGAATATCTAGGTTGTGATTTTTTTTTCAGAATATAAGTTTGTAGGCTGAAAAGGAGAGCTAAATATTGACAGCAGGGAATAAAGCATTTTTGCATTGTTCTTAGGTTTCACGGCTTCTCGCATTCTGGGACTCATGAGCTATAGGATACCTCAAAACTCACTTGAACGAAAAAACAAAGCAATCGATGATTATTGTCTCAGTCAGGCTGAACCAAAGGACAAACATCTTCTACAGCTATTACGACCAGTATACTGGTTCATTAAACTTGTATTATGGTGTGAACTGTTGACGAGGAGCCTTTAAGCGCTCTTTGTATATCGCTATGACTTTATTCTTCGTTTTAATCACACGTTGAATGACAGTAGTGTGTATCTGCTTCCATAGACTAATTTAATTTTAAAAAGAGCTGGAAAAGGCGGAGTAATAGGCCGTATTTCTTAACTATTACAGTTCAGACCCGCCGCCCTCCGCTTGTGTGCCATTGCAATCGGGAACCGTTGTCTTACGAAAAATAAACCCATAAAAGCAGTCCACAGTACTTTCTGCAGTCTTTGCCTTTTTCCGCATAGCGCGTTGAGGTTGAGAGATAGCGCACGTCCTGTCTACTTCTAGTCTTCGTCTGTGTCATTTGCGCTATAAACGAAATATATATTATCGTACCAACTCGCCCAGCTGTGCTTCCTTTCAGTCAATATTCAATATTCAGTCAACTTCTCAAAGCTACAGTCTACGTTACATAGGGTTGCCAACTGTCCCAATTGAAGCGGGCGAGTTCTGGATTTTGCATATATATATATATATATATATATATATATATATATATATATATATATATATATATATATATATATATATATATATATATATATCTATCGTTTAGCGAGTTCAGCCAGTCAAGACGGCCAAATGTCCCTACTGCTTTTTCATCTCCTGCTAGGTAACAATGAACAGACTAGATTTAATTTTATATAACGTCGGACATCCAACTTGCACATTCTTTTTTGTGAGAGCGCCGCTCTTAAGGCATATTCACACCGAAAGCGGAGCGTCTAAGTTGCCAAGCGGATTTTCAACGCGGCGAGGCGGTGAGCGCGCGGCCCGCGTCGCAGGGAAGGCGGAGTATCTAGCGTTTTCGTGGCACACGTGTCGCCATCTCTTGGCACCGGTTGTCCGTCCTCAACGCGCGCGCGAGCGTCGTCACCGCGACACCGTCTGGCCAGCCGCTTACGCTCCTGCGGCGAGCGTCAGTGTTCCCGGCGTAACCGAGCGATCGAGCGCAGCGGATGAAAGAGCGAACGCGGAGTGCAGCGGGGGATGAAAAAAGCGGCGAGAGTGAAAAGAGCGCGATGAGGAACTCGGAGGAGGAGGATGCAGCGGAATGATGAGGCGGGAAATGGAGGAAGAGGGTATCGCGAAAGTGCGATAAGGGTAGCGCCACGCATGACGCGCAATGCGGAGACGATGGCTTCAAGATGGCGCTAGAGTATAGTACGGATCACGGAGGAAGGAAACTCAGGAGAGGCCCTGACGTCACTCTTTGTGAAGCTAAAGTGAAGCCGAAAATTGGCGTTGCTCATGGCGGTGCTCCGCCTATCGATCCAGCTCTCCTCTCTTGTTTACATTTCTCGCGAAACCACGCCGCGCTGCGCGCAACCGTAGTGCTCGGACCCGCGCGCTCCGCAGCAATACTAAACAATCGTTAGCACGTTAGCATGATTCCGCCGAAGAGGGCAAAATTTCCCGCGCATATTCCTTCGTCCGTTGGCATTGCCGTGGCTGCTGTGTGCCCACTCGTTACCCACGCGCTGCCTCTTGCGATCTCTCCCCCCCCCCCCTCGGTTAGCGAGGTAGTCGCAGCACACTTCGCTCCGTTTGCGATGTGCCGCACCAGACATTGTCCGCGCGAGCGAATATATCGCGAAATGAAAACACGTATGGATTTGCGCTCAAATCCCGCATTATGGAGTATCGCATTCATCGATGAATTTTTGAGCATAGTAACTAGTTGGGCTTGTTGGATGAAAGTAGTGGTTGGCTACAGCGCGAAAACCGACGGAAACAAAAGAAGCGCACAGAGTACCGAGACACAGCGCTCACTTTCAACCAAAATGTTCATTTTGCCTGTGCGCTGCTTATTGTACTTTATACAATAAGTATTGGTACTTTGTTTGCCTCCTTTGTCTCCGTCGGTTTCGCGCAGTAGGCTTCCAAGGTGAATTTTTTTCTTCTCTTGAATTGAAATAAACATAAGGCGGATTTAGCATGTGTCGTACGTGGCTCTAGTTCTGTTTTAGGTCCTAACCATTCACAGTACCTCTACCGGTATTGGTAGAGCCGTGTTAGTTAGGGAACTACGCTGCATCTTTATTGTTGTAGGTGGCGACCATTGGTTTAAAAATGAAGTATTGCTCAGATTTGTTGCGAGTACCGACTGGCGGCTCGTGACCCTCAGCAACGTTGGCGTCCTAACCGGCCCTCCCATTCCCCAGTCCCGACATGGTCCGCTCTAGAGTTGGAAATCTTAATACGTTTCAGAAATTGATGCACCATTCTCTCTCAAACACCACCTGTGGTGCAACGTGAATTGATGTGTCCACTGCCAAAGAAGTAATATTTTGCTGATCTTCTTTCTGGCATTGTTAACCAGTGTCACGCAGATGGTGAGAGGTCTTCAACTAACATTCCCTACGCAAGCGCTGATTATCTAGATCACATTGCAATTGCGCACGTTGCCATTAGCAACAACACCGGTTAACGCTACGAAGTCTAGTTTAAAGAAGTAACCGTTTGCGATTTGAAACAAGAAGAGTGCCACCAGAAGCATTTTAGGTGCTAAGTACAAACACATGCACATATGATGTGTTTTTTCTACATCATACAGATGCTCTTATAGATAGCCTATTAGATTAGCGAACGTGGCTTGTATTGCAGATAAGTTCTGCGAGGCCGACATAATTTTCTGCCGCTAATAACGTGAGTATCAGAAGACTACCTGACTAAACAAATTCGCAGTTCCGCACGAAAGGCGAAGCACCGATTGCGATATCAAATTAGCAGATAGCTGTACGAAGCAAGTGTAGTAGTTTTCTCGGCCGTATAAGCTTGTGAATATTCGCTTTCTAACTAAATTAACAATGAGGGAATGTGTAAGCGGGACGCAACGAGGACGTAGAAAGTAACAGACACCCAGAGACAGCTCTGTCTTTGTGTGTCTACTTCTCTCTACGTCCATGTTCAGACGCGCTTACATATTCTATAATGGATTCAAACCAACTAGCCGTCAACGTGTTTTAACTAAGTTAACCAGTACGGTGTGACGCACGCACAGGTAAACATGAACACATCTAGCTCAATGACAGCCAAAATTGTCTGTGAGAACGCTAGAGTCTGTGAAAACGTTGGCTCGTAGCCGCGAGCCAATTGACCTCCGTGCATATGTCACTTCAACGCGAACGAAACATCGAATGCACAGCGCATACGAAGCTACCGGCGCTACGCGCACTCTGCAAACATCGCAGATCGCTTTGCAGATGAGGCCCGCGCGGGCGCGCACATTGGCCACGAGGGAGGCCGCTTTCAAGACACACGAGCGCCGGCAACGTCTCCATATACGGCGTCTACCACGGCGCACGCGCATCGCGTGGCCAGAACCGTAGTAGACGCCGCGGTTGTCTCCCCTCTGTACGGAGTGGCGCACGAGGAGCACGTCGAGGCACCCTAGCAGCCGCGGAAGAAGAAGCGCCCCTCCTCCCTCGCATGGCCCCCCTGCCTCGCGCGCCACAGGAGAGTGCGCGCATCTGGGCGGCGTTCCTCGTCCGCGCACGCGAGATTGAACCGCGTTCGCCGGCTCAGCCCCACCCGCTTTCACTCATACGGAACCTCGCGGTGACGGCGACGGCATAAATGCGCGTGGAGTGTCCATATAATTGCTAACGCAATAAAAGTGTTCATTGCAAACGCGTTGAGGTCCCCGTGCTGCAAGGAATCCGGCGTCGGCGGCGGCGATGTTGCCCTCATGAGAAAAATGTCGATCCACGCAGGACCTCCGCGTGGCGCACAGTTGTTACTGAACTAATTGAATTTCTCAAAGTAAAATGCGTTAGAAAATTCGTAAAGTGCTTCTTACACACAACCTCCAGACGTGATAGCGTCGTATCGTAATTTGAATATACGAGAAAGCATAATTCTGTTACGCGAAACTCAAACACAAACCCCTTTTCCAGATGCCGTTTTATGTTTGTCCTAGCAGGAGGAGCACGCCCCAGAAAGCTCGCCTTCGTGAATAGTGTTCGCCACCTGCGTTTCCCGGTAAACATCGTGGTTACATAAGCTGTAGTTGCCGGAGTGATCTTTGAACGCTATCGCGTTCCATACTCAAAGTCGTAGCTTCCTAAGCGTACTCCAAATTTGATAAACTGTTTCGCTAGAACCTTGTAGGCATTTGTTTAGAGAGGAAATTTGGCGGCAGTAACATTTTAATGTCCCGTCTGCTTTCAATAAATCTTGATGATCGCGCCTCATTCGAGATATTCACCATCGAATTTCAACGCTCAATTCAAGCAACATAGAAATCGAGCACACACAGCAGCTGCGTAAGACGCAAATGCCGTGTGACGATGTGTGTAACAAAGTTTGAATGATGACATGTCATTGCATATACTGATACAACACGCCGCGGCAGATGGTTGCCGGGAAAAACGTGCCGTAGGATGAATGAATGAATGAATGAACTTTATTCCCCTTTTAAGAAAGGGGAGGGGCCGGGGGGGAGAGAGGGAGGTCTAAGTACTACAGTCCCAGCAGGCGTCCATCACCACATTATGTGGCTAGAGGTCCGTCTACCAGTCGTGGTAGGCCTCCGCTACCTCCTCAGCCCACCTCAGGACTCGGTCCTGTAGGGTGGGATCGGAGCTGCGCAGGGCGGTCTCCCACAGCTGCTCGCTACTAATTAATGGTTTGAGCTTGCGGGGGGGGGGGGGGGGGTTTGATGGGGCATTACCACATGATATGGGAGAGATCTGCTATGGGGACAGGGCAAAAGCGACACTTGGGTGTCGGGTATGTGGCGGGAAAGA
Organism: Dermacentor variabilis; assembly: GCF_050947875.1. Classification (NCBI taxonomy): domain Eukaryota; kingdom Metazoa; phylum Arthropoda; class Arachnida; order Ixodida; family Ixodidae; genus Dermacentor; species Dermacentor variabilis. The sequence continues at coordinate 161,975,494 of NC_134572.1, forward strand.
ATAAGTGCAAAATGCGCGGGGTAAGAAAAGTGCGAGTTTGTAGTTGTCGCCACAGTATTTCCCTCTGGCGCGTTCTAGACACAGAGAGAGGTGGATACAATAGGCGTTGGTTTCTGTAATGCGTGCAAATTTCATGGAATGTGACGAGTGTGTCTTTATTGGTGTGTTGTTGGGAGTCATTGGGTTTTAGAGTTAGGCCCATATTTGCGGCCACTCGGTCCGTGAATCCTCGAGCAGCGGCATGAGCCATTTCGTTGCCATGGAGTCCTTGATGTGCTGGAGCCCATACGAGAGCGATGTCTTTTTCTGGTGGGTGAGCTACAAGCAGAGAGTGCGCGAGGTTGTTAATGTAGCCGTTACTGAAGTTCCGGATAGCAGTCTTAGAGTCACTAATAATGACGTCGCAATTGGGTAGCCCCGATGCAAGTGCAATGGCGGCCTCTTCCGCGTCACCCGCCGAGGTGGTCTTGACTGATGCTGAACAAACAGTGTTGCCCTGGTTGTTTACGACCGCTATAGCATAACGATGTTGAGGGGTGTAGGCTGCAGCGTCCACATAGTACACTCCTTCAGCCTGTCCATAGCTGCATTGTAGCGCCTTGGCTCGACGTTTGCGGCGTTTGACGTGAAATTCGGGGTGCATGTTTCTGGGTAGGGGCTGGATGTGGTATTGGCCGTGTATGTTCGGAGGAAGTTGATGTCGCCTACTCTCGTTGAATGGTGGAGCATGATGAAGTTGTCTCAGGATCTCACGCCCAGCTTCAGTGGTGGTGAGTCTATGGTATTGTGATGATAGATGGGCTTCGGTTAATTCTTGAAGGGTATTTAGTGTGGCGGTGGCCATCACCCTTTGTGTGGATGCTCTAATTGGAACACCAAGAACGACTTTGTGTATCTTGCGAATCAAGCAATTCACAGTCTCCTCTTCCTGCCTAGAGAGTGAGAGATGCGGTAGTGCGAAGGTGATTTTGCTTAAGACAAAAGCCTTGATTAGTTGAATTAGCTCCTTCTCTCGAAGCCCTCCGTGTTTGTTGGAGATCCTCCCTATCAGGCGGAGCGTATTATCTACTGTTGTTTGTAGTGTTTGCAAGGTATGCTGATTTGCTCGGTTGCATTGGAGGTGTAATCCTAGGACCCTTATCCTGTCTACTTGGGGTATAGGGTGCCCTTCAATCGTGCCGTAGGAGTTTCTGCCGCGACTGGCCGCGAAGTTTAGTTTCAAGCTTCGTCACGGGGCGTTTTCGTCTGGTATGATAGGGGGGCTGCCTTTTCTGCTCTCAAGGCGCTCTCTGTTTCGATATTGCCTGGATTGAGCGTTAAAATCCTATGATAAATCTCTTGCGTTAGGTGCAATTCTGATGAGTTAAAGAAAAATGAGGGTGTATTAAAATGTGGCTCCCTACAAATTTGCCTTTTAAACAACCGCCCCCACGGTTCAGATTAAAAAAAAAGTAATTTAACCCTTTCAGTGTCTGGTTTTTTTCGAAGGTGAGGCACCGCGAGCATCGGATTTTTTTCTCAGATATTATGAAGCGAACACGGCAGATAATTTTTGGTTGTGCAGAAATGCTGAAAAAAATAACACGAATAACTGCAAATTCTTTGTTTGTGCGGTCCTCTCATTCCTGCCCGACAAAAGGAATGTCAAAGGGAACATGGCGTGACAGAAATGCGGAAACATAGCGGTATACGTGAGTGACGCTGAAAGGGTTAAAATATTGCGTTTTTTAGTATTCTGTCACGTTATTAGCGGCAAAGTATGTCTGCCTCATTGAAGAACTTAACTGCAAGAACGCCATGTTCGGTACGCTGAGTGTTTCTGTAAAAAAATATGTGTGTGTTGTAAAAACAAAGGATTAAAATAGTAATTTATAGGCGCAATAAAGTCAGTCATGAAACACATCCTAATCTCTAATTCGTGCTTGTGCGGGAAAAGGGAAGAGTGCCGGGGTACTGGAATAAATAGTCATTTGCGTGTAATCTGGTCATTAATGCTCACTTTTCTTAAATATTTTCTCGTCTCGAAGAACACACACCGCACATAGCCGCCTTCTCAAACCACAAGTCGTGAGAATAGAAAGTCTTTAAGAGCAAATGAGGTTTTGTACTGCGATATTGACATGTCTATATAACCGTGCCTCTTCCTCTTTATCCTATGTTGTGGCTATGTTTTGAAATGACTCGCTCTTTTATGCTCCTGTGAGTAAACGACTAACTTCAAAGCGAATGAAAAACTAATCTAGTTGCATTGAAACAACTAAACAGTTAGCTATAGTGATAGCCTGTAACCACAACTCTCAAGAGTCCTTTCTCTGATGTAAAATTCTGTATAAAGAGGTAGACAGTTTTAGTTTAGCGTACGTAACTATAGCGTACGCTATACGCTATCATATAGCGTACGCTAAGCAGCGCACGTTTTCTACAATTTTAGTTGGCCGGCGATATCTTCGGATCTCAGAGGCCATATGCTGTCGTTGCGGCTATTTCGCGCCTGTAGCGATAGGTGGCGCTGACATCTCGAACGTTTCTTTCGTTAGGCTTCGACTCGTTCGAAACGAGAAGCGATCTCTAAAACACCACGAGGTTATCCATAATACTGTGTCGTCGAAGCGGCCTGAGACTAAGCGAAAGCCGTTTACACAGTCATTTGCTACGAACGAAGTGCATTTTACAAAAGCAACGCCAAATTCAATTCGAAGCAGGCAGCCGGGACCGCCGCCATGTTTCCCGCAAACTCCGCAAAACCCGCAAAAACGCTAACGCTAACTCGTTTGCGTTGCGTACGCCCGCTATACCCGCTATTTCGTTTAGCGTTCAGCGCATGCGCAGTGACGACCCGCTATTTTTTAGCGTACGCAATGGTATAGCTACGCTATAGCCCGCCCTCGACCGCGAGAAACCTCTCCGTTAGCCGCTTGGCCGTCGACCCCAAGCGAAAGCTATCGAAGCAGCGTGCGTTGCGAGCATTCTGTCGCAGCACCGAACGTGTCTGTTATTCCGGTAATCACACACTAGCTGAACATTTCGATGGAACGGTGGAGGCATAAACTCAAGCTGGTGAAGTAACTTTAGCGTAGACGTACGTGAGCTGCCTGATACGGGTGCCTGCCTCCACGGTCCAGCCACCCGTTGGCGCAGAGCTTAACCGTCCAAAGAAAGAGCTAATATTGCTCTAACCAAGTGTAACATATTTTAAACATATATAAAAACAACGTGTTAACGATTACACCCCTGCGAAAATTTACACCAGCAGCAAAGAAGAATATATTTTGTTACTGCTACTGTGTGTGGTTGAGCTATATGCCACCAGGTGGCTGCACCGTGCGGACCATTCACATTTGCGCTTCTGTTCATGGCCAGGCCCTGTCCCCTTGCGCTTGCGTTTACCCTAATACCGGACTCGCGAAACGCTATTGCGTTAGTAATCTTCCGGTGTAAAGTGACAGCCGCAATCGCACAAACCCTGGCACCGATCAGATAGTGGCAGTCCGATGCGCTGCAGCCAGTCAGCTCGTGTACTGGCTTGCAGAGGGACACGATGTCGCAGCTTGACATATTGCCAGTCTGCAGTCCACAACGCAACAAAGTCGAATCAAAGTGCTCGCGAAAAGACAAACCGATACTGACGGCGGAGCTCTCGTCAAAGACGGAGCACATTGTAACACAAGCAGACGACACTTGCTGTGTGCCGGAAGTGCTTAAATGTACTGAAAAATTGTGCTTGTGCATTCTCTCTATGTTATTTTCTTTTTATAAAAACAAATTAACTAGCATTCCAACTATTACGAACATCATTTGTTTAGCATAAAGTTTGAAAAATTATCGGTCACGAGCCCTGGTCAGCCAATCGGATAGCTCGCCCCACTGACGTCATATGGGTGATTTCGGTCATATGGGTAGGGGCGGCTTAAAATTACGCCGAGCAGTGTGCTGAGATCGGCAGCGATGTGCATTTTTAAAACCTTATAATTACACGCTTTACGCAGAGCACTTAGATGTGTCAATTAATGATCAGAATGACCTACTCTAACGACTCAGTGGGTTTGTAGAAAATCGTCAAAATCGTTTCAGGGTCCCTTTAAGTCACTCAATGCTCGACTAGCTGCCCTTCAAGGTTTCCATGACAACGGAGTGACAAATAAAAGCGGGGCGTCCACAGCACCTGTCCCAGCGCGCCGTAGTTGTAGGCGTCGGCAGCGTCGTGGAAGTACACGGGCTCCTGGATGATGCCGGCGGGGACCAGCAGCCGGTTGCCGGAGAGATAGTACGCGTTCACCTGGCGGACACGTCATCGAACGATGTGAGGACACAATAGGAAAAAGGAGGTCAGCTCCTGCAGTGACACTTTTACTTATTTGTCGCGAAAGAGCGCCGAGAAATATTCTCACCTCGTATAGGATAAAAAGAAAGAGCTCAACAAACATCAAAGCTAACAGTGAAGAGAGAACGAACATGCACCCACAATTGTCGCAAAACATACGTAAAAAAATGTTACAGGGTTTTACGTGCCAGAACCATGATCGGATTATGAGGCACGCCGTAGTGGGGGACTCGGATATTTGGACCACCTAGGGTTCCTTAACGTGCACGTAAATCTAAGTACACGGTTGTTTTCGCATTGCGCCCGCCATTGGAATGCGCCCGCCATGCCGGGATTCGATCCCGCAACCTTGTGCTTAGCAGCCTAACACCATTGCCACGAAGCAACCGCGGCGGATAGAACATACGTATGTTACAATATGAAGCTGCACCAAGTTGCTAACCGGCCAGGTACAGTAGCTGAATAAACAAACAACAATCATAAAATGCTAATGACAAAATATTTTGTCAAAAAAGATACGTAGACCAATAAGAGGTTGAATTAGCTACAGGGGGATAATGGCAGCAACGCCGAGATGCCCTACTTAAATCTGCTATTTTTTCACGTAGGTGGGAAAACGCAACGCAAAGTCATATCGCAGCGACAACGTCTATGCATTCTTGCTGCTGTACCCACGGTCCCTTACGCTATTGTGTGAAATGTAATATGATGTCACAGTTTCCCCGAGATCTTTACTGCTTCTCGGTTGCGACGCCGAACCGAATCCGGGCCCTACAGTGGCGTAGCGATTAAAAGGGATAGCTGAAGACATTGAGGAAATTAATAACGGGAAGACTGAAACCAACGATAAGTTGAATGCCATGAACAAGCATCTTGAGAAAATTGGCGAGCTTGAAAAACAAGTCTGTGACTGCGCAAAAAGAATAGCATAGCTGGAAAGCGGGCTTAATTACGGCTATGACGGAGAAAGTAGACGCTCTAGAAAATAGAAGCCGGCCATCTAATCTTATCATATATGGTCTCAAATAGTAACACAATGAAACAGCTGAATCTTTACGCGATACCGCTGACGAAGGTATATTTGAAGCTGTATTAGAATTTGCTACCGCAGGAACCGAAAGAATTCATCGGATGGAGGCTCGAAAGCCGTGTAAGGAACACCAAGTGAGACCAGTAATATTAAAGCTACTGGACCACCGTGACAAAATTGGAATTTAATAACGATACTGAAAATTGAATGGCTCAAGCTATTCAATAACCGACGACTTTTCCCAATCTATTCGCAACGTCAGAAGGAAGCTTTACCAAAAAAAAAAAGGAAACTGCGACCACCCAGAGAAGGTTACATTATGTTACGTTTCGCCTACGACGCGCGGTATAGCCGGCGCGGATGCAACGGACGCCGGGGCTTCGTTCAAAGCGGCAGACATTTTGGCCCGTTCGGCGCCGCCGCTACGCCTCCCCGCCAAGCGCGTCCAGGCATGTTCCAATGCCACGTGTTTTCGTGTGCGCGCGTGTGTGTGTGTGCATGTTGGTGCCCACGCTTGTCAAAGCGCGGCAGCCGGGGAGAGGAGCTCCCCCAACTGTGAAGCGAGGTCTGAGCGGCGCCGGCCCGGCGGATGCGTCACCTACTCGTCTCAACGTCCCCGAGCGGCGCCGGCCCGGCGGATGCGTCACCTACTCGTCTCAACGTGGCCGAGCGGCGCCGGCCCGGCGGATGCGTCACCTACTCGTCCCAACGTGCCCGAGCGGTGAAGTCACGTGCGCGTCTATAGAGGCGTTCCTTCTTGCCCTCAACTGCGAGAGTATAAAAGCAGCTGCCCCCGGACGCCGAGAGAGGCTCCGATTTCTTCTGTTGAGTAACGTGCTCTCCCGTCTCTCCACTTCGGTCGACCTGACCGCCCGCTCTTATGCGATGCTAGAATAAACAAGTTGTTCTGTTACCAGTCGACTCATGCTTTGCCGGGACCTTCGAATGCTTCCAGTTGTGCCCCAGGCCGCCAGGCCAACGCTACCCTTGGGGCTTGCGACCCAGGTGCAACAACGCGCGTCAGCGCTGAGTTTCCAACAACTGTCTGCCAGCGGTGAGATCGCGACAACGGAGGCCAGCAGCGAAGATATGCAGTTGACTGTATGCTGAGCAGCACAACGACCATCCGGGAGCAGTGCAACGAGCCCTGTGTGATGACTGGTTGCCTGCAGCGGAACGACTGCGCTGAATTCTTGGCTGCGAGGTTTGGTGAGTGCGGGACTTTCTTCTTCTGAGTTTTGCCAGGCTTTTGTTAGCGTCAGAAACAGAGCTGGTAATTGTGGTTGTCGTTGCTGCCGGGTTAGTTTGCGGCAAGACAATAGTAGGCAGTAGAGAAAGCAGCATTCAGAGCAGCCATGGATTTGAAGTCGTTGCGCAAACCGAAATTGCTGGAGCTTGCAAGAGAGTTGGGTCTGGATGTCTCGCACAAACTCAAAAAACCAGAACTGCTAAGGGCTATTCTTGAGTTAGAAGCTGAGGATGACGAGCTGTCGGAATGCCTTGAGACCATTGAGGAGAGGGAGACGGCAAAAAGAAAGGAGCGCGAACTTAAAGAGCAAAAAGAGAAACAGGAGCGCGAACGAAAAGAACAAAAACAAAAAGAAAAAGAAGAGCGCGACTACGCTTTGGAAATGAAGCGTCTCGAGGTAGAGATGGAACGCGCTCGTAATGGAAGTCAGGCACACGGTGCAGGAGAACGAGTATTGTTCAAAATGACTGACCTGATGCGGCCGTTTAAGCTTGGAGAGGACATTGGTTTGTTCCTGGTTAACTTTGAGCGAACTTGCGAGAAGCAGGGGTTCTCTCGGGAAACGTGGCCACAGCGCTTGCTCACTTTGTTACCCGGCGAAGCGGCCGACGTAGTCGCTCGCTTGAATAGAGAGGAGGCAGAGGATTTCGACAAAGTGAAATCGAGTCTGCTAAAAAAGACAGGCTGTCAGCGGAGGCGTTCCGTCGGAAGTTTCGGGAAAATGAGAAAGGCAAAAGTGAGTCATATACAGAGTTTGCCTACAGGCTTATGTCAAACATGCAGGAGTGGCTCAAAGAAGAGAAAGCGTTTGGTGACCACGAGAAAGTTCTGCAGTGTTTCGGGCTAGAACAGTTTTATAGTCGGTTACCTGAGAACGTGCGGTACTGGGTCTTGGATAGGCCAGACGTTAGTACAGTGGCTAAAGCCGCTGAGCTAGCCGAGGAGTTTGTGACGCGTCGGGCTCGCGGAGCTAAGACGGTCAAAAGGGTGAATTTGGCTCGAAGTTTGAGAGGCCGAAGTTCACGCCCATAAGATTAAAGGGGGACACACGTAGTGCGGATGCGAGTGAAAGCAGTCCGACAGAACGTAAGGAGACGGCGGCTGCCGAAGCCGAACGCAGAAAGCGGTTCGAGACGAGGCAAGCGCGCGTGTGTTATACGTGCCAGAAGCCGGGTCACTTTTCGGCGCAGCGTCCGGAAACAAAAACAAAAGTCGTGTTTTTGTCATTATGCAGCACTGACGAGAACATGAAGCTTCTCGAGCCTTACATGCGAGACCTCCTCGTGAACGGGAAAGAGTGCCGAGTGCTTCGCGATTCCGCAGCTACGATGGATGTAGTTCACCCCTCCTACGTAGAACCCGATATGTTCACGGGCGAGTGCGCATGGATCAAGCAAGCCGTGGAAGCTCATAGCGTGTGTCTGCCCGTAGCAAAAGTGCTTATTGAAGGACCTTTCGGAGCGCTTGAGACGGAGGCCGCAGTGTCATCTATGCTGCCCCCCCAGTACCCGTACCTATTTTCGAACAGGTCCGATCACCTCCTGCGCGAGAAGGGGCTTTTGTTTGGTGAGGCTAGCGTTCAGGCCTTAACCAGATCGAAGGTTCGGGAGCTCGCTGCAAAGGCGGTAGTTGCGGCGCCGACGTTGTCGAACAATGAAAAAGGGTCAGAGGCGCAGCAAGCTGATATTCAGAGCACGCCCGAACTGAATAAAATTGAGCCTGTAGCGTTAAAGGCACCAGATACTGGAGAGGAAATTCCCGACACGGGAAAGTTAGAAGAGCTATCTGCAGATTTGCTCATCGCGCCTACGTCAGACGGACTTGAGAGGTTGCTAAAAGTCAGCCGGTCGGCTTTGATAGCCGAGCAAAAGAAGGATGGCAGCCTAGAAAACATACGCTGCATTGTCAAGGGAGGTATCGCCAAGAAAAATGCTCGCTTTGTGGAAAGAGGTGGGGTCCTGTACCGGAAGTATCTAGACCGCAGGGGAGTGGAGTTCGATCAGCTGATCGTTCCTCAGTGCTCCCGTCAGGATCTGTTGCGCTTGTCGCATGGGGGTTCGTGGTCCGGACACCTAGGAGTTAAGAAAACTAAGGACCGTCTCTTGCAAGAGTACTATTGGCCAGGGTGTTTTCGGGACGCAGACCACTTTGTGAAGACATGTGACACCTGTCAGCGGGTGGGCAAACCAGGGGACAAATCGAGGGCGCCGTTGAAGTTGGTACCTATCATTACGGAGCCTTTTAGACGGCTCGTTATTGATACAGTGGGACCTCTGCCGGTAACAGCCACGGGGTACAGACACATTTTGACTGTGATCTGCCCAGCGACAAAGTTCCCTGAAGCAGTGCCGCTTAAAGAACTCAGCTCAGTTGAGATAGTCAATGCACTACTGTCCATATTTGCACGAGTTGGTTTTCCTGCGGAAATCCAGTCAGATCAGGGCACGGTGTTTACGAGCGCTTTGACGACAGCCTTTCTCGAAAGGTGCGGGGTAAAGCTGTTACACAGCTCGGTGTACCACCCACAGTCGAATTCCGTTGAGAAGCTCCACTCCGTCATGAAGCGCGTGTTGAGAGCATTGTGTTTTGAACAACAAACGGACTGGGAGCTGTGTCTGCCTGGGGTGATGTTTGCATTAAGGACCGCGCCGCATGCGGCTACGGGGTTTTCGCCAGCTGAGCTGGTGTACGGTCGCTCGCTGCGATCTCCGCTTCGCATGCTTCGAGAATCGTGGGAAGGCAGGGGCGACGACCCAGTCGTGGTGGAGTACGTGCTTAAGCTCCTCGAACGCTTAAGAAGGGCACAGGAGTTGTCAGGTGAAGCAATGGCAAAGGCCCAGCAGAGGGCCAAGGTTTATTATGATCGGACAGCCAGGGCCCGTCGTTTTGAGGTGGGCGATGAGGTCATGATATTGCGCACATCGCTAAAAAACAAACTAGACGTGCAGTGGGAGGGCCCAGCACGAATTGTTCAAAAACTGTCGGACGTCAACTACGTGGTGAGTCTGCCAGGAAAGCGGAAAGCACAGCAAGTTTACCACTGTAATCTGCTCAAACCCTATAAACAACGGGAAGCAGTGGTGTGCATGATGGTAAACGTTCCTGAAGAGCTTCCGGTCGAGCTTCCGGGACTAGGCTCAGTGACGAACAGGAAAGACACCGATCAAGTCATTAGTGACTTAATCAGTAGAGCATCGCTGTCGCCTGAGCAGAAAACCGAACTACACCAGCTCTTACAAGAGTTTCAAGGTCTGTTCTCTGAGAGGCCTGGTAGGACTTCTGTCCTTACTCATGATATAGAACTTACCTCCCCAGAGCCAGTACGATCCAAGGCGTATCGGGTGTCACCCCGCCAGAGCGATATTATGGAGGCTGAGGTAAAGAAAATGCTACAGCTCGGTGTTATTGAGGCAGGTGAGAGTGATTATACCTTCCCTTTGATTTTAGTTGAGGTACCGGGCAAGGAACCTCGTCTTTGCGTCGACTACCGCAGGCTTAATTCCATCACTAAGGATCAAATTTATCCGATCCCTAACATCGAGGAGCGCCTTGAGAAAGTTAGTAGCGCTCAGTTTATTTCCACCCTAGATCTTGTCAGGGGTTATTGGCAGGTTCCACTTACAGAAGAGGCTAGTAGGTATGCGGCGTTCATTTCACCAATGGGAACGTTCCGTCCTAAAGTTTTGAGTTTTGGTTTGAAGAACGCGCCATACTGCTTTTCAAGCCTCATGGATAAAGTGTTGCGGGGACAGCAAGAATTCGCTTTACCGTATCTAGACGACGTAGCGATATTCTCCGCATCCTGGTCTGAGCATATGGCCCACTTGCGGGCAGTGCTAACCCGCCTGCGCGATGCGGGCTTGGCAGTCAAGGCTCCCAAGTGCCAGTTAGCACAGGCCGAGGTTGTCTACCTCGGTCACGTGATTGGACGGGGTCGTCGCCGCCCCTCTGAAATAAAGGTGGCCGCTGTGCGAGACTTCCCGCAACCGCGCACGAAGGCCGATATTCGGTCGTTCTTAGGTGTCGCCGGCTACTATCAGAGGTACATCCCCAGGTACTCTGATATCGCGGCTCCCCTGACGGATGCTCTAAGAAAGACAGAGCCGCAAACAGTCGTCTGGGACGAGACAAAGGAAAGAGCTTTTAGCGCCCTAAAGAGTGCCCTAACAAGCCAGCCTGTGCTACGATCGCCCGACTACACAAAAGGGTTTGTTGTTCAGTGCGATGCTAGTGAGCGAGGCATGGGCGTTCTACTGTGCCAACGGGAAAATGGAGAAGTAGAACACCCCGTCCTGTATGCTAGTCGTAAGCTGACCAGTCGTGAGCAGGCGTACAGCGCCACCGAGAAAGAGTGTGCGTGTCTCGTGTGGGCCGTTCAGAAATTGTCATGCTACCTAGCCGGCTCGAGGTTTATCATTGAGACGGATCACTGCCCTCTCCAATGGCTGCAGACCATCTCTCCCAAAAATGGCCGCCTCCTGCGCTGGAGCCTCGCTTTGCAACAATATTCCTTTGAGGTGCGTTACAAAAAGGGGAGTCTCAACGGTAACGCCGATGGCTTAAGTCGAAGCCCCTAACGTAGGAATCAGCCTCAAAATTGTTTGTTACTGATGTTTTTCTTCCTGAGGCACGATTTTTAACATATTGCTTTTGTGTAGTGTTTCAAAGTGATGATGTGCTTTCTAGTGCAATTTTCCAATTTGTGGACGCGTTCTGAGTGCTGCTAGACTACTGTAAGGAACTAGGCAGTGGTATAAAAGGGGAAAGAGCCTGGCAGGGCTTAGTGAAGGTTGTGCCGTGCTTGCTGAATGACCGGTTGAGTTTCGGCGTAGTTCTAACGCTTGCCGGGAACGAGAACAAAAATGTCAACTCTCCCGAAGTCACTTTGCAGTGTCCTGTGTGAACCTGAACGAGAGAACGAGGCCTTCTCTGTGCGCTGCGCTCAAGAAACGTCGAGGGACGCCCGACTTCGGTTATGAGCATCATCGAGCGACATCCCTCCGGACAGCGGATGCAGTCCCCTGACCATCGGGATCTCCTTCCCCCGGCGGGGCGGTCTGTTACGTTTCGCCTACGACGCGCGGTTTAGCCGGCGCGGCTGCAACGGACGCCGGGGCTTCGTTCAAAGCGGCAGACATTTTGGCCCGTTCGGCGCCGCCGCTACGCCTCCCCGCCAAGCGCGTCCAGGCATGTTCCAATGCCACGTGTTTTTGTGTGCGCGTGTGTGTGTGTGTGCATGTTGGTGCCCACGCTTGTCAAAGCGCGGCAGCCGGGGAGAGGAGCTCCCCCAACTGTGAAGCGAGGGGGTCTGAGCGGCGCCGGCCCGGCGGATGCGTCACCTACTCGTCTCAACGTGCCCGAGCGGCGCCGGCCCGGTGGATGGGTCACCTACTCGTCTCAACGTGTCCGAGCGGCGCCGGCCCGGCGGATGCGTCACCTACTCGTCTCAACGTTCCCGAGCGGCGCCGGCCCGGCGGATGCGTCACCTACTCGTCCCAACGTACCCGAGCGGCGAAGTCACGTGCGCGTCTATAGAGGCGTTCCTTCTTGCCCTCAACTGCGAGAGTATAAAAGCAGCTGCCCCCGGACGCCGAGAGAGGCTCCGATTTCTTCTGTTGAGTAACGTGCTCTCCCGTCTCTCCACTTCGGTCGACCTGACCGCCCGCTCTTATGCGATGCTAGAATAAACAAGTTGTTCTGTTACCAGTCGACTCATGCTTTGCCGGGACCTTCGAATGCTTCCAGTTGTGCCCCAGGCCGCCAGGCCAACGCTACCCTTGGGGCTTGCGACCCAGGTGCAACAACGGGCGTCAGCGCTGAGATTCCAACAATTACCTTACGATAAAGTTCGCATAAATTGCCACCTTTTCATCGGGGCCACCCTTTCATCATGCAAAGGTCAGTCCTGTACACAAGTCAGGTGACACTTCTTCCCCTGCTAATAACTACAGACCCACCTCACTTACATGTACCTCTTGTCAAATACCTGAACACATATAATTCTAAAGTATCTAACAGAATACATCGAATCTAACATACTACACCCTAATCAGCATGGTTTTCGTAGTGGTCTATCGAATGTTACCTAATCAGTAGAAATACTACATGACTTTGCCAAAGACATTAAGAACCAAATTCAACTTGACGTAATTTTCCCCCCAATATTTCGATCGCGTTTGTCACCTTAAACTGATCTATAAATTAAGATGCCTTGTAGGAGATGGTACGCTCAGGCGTTGGATTGAAGATTATCACTCAGATTATCACCAGTATATACAGTTAATGGTTGTTTCAAGACACCGTTCCCGTTTTATCTGGCGTACTGCAAGGTTCTACTGCTCTTCTTGATGTACATAAATGATATAACTAATAACATTGATGTAAATAACTGTACACTGTATCAAACAATCAAAGCCCGTGATGGCCGAATGAAACTTAATAATTCTCTAAACGTAGTAATAGCGTGGGGAATATGTTGGTAAATGGTATTATTCGCGGAGAAAACAATTTATATGAGCATAACAAAACAAGAAATTAACCATCCTCTTTCTTTGCATCATTAATATTCTCATACTACGGAATGTGTCACTGTATAAATAACTGGCTGTCTTGATAAGCTGTGAGCTTAATTAGCTGGAACGCGCATGCGCAACAAATCTATAAAAAGCCATTGAAGAAACTTTTCTTTCTTTAAAGTTCACTTACTCGTTCTACGTAACGTATACAGAGCCTTATTGCCAAGATTGTGGTGCTTTAGCCACGCTCGAACACATGCTCTGGTCTTGCGAAAGAATTGAAGACTCGGCGATCAAGGATGCGTCCAGGTGGGAGGCTGCACTTCGCAGGCCGTACCTGGATGAACAATTCTGGGCTGTCCAGCAGGCTCACGACGTGGTCGTGAGGCTTGCCCTTCCGGTCCCGACGTGGGAGCGGCCCGCTTAGTGATTAATTATCACTACTTGCAGGACCAAATAAAGTTTTCCTTCCTTCCTTCCTTCGTTCTACGTACGAAACACGACTTCTCGCTTACGCAAGTCTCATCCGACCAATATTCGAATCAGCCAGTGTTCCGTGGTTTCTGTATGGTAGGGACCATATCCTTGCACTCGAAAGCATAGAAGGTAAAGTTGTGTGGTTTGTTTTCATTCGTTACAGGCGTACTGATTCCCCAACTGAATATCCGCAACTCGCTGACCTCGCAACTTTGTCCAGCCAAGCCAAAGTCCGCATGTTGAAATTCTTGTATTTCTTGTTACACGATAGTTTCAAGCTAAATCGCAGCTGAGTCATTCATTAGAAGCAGTTCTTCCAGACAAACGCCACACAAACATAAATTCACCTTAGAGGAATCTTATTGTGTTAACGTATTCCGCTTGTCCTTTTCCCCACATGCAACTAGAGACTCGAATTTCTTGGATGAATTTATTGGTGTTCAGCCAACGCTAGAACTCTTTACTGAACTCGAGGAAGAAGCGGCTCGCCACATTCATATATCGTGTTGCTGACTCTCTTTTTCTTCTCTCGTTGTTGTAGTCTGCATGTCCGAATTTTTTGGGTAAAAATAGTTGTATTCGTTTAACTTCAATATTTTTCTATTGTGCGTATTTTCTGTGGTTAGCTTACTTGTTATGAGCATTTTATATATGTCTTCACTCCCGCTCCCTTAATAATCCCGGTGAGGGAATGACAGTAACTCAACATTAATAAATTAAAATTAATTAGGCTTAATGGTGGCGATGATTACAGTGACTAGGAAAAACCAACTGTTATTGTACCTACTCTTACCTCTGCTGTATCTTAAGTACATTACCTCTTACGTTTTTTTAAAATCAAATGTTCGGGTGTGCTCCAACGTTTTATGTTTCTCTTTGTACTGACGTATACCTACGATATTTGTTCTCTTCACTTTTTTTCTCTTGTGCATTAACTTTTCCTTTTCTGTCACTGTATTTAAGTGAAGGCTTTGTTGCAGACATCTGTTGCAATATTCCATGCTGTGTTCATGAAAATGGACACTAAAACCTGGTTAACAAATTTGAAGCGAATCCTCAGTATATATGTAATTGCATGTACTGCACTTATACGAGATTTCTAGGGGAATTTCACTTGCTTCTCTAGATCAGTTATTTCGTTATATCCCGCCTCGTTATAACGAGGTTTGACTGCATGTCTTGACTGCAGATGTCTTGTTTCGTCTTCTTGACTTCCTTGCGTTGCTTTTTTCTGAAGTACTTGCGCAGCACATGCTTGTAGAACTTCATATTAAAGTTCCATCCGGGCACTTAAAGAGACACTAAAGAGATAAAATAATTGGAGTTGTATTGGTAAATTACCCTTGTACAACATGAAAAATATCTTTTACCAAAAAGGCGTCCGCTCGGCTTTAGTGTTTTACTTAGCCACCCTGTCTCAAATACAAATAACAGAAAAACAACTTTGAAATTAGCGACGTCACTGAGACCTACCGTTACCGGTGTTATGGCGCGAAATTCGAGAAATGCAACTTCGTATTTCATTTTTATTGTTATAGTAATCAACATATCACTGCGAAATTAGCCGAAATAGAGCTTTGAAAGAATACGTTATGAGTCAAACTGAATTAGTTTTGCTCCTTAGTTGTCTCTCTAAATAACGATAAAGTAAACGAAAGCAATGTCGGCACCTTGTGCGCGTGCGTCACAGCCACGTCAGCGTCGTCGCCTCCAGCGCGGCGCTGCTGTTCCTGCAGGAAGTGGCGCAGTGCCAGCCACGACGACAGTGACTTGTCGGGGCGAACGTCGTCCAGCGTGGCGAAGTACTGGTCCAGCTGGGACTCGCGCGAGAAGCGGTCGGGGAATCCCAGCGTCACGGCCATGGCGGCTGCCTTGCTCAGCGCCTTGGTGCGCGTCGTACCGCGCAGCCAGGAAGAAGAGCGCAGCGCCCTCTGCAGGGCTGCACGCACGTCCTCGGTGAGGTTCTCGGCCGCGGAAAGAACGCTGGGCGTGACCGCTGCGATGCAGGCAGAGCGACGATGACCGGACCATTCTTAGGAAAGTTAAGAGAGGGAGCTGGTGACCCTGCAATCGTTTAGCTATAACGGAAATGATGAGGCGATCCATGCAACCTATTTCAACCACCATAACAACGGTGATATCGAATTTGCGAAGTAGCACCGAATTCGCTTTTAAAGGCCATCTGTAACAGCCATATATTCGCAGGCCACTTGTACAATACCTGCCATTCTCAATTCACAAATTTAAGGCAGGATTAGCTTTGTGTGGCCGTACATCAGCGCCAGGACTTGATGGAATTTCTTGCTGAGCTCTGTGTCATCTGGGTAAGCGAGCGAGAGTGGTTCTTCTTGAGCTGTACAATGAATCTTGGCGAGATCGCACGCTACCCATAAGCTGGAAGAAAAGTCGCCTTGTTACACTGCTGAAGCCTGGCAAGTTGCCGTTGGAACTATCATTATATCACCCAATCGCTTTGGCAAGTTGTGTGGGCAAAGTAATAGGGAGGATGGTCCTAGTACGCCTGGAGTGGTACTTGGAGTACCACAACACTTATCCGGATGCAATGGCGGGGTTTCGCCGTGGTCGATCATCGATCGATAACGTCGTCGACCTGGTCACCCACCTTCAGTGTGAGAAACTCCGCAAGCGTCTGTGCGCTTCTTTGTTCCTCGACGTCAACGAGGCGTGTGATAACGTGACGCATGAAGTCATCCTTTCTGCTCTCGAAGAGGTAGGAGTGGGTGGTCGGATGTTTCAATGCATGCGCATCTATCTCTTCATACGATCCTTTCTTTTTAACACCGCGCTAGGCCGTGCTTCCTTACATTATAGCCTCCGCGGCGTCCCCCAGGGTGGTGTACTGAGCCCGGTGCTAATTGATCTAACTCTATTTGCTCTCCTTGAGCACGTGCCAAGCACCGTCAGGCTATGAATGCACGCGGGGAGATCTGCACTTGGACGTCTGCAGTAACACGTCTACAGTTGCCAGCGAGAATTCAGAGAGCTCCCTCCCAAACTGATATCTACCTCCGTTACCGAGGCCCGGCCTCCGAGAAATGCGCATTAGTGCCATATACGCGCAAACCAATGAGAAACCAGAGCGTAATGGTAAATGGCCAAATAATACCATATGTTCGATCTTAAAAGTTTCCAGATGTCATAATCGGCAGGGAATTGTCATGGAGCCCTCACGTATCAAACGTGAAAAAGCTGTTAACAGGCATCTGCCACCTGTTCAAGTTTTCCACTGGCAAGACCTGGGGAATGTCGACAAATGCTATGCTACAACTATACAGGGTGCTTTCTCTCGGCTTTCTGAGGTACAGCTTCACATCAATAACCATCGCAGGCAGAACGAATCTACCTAAAATACAAAGTGTTCAGGCTCAAGCACTCCGGATATGTCTAGGCCTGCCTCAGAGTGCATCAACAGTGGCGACTATAGCAATCGCTAGAGACCACCTTGTGAAGACCCACAGCACTGAGGACCCATATAAGGCATCTTGTCAGGACTCCTCGCCACTCCCTAGCCTCTCTACCAGCGGAGAGACCACGCACCTCTTTCAGCCAAACTATAACCGCGATGTTGAATCATTGCCACCTCGTCTCACGCCTGCTGCTAAACCTTCTATTACTCCATATTGCCTCACTGAGCCAAAAATTAACCTGATGGTACCTGGCATCACGAAAAAAGCTGATCTATCATCACCAGCCCTTAAACAGCTCACGTTACAACTTTTGTACAAGGACTACCGTGACTGTACGCATATCTACACTGATGGATCTCTCCTGCCAGACGGCTCCGCTACGGCAATCGTGACACCAACGAAAACTACAGCTACCAAAGTTAGGACGACTCACGCGACAACATCGACGGCAGCAGAGGTCGCAGCGCTCGTTACCGCACATCATTTCGTCGATGATGAAACGCCACACAAATGGACGATCTTCTGCGATTCAAAGGTGGCACTGCAGTCTCTACTATCACCTTTACGAAGCGGACCGTACGAACAGCTAATATTTCAGATCACAGAGACGATGCACCATATAGGTGCTGCAGGCCACGAAATAAATTTCCAGTGGCTTCCAAGTCACTGCGGGATTATCGGCAATGAACGGGCCGATCCGGCTGCCCGTTCAGCCCATACTGAGGACCACCACGTACGTACCAATATGACTTTCTAGAACTGTCTCCGCACGGAAGCTCCGCCTGCTTGCTTGCCAATGCACCACGTCGCAATGGAATGAGCCACATTTCAAGAATACCCGACTATACTTTCATGATCCCACATTAAGCCTTCGTGTCCCATCAAAGCTCCGCCGTGAAGATGCCACGCTTTTCCATCGACTGTGGTTGGGTGTTGCTTTTACCGAAGCCTATGTGTTCCGCATAGGGGTGGCCGAAACCGCAACCTGTGACCACTGCGGCCATGAACAATCGATTGGCGATATTTTGTGCGACTGCCCGCAGTACAGTCCACAGACACAATCCCTTCGCCGCAAATTCAACCAGCTGGACGACTGACCACTATCGCAAGAAGGAATTCTACACCATCGACAGGACCTAATATCCCAGCAGAAGGCCGTCGAAGTGCTACTGCGCTTCTTGCGATCTGCCGGCCTCTGTTAACGTCTCTAACTGGAACGCCCTGCTTGTGTGTGTGTGTGTGTGTGTGTGTGTGTGTGTGTGTGTGTGTGTGTGTGTGTGTGTGTGTGTGTGTGTGTGTGTGTGTGTGTGTGTGTGTGTGTGTGTGTGTGTGTGTGTGTGTGTGTGTGTGTGTGTGTGTGTGTGTGTGTGTGTGTGTGTGTGTGTGTGTGTGTGTGTGTGTGTGTGTGAATTTTCTTTTAACCCTTTTCTCTCAGTCCTCTTTCTAGCCCCTATATCCCAACCCCTGTGTAGGGTAGCAAACCGGGCACTAATATCTACTTAACCTATCTGCCTACCCTCTTCATCTCTATCTCTCTTGTTAGCGTTGAATTAAAACAATCAAATTGTGACCAAACGAAGCAAAGACAAAGAATGTTTTGGTGGCTTTGTTTGCTCATGATAAACCCTTGCGTATTATTCCTATTCTATCGTAATTCCGTTCTTCCTTTCTTATTGCACCTCGCTCTATTCATTATTTTACCTAAATTCTTCATTACGCTGTACATATACGTAATTGTTTGTTAATGGTTAGTTAACCGTGTAACACGAGGATCGGAAACATGGATGATAAGGCACCATCGAACAAATTACATTATGCAAACCCTGACATACAACGTACCCGCGCAATTAAATCAACTGCAGAAGTGCGTAAATGGATTTACGGTTCTATCACGCATGCTATTGCGCGATATCTTTGTCTTTATAAATTTCACCTAACGGTTTGAAATTTGTAAATTAATTGGTTTCCATACCTATTCAGAATGTATTCATCACATGTATATTCATTTCATTCCTTGTAAGTTGCACGTGCACATTCTTTACAGTTGCTTAACTTCCTTTTTATTATTGCTTTTAATAATGTTCATTTTTTTAAAGTGTAACAGTACATATTCCCCTGGCCCTAATGTTATTCACCCGAATTTCAGTGCGCTCGTACTGATTATGCATGTATGAAGATCTATTCATCTATTCAGGGATCTATTCAGGGAAGTGGATTTATACCACGTGTTGTATTAATGAAGCTACTTACGAAAGCTTATTGTTTGTACTGCGGATGTGTGTGATGCCGATGTTGCCTGGTGGTGGCCCCCTGGCCTCGTCAAGCTGTATGTTTACAGCTTTCTTGCCAGGGTGGCCTTCAACACTGTACTTTGTACATGTTGTAAATAAACTTGACTTGACTTGACTTGCCGTCGTGTCGAGGCAGCATTCCCCACTTCACGCTACTAATGTAGAACCTCATAGGGAGTGGTCCTTCCTTTCATGTAACGGAAGAAATAAAGGAAATTGAATCCAAGGATGCGACGGAATTGAGCGCTGGCTTAATTTCCATTAAATGAGTAGGGCGTAGCAGTATTCAAACATTGTAATTGAAACGGCATGGCTGGTAATTGTCTAATTTTTTATTATTGTTAAAACCTTTAAATAACAACTAGGCAGGACCATGTGCTTGTTGGTTAACCGTCATTACAGAAATTCCAGCACGTTGACTCCATGATGTTCAACAGGTCGCCGTAGTTACCTAGAGCAAGAAATTCCGACAGAACCCATCTCACGATGACTGCGACGGTAACGCGATTGGCATTCATGCGGCATGGCGAAAAAAACGCACTGCTGAATGCACGTTTATTTATAATTTGTAGTCATCATTCCGAAACTTCCGTTGCTACGGGTATATGCGCATACACTGTTTCCGGTATCGGCCTACCTTTCTATAGTACTTGCTTGCCACGGTGGGTGATTAGCATGGCGGCTTGAAGAGGACCGTATAAAGGCGATAGAATGACGAAGAAGGAATGACCTCGATGCAACGACGAGGGTGGTATGACGGCGTTGACATGATGACAATTACGACGACGATGGCGCGACGATAACGGCACTGCGAGATTTGTATGACGACGACTGTGTGATGACGACGACATGACGAGAGTCAGAAGATGAAGCTGGAACGATGACGCTGGAATCATTCGACGGCATCATGATGGACGGCTGACAACGAATACATGATGTCGACGAAACGAAGACCTTGACATGACAACAGTACGAGGACAATAAGTTGACAACCAGGGTATGGCGGCGATGGCATAACAACGACTGTATGGAGGTGTGACGACGGCATGACGACGAGAGTAGAATGACGAAGCAGGAGCGACGAAGATGGGCCGACCCCGATGACATTACGACGATGGTATGACCACGACTGCCTGACGACTGTATGACGATGATGGCGTGATGGCCATAGCATGACGAAGATTGGCGACAAACTTCCACGACGGAATCACGACGATGGTATGACAACGAACGCAAACGACTGTATGACGACCATGGCGTGACGACGAAGGCATCACGAGAATAGAATGAGGAAGCTGGATTGACAACGATGGAACGACCACGATAACATTGCGATGAGGGTATGGATGAATGGATGGATGGTAGGATGGATGGCGAAGAAGCTTGAATGACCAGGATGCAGCGCCCATGATGGCATCACACCACGAACAGACAGACAGACCGACCGACCGACCGACCGACCGACCGACCGACCGACCGACCGACAGACAGACAGACAGACAGACAGACAGACAGACAGACAGACAGACAGACAGACAGACAGACAGACAGACAGACAGACAGACAGACAGACAGACAGACAGACAGACAGACAGACGGACGGACGGACGGACCGACCGACCGACCGACCGACCGACCGACCGACCGACCGACCGACCGACCGACC
This sequence comes from Dermacentor variabilis, assembly GCF_050947875.1. NCBI lineage: Eukaryota > Metazoa > Arthropoda > Arachnida > Ixodida > Ixodidae > Dermacentor > Dermacentor variabilis. Next base: position 161,996,471 of record NC_134572.1, read on the forward strand.
GACCGACCGACCGACCGACCGACCGACCGACCGACCGACCGACCGACCGACAGAAAGACGGATGAACCGACCGACCGACAGACAGACGGATGAACCGACAGGCGGACAGACAGACGGACGAACGGAAAGACAGACAGACGGACGGACAGACAGACAGACAGACAAACGGACAGACAGACAGACAGACAGACAGACAGACAGACAGACAGACAGACAGACAGACAGACAGACAGACAGACAGACAGATCCTGTTCAATGGCCCAACGCAAAAAAAAAATTAAGTATAAGAGATAAAGTAGCGCAGGGTCTGGACTTATGACCACATACATGAGCTAAACGTGAGCGTAAAGTTCAGTACAGCTGAGTTGAAGCCTTGCTTTGCAATGCCGCAATCATGCTGCGCCGATGCAATGAAACTTTTGGGAACCTAGGCACCGGTACACTGTCTCTGAATTTAGAATGACACAACGTACGCCCGTATAGATTTTGTTCGAAGTTGGTTTCTTTGCAGTAAGCCTCTTACTACTGAGAAAGCCACTTGCAGGGAACAGCTTGAAAGCTCTTGCAAATGGGCTCGCATAAGTTTTAGCGCGTGTTTCAGATTGAGATGCTTTATTTTTCTTGAATTTTCTCAAAGAAAGGTACAGAAGCTAAAGGTATGGAAATACCCAGCAGAGGCCTCTGTACCGGTCATACATATATATAATGCATACATAGCAAAATATTCCCAGCATGTGGCGATTCTCTTTTCTACAACCAACAAAGTGCTATATTCACAATTAACTCTTAGAAAATTGTACTCTACCTATCATTACAACTACGGGAGCCTCGTATATTATTAAAGGCACAGACACCACCGCCTACAACGCCCTTCTACGCAAAATCCTGCTACCATTCGGTATAACTACATGCCAGCGACTTGAGGAGCTCCAGTCCCTTCGGCTATGCCCCGACACCTCGGACATTCGTCTCCCATCTTGCATGGGCTTGTGCACGCTGACCCGCGACATCGTCCGTGAAGAGTTTCACGGGCGGTGTTCTTCCTGCACTCCGCAAAGTGCCGTTCCTTCTCCACCGACCGGCTTGCGCGACGTCATTCGGCAAGAGATTAGGTCCGCTTCGCGTCTACCGTACTCTGACAGCCCCCGCGCTCATCAGACACCGACCATCAGGTGTCGCACCTCCACCACTTGTGAGGAACCGCTTTATACGAACCGAGCTCGTGATGCCACCATGAGGATGAAGCTGTGATGATATATACAGATGTAGAAGATTTACAATGGATGATGATATGTATGAAGTTGGAAGACAGGTGCTTGTTGCGCTCACAATATTATATATATATATATATATATATATATATATATATATATATATATATATATATATATATATATATATATACATATATATATATATATATTACATAACGAGGGTCTCGAATCCGGCAACATTGATGCCTTCAGGTAGCATATGTGGGTTTATTGAACAGTTGCCCTCACCCAAGAAAAATCACGTTCTCGTGACGCCTGCGGCAAAAAGGACGTGCCACGTCCGCCGCCAAGGTCTGTGAGTGGTGGCTCTGGCTAACACTCCCAGGGTTCTACTAGTACAGATAAATACCCAAGAAAGTGGAAGGGGAAACGGCGCGGTGGTAGCTCAATCGGTAGAGCATCGCACGCGAAATGCGAAGGTTGTGGGTTCGGTTCCCATCTGCGGCACGTTTTGTCATCCACTTTAATTTTCTCATCCATTTTCTCATCCACTTTAATTCTTTATTTCATTTATTAAGCACAAGTAATTTCCCTTATGTTGTCCTTGGTCAGTGTTTGCTGGCTTCTTATGATATGACTAATAAAAATCGGGCCCCTCGGTTAACCCCCTTTCTTCTCGTATATATATATATATATATATATATATATATATATATATATATATATATATATATATATATGTACAAACTAACTTCCGTAGTTTTTTTCGCCGTCCGTTAACAGAACAAATCATAATGTGGGCCGCTCCTGGTGATCTTGCAAAAGGGGTCCAAGGTCAATAGCACATACGCCTGTGGACTCGGGAACCTATAACGCGCGCTTCGGAATCTTTGGGATGGGCCCACGCATGGGCAGTGCTTCACGCCTGCTTTCCTTCCACCGCGGGACGGCCCGTCATTGCAGTACTTCGGGATGGAGCCACATATGGGGGGCGCTTAACATCTGCTTCACCTTCGCCGAGGGTCGGCCGGACGTTGCACCACCTTCGCGAGCGGCCCACGTATAGGGGGGGGGAGGCGTGCTTAACGCCTGCTTCATCTCCACCGCGGGTGGGCCCGGTATTGCAATATATTCGCGATCGGCCTACGTATGGATAGTTCTTAATGCCTTCTTCACCTCCGCCGTGGTTTGGCCCGATATTACATCATCTTCAGGCCGACCCGCAAGGGAGGTGAAACACTTTGCTTTTCGTTTGAGAGCTTTGACTGTCGTCAGCTTTCGGTGCCATTCCGTCTTCACAGAGTCGAGTGGTTGTAAAGTTTCTCACTCCTTTTGGATGGCGGTGGTTATCGGCATCTCCTGGGGTGTGGAGGCCAGTTTTCTCATCGATTCGGTGCCCGCGCGATTAACTCAAGATGAATTTAGCTGTCACCATCTATTGCAGCAGGCAGGGCGTAGTTTATTGTTTTAATTATAATATTTTATTTTATTTATAATGCCCAACACAACTTTATGTCACCATATCTATTCAACAATCACGCGCGTCGCTGTTGCTTCGTTAGCCCAACCTTCTTTGTTTAGACTAATCCAGGGGCCAGGAAAGAAACTCGGTTCATATTGCACTGGTGTGTATGCTCATGAAACGACTTGAGGCCGGAGAAAGCGCCAGTTGCGTTTAACTTTTCCTTTTGCTTCATTATTTCCTCGAGTGACGGCTCGCCGCGACGCTGGCAGATCCTCGGAACCATATATCCGCGATATGCGTTGGATAAGGTGTAAAATAAAATATTGCGAAACAGCGTACAACTTCAGACACTGCAATAACCATTCAAACCATAAGCAATATGACTGTCACTGTTATAATATACGGTACGCGGGAGTAGAAGCATAGACTGTGGGGGTTCCACTCTGCGTGCGGCTAGGGCTGAAGGCGAGCTCCGGATCTAGCCCCACGCAGTCGCTTCGTGGTACTCCCAACCCGTAGCGCGGGAATCGCGGCTACGCCGGGTTCGAACGAATAAGGCAACCAGCGGTGTCAACGGTAACAACGTTTATTGCTATTAGCAATAGCGAACACTCGCAGAGGGACGTCCGCTCAGTAAAAGTAGGAAAAGGCTTGCCTCGTTGTCTGGGTGGGTCAGACAAACGAGGTCACTCACGGGATGCGGCAGGTGCTGTCGTCCAGGCGGTCCAAGGTGTCGGCGTCCCGTGAGTGACCTCGTTTGTCTGACCCACCCAGACAACGAGGCAAGCCTTTTCCTACTTTTACTGAGCGGACGTCCCTCTGCGAGTGTTCGCTATTGCTAATAGCAATAAACGTTGTTACCGTTGACACCGCTGGTTGCCTTATTCGTTCGAACCCGGCGTAGCCGCGATTCCCGCGCTACGGGTTGGGAGTACCACGAAGCGACTGCGGGGGGCTAGATCCGGAGCTCGCCTTCAGCCCTAGCCGCACGCAGAGTGGAACCCCCACATTTGGCGCCCAACGTGGGGCCCGAACCCACGACCCTGAGATTAAGAGTCTCATGCTCTACCGACTGAGCTAGCCGGGCTGCTATCCACAAAACATGCCGATGGGCGCGCGACAAATCTAGAAGTCTGACTCACCGCGACCGGAAGCGAGCGAATATGTTCGCCCCATGCTGGATCCCAAGGCCTGGTCGTTCGCGTGTATGGTCACGCGAATCGTGGCGCGTTCGAGGGCGGCCACGCGAGGCGGTCTCGCAGAAGCATGGGTCGTCGCGCACGCGGGATACGTCCCCGCCGCGCGCCGACCCGCCGGGCAAGAGGGTCGCTGCACGTGCGGCACGGCCGTCCCGCTTCCTGTCTCGAACCCAACAGCCCGAGCGCCTTGTCTCCCGACGCCCGAGTAACCCCGCAGCGGCCCGACGCTCGCGCCATCTCTCGCACCGCGCTTGTACCACCCGACCGCCGCGGGCGCCAGGCCACGCGGCGGGCGAAGCCGCCCTGCAGGAGACAAGCCATGCGGGAAAACTAGATCTCAGGGGAGGCGTGAGAGTCACGCATCCCCACAAGACATATGAAGACACTGCGCCGTGCGGTGGCGAAGAGGACCATCATCATCGTCGACACCAATTTGGGAGCGTCGGCAGTGGCGCCTGAAAAAAGCGTGGCGCGAGAGTGTGGCCCATGGCCCCGTGGCGTGAGCACTGCGCGAGGTTCGGCGTTGGACGAAAAAGAGCTTCCTCGCTGGGCGTCTGGCCCATAGGAGCTATCGCCTCCCGCGCCACTACGCCACACCCGAGTCAACGCTGTCGCCCGCTGAGAGGTTACCGCGCCCCGCTCTCCCGCTGGGCAACTGGCCCTGGAGGGCTGGCGGTCCTGAACCGGGGCGGTCGAGCGTTCGGGTGAGCGGCCACAGGGCTACCACGCCAGCTGTGGACGCGACCCGGTCACTGCGGCCGGCCACCTGAGCCCCGCGAGGCGGTCCGACCCGGCGATCCGACCCGGCGGTCCGACCCGGCCGTCCGACCCGGCGGTCCGACCCGGCCGTCCGACCCGGCGGGCCAACCCGGCCGTCCGACCCGGCCGGCCGACATCGGTTCCATGAGGTCTCCGACACGGCGACACGCGCTTCCGCCTGAACTGTAGGCCGATTATAATTGAACGATACGTATAGATAGCTGCATGTCGTCAGAGGTACTTTGGGGAACTGTCGCGCGTGTGTGCCGTTTATATATGTTGTGTGCGTCAATACAAGTATGATGTGGGTTTGTGCTTCTGCGTGCTGCTTCAGCCTTTTGCTGGAGTGGTCCTGCACCCAATAACATCACAGTCACCCCTTACCTCGTCTTGTTTTCCCTAATTGTACAGCACTTTTCGTGCATTGGCAGCTGGAAACAAGAGTCGCAAGGAGATGAGAAATTAAGCGATCTACTAAGGGAGAAAGCCAAGGCAACAGCCAAACAGGGAGGAAAAGCGAAAATTGCTTGTAAAAATATTTAGGGATCAACATCTTTTTATTTAAAAAGAAAGTAGAGACAACGCTGCCGGAAGTGGAGAACATTTCCGCGTGTTTTGAATGACTCTTCTACAGTTATCATTCGAGCCGCCTGACGTAGCCACTTCCCTGCTGTGCTAATGGGGGTGTTTTCCTAACCTTCCGTGGTGGGCGCAGTACGTCTAGAACCGGAGCGTCCTGCGCTCTACGCGGTTGTACGGGACTGGTGACCAGAAATCGTTACGCAATTTCCCAAATAACAACACGAGTCGGTTTTGGCATTTGGTAGAGCAGTAAAGGAGGGATCCAAAAGAACTGTGGTTGTTCCACAAATATACATTTCGCTATAATTCTTCCAGAGATCATTCACAGAACGCTACTAGAAATCTTTATTTTGCGCCTTTTCTGGTTAACTTGTTCTTGGCAAGGTTCTTCCTGTGATCTTTATGTTGCGCCTTTTCTGGTAAACTTGTTCTTGGCAAGGTTCTTCCTGCGCATTTTCATGCACGAGTCCATTTGATGTGGTTCTTTGTTTGCCAAGTAAAGAAGAGGTGTATCTCACAGGCGTATTTGTGAGATACGCGTTATTTCTATTCTCTTTTGGGGGTTTACGCGTCTTTATGGCGAATCGTGGGCATTATTCACATTTGTACTAGTAAAAGTGCCCGCTCCTTCATTTGCATAGAAAAGTTACCTTGGGTAGCCCCTCCCCCCCCCCCCCCCCCCTCCTGGAAAAAAATATCCTGCGTACGTGCCTGCCGTAACCGCTCTGCACTCGCACGGTGCGCTCGATTGCGCGTGTTGGTAGTGCATGCTGACGTAACGGGTAAGCAGTCGCTTGATTTATTGAGCGTAACTATCGCGGCGGCGAAACTATCGCAGAAGGCGAAAGTTTCAGAATACGGCCCCAGACGACTGTATACACTTCATTACATTTGCAAGATAACACTGCGGAGACCACTCACGTTTCCCAGGTCTTGACCGCCAACGTCACCAGTGACAATACGCTCCACTTTCACCTATACGTTAGAACACCACCAAACGAACGGAACTGGTGCAAACGGCTGTCATATCAACAACATTTCTTGCCGTACGCGCGAAAAACGGTGGCAGCACGGCCTCTCGATGCTCTTGGCAAAATAGCCGTGGTCACCTTTGAATCACACACACGCCCACGCTAAATGGTGTACCGTTGCTATTAAATGCTGTATTTCATGCGCGTGCCAGTATTTGCACGAAACGCCACGGGAGAGGCCGAAAGCACGACGTCTGCCCTAAAAGCGTCTGTTGCGCAATATCTGGCAAGCCACGCCACCTACGAGCACCGACGGATACCACGAAACGCCGGAGTGCCGCAACTGTGACGGAAGAGCATGCCGGGACCGACCCGGGCTGCCGTGAGGTCCGAAATGCCACACGGTTTCGACGGAAGGCTCGAGTACCACGCTCGACTCGCAGCATGTCGCTTGAAAAGGCCTTCAAAGCCTTCGAGGCTAAAATCCCAAACCCTGCAACAAGCACTCCACGCATGCCAACTTTTCGCTATGGATCACGAGAACATAGCAGGAGTGGCCCTCAATTTCATAATGACCAATATTGCAGCCGCCGCGCGTACAAGCATCCGTGGAAGCCGAAAAAGCAAGATACACGCCCAAACGCCCGTCAACAAAAGCAGCGCGACATGGCTGCCAATCTGAAGCAAGTGCCACGCCAGGCTCCACCCAAAGGGATTTCTCGACTTCTTTCGCCCAAGTCATAGTCGGAAGCAAATTTGGAACTCGGCTCAGCTGCTCACCTAGCCCGAGCGGGAGAACGCCTTAATTAGCGCATGCAAAGTGAATTGATGCATTCAGCCGTTTGTTCGGTCTACTCACTGTTCCAGTGGCTGGAAGGCCTATCTCATCAAATTTCAGCCTTCACAGCACCCGAGTTAATGGCAACAACGGCTCCAGCCTCCAGTGTCCGCAACTCACCCTCTGTTTTTCGTCTTCTTCATTGGATCTGCCGCGGTCTTCGCGGTAAGAAGTCGGAATTGCTTTAACGGTACATTCATCGATATGAGCTAGATGGAAGCTTTCTCATTTCCTTATTCTATTCCTAATCTCGTTCAGGATTGCTCTTCTTGCTCGATAGCCTGGGTTCTTGCACAAGCTACACTAAAGTGATCGATTGCAGAATCCGGTTTCGCTGCTGTCCCACTTGGTTGTGGTCGCCGTGTTACGTCTCCCAGATGTGGGGGCCTGGTCAGTTGCATTGGCAAGCAGCCTCTCGAGGCAAGCACCTGCTCCCGCAGTCCGCACAGCGACATAGATTCCCAAGTCACACACACCGTAATTGGTGCTCCCCGTTCATCCTTTCCTGCTACAGCCGTCGACAAATTGTGTCTCTGCACTTCCTCGGCCGTGATCGGGGATGAACGGAGACCAATGTACGTGCTTACATGGCCAGAAGTGTATGAAGTTGATAGCCACATAGGTGGAAAAGCCCACAAAAGTGGCTTCCGAAGGTGATGCCCAGGAAAACGACATGTCCACGTTGAAACACACTGGGGCACCAATTATGAGCGACACATTAGTGACCCCCGAAAGAAAAGAAGCGCGTAGGTTGGAAAACAGTTAACGCTAAATTGCCAGGTAGTCCATGTGGCTGTGTTGGCTGCAGCATGCGGCAGCAGATGCCTGTGTCACCCGACTGCTTCGCAATGCAAGTTGCTCATCTTCAATGGTGATTGTCGGTGCAAACAGGTGGGACACTGTCCAATCTGTTTGCGCTGCTGGTTGTCGCTCGTTACAAGACCATGAGGGTTGCAATGTGGGCTTGTTGGTAATGCATCTTCAAGGGGCGTACGGTAGCGCGATTAAAAGATGTGTCCCTGTGTGTATTCTTTCGTCCCGTCTTTTAATCGCACTACCGTACACCCGTTGAATTTACCAGACCACCGTGTGTGACGACGAAGGTGAGTTGTTTATGAGCTCGCGTCGTGATTCCACCGTATCTCGACATACAATGCCGTTTCAGTTCTGCTCTTGAAAGAGAAGGTGCACAGCTTATCTTGTGCCAATAAAGTCGCATGTTCTGTTCCCTCACTTGTGGCTTGCTTGTATGGGCGTCAGTAGAGGCTCATTGGTCTCCCGGCAATTGGTACGCACCAGCTACGCGGCAGCCAAGGCAGTGAGGCATGCCGCATAGCCACCAGGGCGAGCACGGCGCATACCAGCGCCCGCTACCCGTGAAAAGAGGCCACGCTAAATTTTGCTCTAAAAAAAAACTGCATTTCAGCTTTTTTAAAGGCTTTAAGCTTTTTGTTTGAGCAGCGCCATCTGTCGTACACCAACGTAAGTCCCATGCGCTTCTGCTGCTTATTTTCGTACCACTGTGGAAGGTAAAGTTTCCCTTCTCTAAAGCTGGTTCTTCATGTTATGGTATAGATTTCTGCGTTGCGGCTCCTACGTCCCTGTTTTTAATACACCTTTTCAGAGTCAATAGTGGCACGTGTGCGGCAGCCGAAGATTCAAGGCATGTCGCAGAACCATCATTGTGTGGTGGGGTACTCAAATACCTACAAAAACTCGCCGGCGACACGGTTCTACTCTTTCCCCGCGACTCCTCACGTGCGAGAATGACGGCAGCAATGGATCGCTGTCGTTCAGCGGGGAGCTTGTGTTTGTTGTACTTGATGCTTTTGCGGGTAAGCGAAGAAGTTGATCACGGCGAACGCATGTATTGGTTCGGTTTGTCTGCTGAGCAGCACAACTGTCAAGGGCATTTTCCTTAGATTTTGAATGCCGCTTGCCGCTTCTAGCGTTTGCCGCTTTGCCGTGTTGCTCTAGCTAGGGTGCACGAGCGCATCGTGTTGTGTGTCAAAGCTGTGGTGGCTTGCAAGCACTTATACTACTGGTGTTATGCGTTAAATTGTCGCCAGGAAATAAATGTACTGCGCAGAATTCAACACAAAGGACGAGGGACACGAACAAGCGCTTGTCCCTTACTAGGTCCTTGTGTTGAACTTTGCGAATTATATTTATTTACTCGCAGTATGAACCAACTGGCTAGACAACAAGCCTTATAGAACTAAGTTGTCGCACCAGCTGTTGGATATTCTTGGGCCTATTTGCTACGTGACATCGCCAATGTTGAACTGTTGCTAGTTGCTTCACGCAGAATTGTCACTTGTAGCAAGGTTAAAGTACACTGTGTATTATCAGAATGATTACAGGAAAGTGGTATTTTAACAGCTTGATTCTTTTTCGCCAGAGTACATCTTCGATAATGTGATTACTGCAGCTGCATATGATGCTGCTGTTGGAATTCTCACTGAAAAACTTGCATAATTTTTCTGAAGTCATTAAATTGTGCTGCTGTCTGAAAACACTTACCAAGCAGAATGCTTTGTTCGACAGCTGTATACGTGTTATGAGAGCATCTTGGAATCATTTTAATTTTTTGCTAACACTCGAAAGTACTCGAAACAAAATACTCAGAAGTTGGTAAGGTTTTCAATAGGTGAAGCGCCAATAGTGGCGGCACACAAGAAGAAATACAGACAGGACAAGGCGCTACTTGCAACTGTTTGTTGAAATCACAGGTGGCTGATTATATTGCCATGAGAAGAGGGGAACGAAAAAAGAGGGACACGGAATATGTGAATGCGCACGTGCGAGAACACTGAGGATAAAGGGAATCACGCTTAATCTAAATCTAAAACTTATCTAAAAACATGCTTTCATTCGTGTATATATTCGACGACGGGGTACTGACACAGTTGTCCCCTCTTTTCTTAATCTCGTTGGCCTCCAACAATTCACGCGCAGCAGAATCTTTACTTTTATACATGATTGTCGTATCATGAAGCCTTGCTTTACATACTTGTTCATCCTCATTCCCGCAGGCCTTGCAATGAAGCGGCAAGTTTGAACCATATACATTTTTCAATGATAGCTTATGCTCCCGCAGGCGTTCATTAATACATCGGCCAGTTTGCATGGCCGATATACTCTTTTCCACACTTCAGTGGTATGTGGTATACCACCCCTTCTTCACACTTAACAAGAGGGTTTGTATGTTTAATAGAACACCCTACTTTTTTAGAGTCATCCGGACCAATCAGGCGGCACAATGTAGCAAGTTTTCGCGGCGCGGAAAAAACTACAGGAATTTTGTATTTCACGGCGACGTGTTTCAGATTATGCGCCACTTTATGAGAATATGGTATCACCACCGCTTTTGCTTTCTTTTCGACTGTTTGACCTTCTTCACTTCTTTTTCTTTCTTTTTTCAGTTTTTTTCAATAACGCCTCCGAAACTGCGCTTAAAACCAAGCAAGGAAAGCCAGCCTTCCTCAACTTCAAAATCTGGTCGTCAAAGCTTGCTTGTGCCTTATGACAGCACGATTTTTTCAGCGCGGATTCTAGGCACATAGTGGCAATTGCTCGTTTAACAGTCTTGGAGTGTGTAGACTCATACGGTAACAATTCTTTGCGGGCACGGGGTCGGTACATCCAGCAGGAGCCTTCGTCAGTAAGGGTTATCTCAAGATCTAAAAACTGCAAACTGTTATCCTTGGCTAGTTCGAAAGTAAAATCTAAGCCTTTTCCTTGCTGTTTAAAATCAGTTAAAATGCCCTGCACAGTATGCGAGTAAGTCATGGGAGATCGTTCCGTCAGTAAAATTAAAAAAATTACCGACGATTACGTTACTTCCTAATGCGAAATTTGAGCGCAGCAAATAAGCTGTTTCACCTTTTCGATAGATTGAGGCAAAGAAATCGAGCAACACATGTATGCGCGCTATCGCAGAATTTTTTTTTTTTATTTTTCACATGTATTCCTTTAACAAAGACTCCACTAGGTAAGCTTCTGCTTCGGCGGCACGCACCTCTGGATTCTGACGGCGACGGCGCTGGGCCTCTGCTCTGGCAGCTCGTTTAGCAGCAGCAGCAGCAGCAGCAGACGGAGGACTTCCATCGGTCGTCTCGCTCATGGCTCAGAAAGAACTGGCAGATAATTTCGCAGTGGCGAACGGCAGCGGCAATTTTGGCTCGGGCGGTGCACATATACAGATCCGCCGCCACCGATCTGGCTCTCTGATTGTCACCGCACAGGGCGAACGGCAGCGGCGATTTCGGCTCGGGCGGTGCACATATACAGATCCGCCGCCACCGATCTGGCTCTCTGATTGCCACCGCACAGGGGTTGCATTGGAGGAGGAGCGAAGAAAGGAATTAAGTTCGAGCCGGCGCTTTGACAACCGGAGACTCGCAGGAAGAGGGGGGAGGGGGGCGGCGTGTACACCCAGCGGCAAACGATGGGGGCAGAAGTGCGCGCAGCAAGCGGACAACACGATAAAGGGAGGAGGGAAGAGATAGCAGCGACTGACTGATGCCGCTGACGCCGATAGTGAGTCAACCCCAGCTGCGGAGTTGGTTTCAGGGACAACGCCGCCGATGCCGATACAAACAATATGATACCCTCGCTTCCGCAGCGCTAAGAACCAGGTCTAGCCGTGGGAAGGTGGTCACGTATTCGTCGACGTGCCGGGGCCTACGTGAAATAACCGGCGCGTCGGCAACTGAAGAGCACCCTATCCGCCACACAAGAACAGGGGGGGGGACCCTTTCCTCCTCTTTCTGCATGGCGGCGACGGTGTTCTATGCAGTCACGTTATCTTGACTCTCTAGCGGTGTCAGCGGCATCCAGCGGTATCAGTCGGTCGCTGCTAGCGCTGGGGGGATGAAAGGGGGGCGGAGCTGGTTACGAGGCCGACGACAACGCCGACGACGACGCGAAACCCAGGAACGGACGCCAAAGAGCTGCGCTCTAAAAATCGTCAACATACCTAAAAACCTTGAGCACTTTGCCTCCGTCAAACACCTCCGATAGCCGTGTCCCTCTTTTTTCGTTCCCCTCTCCTCGTGGCTATATAATCAGCCACCTGTGATTTCAATAAACAGTTGCAAGTAGCGCCTTGTCCTGTCTGTATTTCTTCTTGTGTGCCGTCACTATTGGCGCTTCACCTATTGAAAGCTATGCACCAACTAGCCCCACAACGTGTTTTATTGGTAAGGTTTTAGCTTTGTACGTTCAGGTCACTAAGAGAATTTCAAATTCAGAAAGCACTAACGGAAATGGCAGGTGGTCGACGTGCGCAGCGGAACTGCATCGGCGGTGCACCGTTAACTCGCTCTTCTATTGGCCCGTGCTTTTGACGGCCTCGTTGATGGCAGTAGGCATTTCCATTCACAATCGCTCTTCATGAGGTTATCGGCGACGTCACGTGTAATCAGCGGTAGCAAGATCACTACAATGATTTCTGGCATTACGCCGTGCTTAGTCGATGTAGATATAGGTAATTATTGACGCACAGAAACAGTAATGCGGCCAGGGTAGAATAGAAGAAGAAACCATCCTGATATCGCATTAGTAAAAAAAAGCGTAATGTCTACGTAACACAAGCTCCACTTAGTAACTGGGCTTTGTTACGCTTGTCTGTTGGACGAACCTGGCACGCGCATGTGCACTATGGGTTGTCCCAAACTCGAGTAACAACGCGTACGTGTCCGCCCTCGGAGACGCCCGTGTCTTTCCTGCAGCTGCCACCGCAGAAGCAGCAGTCTGGCACCCGAACAAAGGAGAAATCGCAGCCGCGAGCTTGTTTCAGCCGTCCTTGCTGCAAGGTGCTGTCGTTTGTTATTGCTTCTGAGAATGCTTTCGAACGCGCCCGCTACGTGGCCACCGGTGGCGCCTCTGTAGGCGGTGCGCTACGCGCATAGGTTAAGTGATCAGTTGCAATGCCACCTGTGTGCTCCTCCACGAAGCTTGAATCGTCAGGACATTGCTTGGACTACCTTATTGGTCACTTCGGCACTCCTGTCTGTCTTACGCAGCGGTGGGGCCCACATTTTCGTTAAGTATGCGCGATTACAGCGTCTGAACTTTGGTGGACCATCGCTTACCAGTCCTAATGTGAAATTATTTCTCACAAGGCTTCCTCATATATCTGTTGTGAAGCAAAACAATCCGCCTAATATATGTAGGCACCTCGCCGGAAGTGCCGCAGGGTACTTTATGACAATCGTTCACAGCGTATTCGTTTCTGCCCGCCCGCAAGAAACCACGTGCTGGCCAGCGAAGCCGTCACACGGCCACCGACCTCTGAACAGGTGGACGGCCCTGATGGCGAGCTCCAGCTTGGTGGCCACCCGGCGCACGCAGAAGTGGTCCAGCGCCTGCGAGTCGCTTGGCAGGTAGCGCCCACTGGCGTACGGCGCCAGCTCGCGCACCAACCCCCACCAGAGGAGCCGGCGCACCGCCACCACGCCTCCGCTGACGCTCAGCAGGCGCGTGAGCAACGTCAGCGCCAAGGGGCGCGCGTAGACGCTGTCCTCGGCCACCGCCGAAGGCTGGGACCCACGGCGAATTGCGCTCAGCCACCGCTCTGCAGGACACATGAAATAATCACCGCCTTGGCGCTTTTATGCTGGCTGCTCTTAGTAGGCATCCATAAACAGCTGCACCATGGAATGCCCCGTAACATCATAACTGTTTTAACTAATTATTTGATTTACTTAAATACCTTCCTGACCCAAAAGCCTAATTACAGAGTTCGGAAATATATATATATATATATATATATATATATATATATATATATATATATATATATATATATATATATAGCAATGCAAAGTTTAACAAAACATGGTGCGCACAGCAACATTGAAGCATGTTTTGCCCTGAACATCAGTGCAGCCACAGGTAGTTTCAATCCACTTGCCTGCCTTTGTACCCTCCACCATTCCCAGTTCTCGGAGGATAAGAATCGTGGCATAAACTTGTATGGCAAAGAGGGCACACTGACATCTAAGCATTAATCAAAACGGGATCACATGTACGACGGATATATTAAAAGCTGTTCATTTAGGGCGTATTAAGTTGAAATGGTAAATTTTATACAAAAGACAATCGGGGGATGTTGATCACAACGAGAGAGCCACTGCATGGACAGAGGCCGCGAGTTGAAATCGCGGCCGCGGCGACCGTATTTCGTGGAGGCTGAAATGTAAAAACACCCGTGCACCGTGCATTTGGCGCATGCGCACGTTAAGGGATACCAGGTGCTCAAAATTTATCCGGAGTTCCCCACTACGGCGTCACTCAGAATGATATTGTGGTCTTGGCAAGTAAAGCCGCCTGATTTAATGAAAAATTCTTGGCAGTTCGGCCACATCGAGAGCATGCTTCATGGACTTAACATTTAAAAGTAACGGAAATAACTGATAAATATAAAACGGGGCCTGATTAAGAGCACATAAATTAAGTTGAATTACAGTACAGTCAAACGCTTTTATAACGAAGTATTGACGACCTCCAAAATCCTTCGGTATTCAAGTCGGTTCGTTGTAAAGGTTGCGCATCGTACCGCTCACAATAGAGCAGGCTAAGTACGTTCAACAAAAGAAACTTTATTGAAACGGGAATTTAGGACATACATACCAAAAGAAGTACCTAATTTTCTTGTGCGAACTTCCTCTGATAAAATGTGCGACTGCAGCAAATCTTATTGCCTTTTGTAGGTATGCGCGTCCTTTCCGCCCTTGATGGCTTTGAAGACATCGTTGGTCGTCAGTTACGGTTGTATAACCACGTCGTCATCAACTGCGACGTATTCGTCAGCCATCGCACCCGCTGACGCGTTGCAACAAGCAGCGTACGAGTTTACTGATTCCTGGTTAAGTATATACCAGGACTAATTCTGGACATCGGCATACTCGTCGTGACATATAGAGTGGCGGTTAACACTAGTGCAAAGCGCGCCTCGGTGACGTGACACTGGCGACACACGGCACTCTTTGTTAAAGGCGCCCTGAACTACTTTTTATCGAAGTGGGCAAAGGTATTTGAAGTGAAAATAGGCTATTTGAGAAGTACTTTGCCGCAGAAGAATACTTCATTACGTTCAGCAAAAGCGGAGTTATTGGCAATCATACACGACCTCCGCTGTGCTGCACTGCGAAGCCTACGGCGCAGTGGGGCTTGCCTACAACGCACCGCCTTCTAAATATCACCGTGGTGCGAAGTTCAAATTTCATTTTAGATGTTAACTTAGAGGCCACGACTTCCTCCTTTGGTGCCTACGACGCGCTAAACATAAGGCAAAAGCAGTTGTCCTCAGCGAGCCTGCACAGTCATTGGACTCGTGGCGGCACCCCAGAGCGGCCGCGGTATCTACGCCATGTAGCCGACAGCAGCTTGTAGACCGCAGCCAATAGCAGCCAATAGCAGCCGCCTAAGGGAATAAGAAAATAAAGCGTCCAATGACGAAATAATTCGTCCAGAAGAGAGTGAGGACAGGGCCTTCTGTTGAAAAGAGAGCGTTTGCGAGAAAGGTGACTTCGCGATCCGCTTGCGAGCTCCGTGCACCGCGTACGATAGCAAAACTTAGCTGAGATGTTCACAGCAGCGTATGCTACCCGCGGACTATGTTATTTCCCCAAGCCCGAGAGGCGGTCGAGGGCCCCTTTAAGCAACAAATCGGCCTTCGGGGAGCACCTAAATAACTTCGTTGTACACGCAAATTCGTTGTAGTGGTCTCTGTTGTAGAGGCGTTCACAACAAGTACATGAAAGATAGGCATTCGGCAGTGACAGAATCAATCCTTCGGTAAACAGGTCATCTTGCATTAGAGGCGTGTGTTGCAGAAGCGTTCTACTCGTTTGAGGAGCTTTATTGCGATAGCATTCAATAACTAGTCCAAGCCATTTCATCCTGGCGGGCGGGGATCGGCCTCAAAATGACGACTGCTTAAAAATTAGGAGTTTCGCTTTAAGGTCGAAGCAATGACTTGCGACAGCAATGTTTAGCGTTGTTCTAGAACTTATCGTACGGTGTTCTAATTATACGCGGGCACACGCGGGTGCGCCAAATTTTCGGGCACCTTTAAAAGTTTTACTACGCCGTGTATGGCCTGTAATGATATCGAACAGGCACCAATAGGCTGCCCGAAAAGAGCCGCACTAGTAAAATTACATTGCAGGTTCGAGAAATGGCATGGTTTTGCACGTTTAATGCTTAATAGTCCGAGAAGAAAGATAAAAAGCGTGCGCTGCAAATATTATGTGTCATGACATTCTTTGTGGACTGCCATTCTCGAAGTTGTGAGTAATAACTTAATAAAGAACGTAAGACCGCATGTGAGAAACTTAAGTGTTTGAGTAGTGTAGGAATAAAACCTACATATACCGAATGAATAAGCATATCGCATACGTGTACTAAATATACGCGAAGCCCCACGGGGATGCCGACGTGACAACGACGACGACATTTAGCTTTGAATCTACATACAATTACTATCGCAATAAACAAAGAAACTGGGAAAATATAGTATCTTGTGAGGAATGGAACTGGGGCCTGCGACATGCTATGCGAGAAACTATCCTGGGTGCCATGCTAACAGTTGAAAATCGGCGCAGAATACGTGCAACAGTATGCCTCTCGCATAAGTAATAAGAATAAAAAAAAGCGCTTGCATACCCAGGAAAAAATAAAAACGGCGATATATAAGGAGAAGAGAAGGCGGTTTTATCCTAACCTTTAAAAGACTTTGGTCACGACGAAGAATCGAACCTGGGTCTGCAGCACAGTAAGCGAGTAACTAGCTTGAATTAATTTTGTGTGAGTGTGCGATGCAAATCGTCCCGAATGAAAGCACTAATTGAATGTATACGTACTGCAGGTGAACCTGTTCAATACCTGAACGTACAACATATCGCAGGTTGATATTAGCTGTTGAATAAATTGAATAATTAACCATGTACTTATGAGGTTTGAGGCACATGTCCATGTTAGAAAATTTGTTGAGCAGTAATGCTGCTCATAACCCTTTATTGGCGAGGGTTGCCTACAGACTACATATCTGAAAAAAAAATTCTTGCTGAGTTTCGGTATTGTCTGCGAATTTTCTTGCTAAATGTATTCGGCCGAGGCTGAAGGACAGGCTGCAAGCATCATTTGCTGGTTTAGAGGAGGCATACAGGACGAGCGAGAAAAAGTTTTGCAGTTGACGCAGTTTCTTTTGAAAGCGTTGTCAGAGGAAACAGACTGCTGCTTGATCATCGGCTGCAGTGCTGTGATACACAGGATGAAAAGCAAATAAACGTACAGCTGTGGTTCACATATGACGAGAGCTGTCCATTCAAATTCCCAACGAAGGCATAGGTGGCTTCAGGTGAAGCCCACTTCCAGTTTTCTGCCTGGTGCTTTCAGCCTATCACTAAAAAATCTTCCACAAAATATTTCTTTACTGTCATTGGTCATACTTATTCTCGATGTGTGTTGCATATTTAGACAAGAAGTAAACGTTCCTTCTTGTAAGTCTATTTGCCGTTTTAAATTAAGATTCTTAGTTGCGTATAAGAAACACTTCACCGTCAAACAATATAAACCCAAGTCGTGCAGAAAACCATGGATAACAAGAGAGCTATTAAAGAAAATAAAAAACGCGAAAATTTGTACGCCAGATTCATTAAAACTCGTGAAATTGCTGATCTTAAAGAATTTAAAGTTTGCAGGAACAGTCTAAACAAGGAAATAAGGAAAACCACAGATAACTATTATCTACAATCTTTTTTATTGTGTGATGGCAACTCAGAAAAACTGTGGAGGAACCTTGATAATATATTAGAGCGGAAACAACGCGCAGAACCTATTGAAAAAATTTGCCTAGAAGGTCGTTTACTGTCCGAAACAGACATGGTGAATGCCTTTAACGAATACTTCCTGAACAGAGAAACACAAGCGCATACGCGCCCGAAAACCACACTTTCCCTACCCGGAAACTCAAACACAATCTTTTTCCATCCAACTAATGTTGGCGAGGTCTGCTCTGTATTTATGGCAATGAAAAACTCTAGAAGTTGTGATTCAGAGGACCTGCAGATAAAACCCATAAAATATGTCATACACTATATATCCCCCATTCTAGTTCATATCTATAATACCTCTATTGCTGAAGGCATCTTTCCATCAAAAATGAAGGTTGCTAAAGTCATTCCAATATATAAGAAGGCAGGCAGGCTCAATATTCAATATTATCGCCCCATATCAATTTTATCGCACTTTTCTAAGGGACTTGAAAAAGTAATATTGATCCAGTTAACATCCTTCTGTGAAAAATATCGCGTTGTCACGAAAGCTCAGTGTGGCTTTCAAAAAAACAAATCAACACAGTTAGCACTACTATACCAGAAAGACCATATACTGCAAAATTTTGAAAGGAAGCAACTGACAATAGTATATTTCTAGACTTTACTCAGGCCTTCGATCATATTAACCATAACCTATTATTAACAAAGCTTGATACGTATGGTATCAGGGGCCTCCCACTGCAGTTAATTAAGTCATATTAGAAAAAAGACGGCAATATGTTCACATAAATAACTTTAAATCGTTTTCTGGAGATATAAAAACAGGAGTCCCACAAGGAAGCATTCTTGGACCACTGCTTTTTAACTTGTATATAAACGATATTGTTCTGATCTAAACCAAGGCAAAATTTATCATATATGCAGACGATACTAGCGTGTTTATTTCATCGGCATCTTATACTAGTTTAATAAACAGCGCAAACGAGTTTCTCCAGAACATATCCTCATGGTCTATAGAAAATTATCTAAAATTAAATTCAAATAAGACAAAAGCCGTAATCTTTTATGCGAAAGGCACAAAGATTCCACAAAGCCACACTTTAGAGATGAACAATGGGAGCATAGAAATAGTAAATGAAATTAAAGTATTAGGCACATACTTCTCTAGTACGCTAAACTAGGATCTTCAAGTAGACTCTGTAGTACAAAAGCTTAGCCGTATCACAGGAATGCTAAACAAGAACAGATATCGTCTACCAACATCCGTAAAAAATATTAATTTACCACTCACTGTTTGCATCACACATTAATTATACACACCTTGTGTGGGGCACAACAACTGAAACTAACCTCAGGAAAATACACTTACTACAGAAAAAAGATCGTACGTATCATTGCAAACATGCCATATCACAGTCATAGTGAGCATCTCTTTAAACAATACAACATACCTACAATCTAATCTCTATACAACCGCTCTGTCCTTCGTATATGGCACTCAAACTCAAACTCTGAAAACAGCGTATTTAATGAAATTGCTTGTCTGCAAAGAAACACAGCTACCTATATTACCCGTCACGGAGATTATTGGTCTATACACCCTTCAACCAACTACGGTTTGCAAATGACGGAAAATAAATTACCCAGACTGCTTAACTCATTACATGACGCTGGCATTGACATCATTAACATAACACGATAGAACCGTCGTTACTTATCAGAACCTTCTCCTAAATAATGAATCAAGCGTAATCTCTTTCTCACCTGTATTCACATGTGTGTCTTGTTAAATGTTTGTAATGATATAATTATTGCTCGTCCTTTTCTTTCTCTTAATTATTCAAATATTAATCGACCATCGTATCTTTTCACCTTTAATTATGCACCGTCAAGTGTACGCGATTTTCACTTTTATTTACGTATTGTCAAGTGTTTGTAATGTGGTGGTGCGTACTACCTGCATTGCTTTTATTTGTCCTTATCCCATTTCTTTGTTCCTTTTTTGTTTGTTCCTTTATAGAAAGTTCTCTTGAATTGATTGATGATTGTAATTAATATTTATATGTAATGTTCTTTGCGTACGCTTGATTGCGCTGCTCACTGCCACCATGTAACACAAGGGCTAAGGGCACCTCAGGCTGCCTCATTGCAGCTTTTATCTTAGCCCCCGTAATTGTATTTTAGTAATGGAAACAAATAAAGAAAGTAAAAAAAGTAAGAAATGGTCAACACGAGTTTCGAAAACTACGTCCTTCAATTCTATCTCGAAATGCATCGATGCAGCAGTTTGAAATTCACACGGTGCGAAAATGAAGTCTGCAAATAATTGACGATGTGGGCACTGTCAGTATTGTCGGTTTTTGTTGTTGGTTCTGGCATTTTTACTGACGCTGACAGGGGCCAATAATGACCTTGTAGCCACTGCAGGGAGATATACGGGGCATAGTGAAAAAGATCCATCACCACGACTTATGCTATATCGTTTGTTATTGCATCTTTAGACGATGACTAACGCTACGTATTTTCTGCATGCTGAATTGTCATTTAACATAATTTTCGTGTTCATTCGAGATCTACAAGTCCCCTGACCGACGCCTTCTTTCTAGATGTGGTTACGAGATACTCAGATCTCGCATACGCTAAATCTTTCTGAAGTCGGCTAAGAAGACCTTGCCTTCAAAAAATTGCCCCGAGACCCATTCGCACCGCGGCAGAAAAATATTGCCCCTCACGCACGCGCTTGTTTCAGCAAGTGCGGACGCGCCTAACTACTGGGACGTGCGTCAACGAACTTGACTCAGCAATGTTTAGGTTATTTCGAGCTGAGCTTTTTTTTTAGTTTTAAGCGCCAGAAAGGCGCGAAAGAATCCAAAAAGGAAGGGCTTACGACGTGCTCATACGCCATCCACACACATCCCAGCTTTATTATAGGCGACACTGCCTAAATGATAATTTACAGATGGTCCATTGTCACTTTTATCTGGCTGCAGCGCATATTTACAGTTTTCGCGTAGCACAACGAAGTAGCCGTTCTGCAACCGAACGGGAAAGTTATAAGAATGGTTTGCAACGCCTTTTTTTGGATACCACATGCACAGCCGTTCCGTAGGTCTCGAATTATATCCACAGGCGACATAGTGGGACATAGTGGAATAATAAACCGAACTGTACCGGCGCTTTTCTAGCAGCCACAGATTGACAGCAACTTACCTGAGCTCACGGAGTCCTTGGAATAGTTGCCCATGTCCTTTATTGTGGTCCAGAACGCGCTGATCTGCTTGCTTTCTTCCAGTGACTTGTTCACTTGAGCGAGGAACACCGCGACTACAAAAGAAGGACACGACGAAAAAAATGCTCAGTCCCCTTCCACTCTGTGAAGAAGGATGACCAGCGAAGCTGTGTATGTGGGCCTCTTAATGGGCGAACTGCACCTCCGCCGCGTGTCGGCCCGGTATTGCACTATCTTCGGGATTGGCCCACGTATTCCCCGTACGTTTTGTGTCTACACACGCTCACATTCTTCGGGGAACTAGCCTTAACATTTTCGCTGAAAGACTGGTTACGTCTTTGTGTAGCATAATTAATTATAATTAATTAATTAGTGACCACCACGAACGTGGGAAGTCTGGCACGAGCGCGTTCGCGCGATAGCGCTGAGAGGCGCCAACGAACCAGCTGTGGAAGAAGACACTGGAGGCGATCCTGATGATGATAGTTTTGCGTCTACACGGACCCGATTCTGGGGGCACTAGCCCTTAACAGCTTCGCTGTAAAAAAAAAAGTAAAAGAAGAAAAAACACTGGCAACTTCACCCGAAGGCGAAACGTTGCAAGTCGTCAAACCGTGTTCTAACTGCACCTGGAGGCGAGATGGCAGGACGCAGCACCCGACACTGCTGCGACACTGTTCGTGCTCCTGCGCAACACAAACAGCGTCCCGGCATGTACCATGCAATTCACAATGCGTGCGCGATGAGAAATGCTGGCACCTGTGTTAGAAGCGTCACAGGTGCTGCGATGGCGCACGAGATGAAAGCGACGGAAGATCGTCGGCGTTTGTCGTCAACGCCCCAATGAAAAGATGAGGGGGATTTAACATGACGTTTATTGTCTGTTCTGCTCACACCAGTGTATGCGTCAGGGTTTGATAGGCCCACAGCTCCACCAGGAAGGCTAATGTGAATGCGCGCAACGCTCATGCCAGCAGTGGAAGCCACAGAGCAACCCTGGCTCCGGCAGAGCCTATTGGGCGCAGCTTGAGGGTACGTCCACTGGACTTCGTCGCTGTTGAAGCCAAGTGCACTTCGCGTCTCTGGAGGACTCCTAATTCACCCCACACGTGCCGCGCATGCGTCGTCGATAGCAGTACAGTACGACATCCAGGACCGTTGCTCTGTCATACTAAGAGGTCAAATTGAACTGAAAAAGACAGGGATGGACATTTGAAGTTTGCGACATGAGAAGTTTGCCTGTCGTTGCGTCCTGTTGCTGTATCTTTCTCCAACCTTATGGACATTTCCCGTTTCTTTTTTTGTCGCGTTAAAAACGAAACTATCTATTAACAGCAAGACGGACAATTGACTCACATAATTACGTGATCTATGTTTCAGTCTCCTTCCGTAATTTGCTTGCCTCTAGTATAATCTGCTAGCCACCATTTATGCCTATGAACATATAAAAACACATCAAACATGCACAAGAAAAGGCAAGCGTGAAGCGTTTATTGATGACTGTATTGAATCGAGCGTTCCACGATGAGGCGTACAGAACATTGTGCCACCCCGACCATATACTGACTAAAGGACGCACAGGCGCTGTGTGTCCAATGTGCCTTCATTTGCCCCTGTGTTTCCCTGCACTCAACCACCTTTAGTCAAGGTGCACCAACAAGCCCACATCGCCACCCTTGCCGAACTCATAGTTTGAAACTGAATTTAAATCACTGAAGGGTTCTTGCTGATAAATACAGCGTTTTTCAGCGAACACTTTCAAAAATCGTTAAAAGTTGCCTGTGGGAGACATCCCAATTCTAGTTCATGAGCCGGTCTACTCGAAGCGGCGGACGATACTTGCACAAGAAATTGAGATGCAAAATCCAAAAAACAACTAATTACTAAAAATTCAGTAATTAAGTTTCTAACTAATCACATTATGGCCCATATTGCAATTTACAAATTATATCCGTGGTGTTAGCAAGGCGGATCCACTTGGAGCGAATTTTCAAATCCAAGTGTCCTTGGCGGCTCTAGGGCAGGACTCTACCGGTGACCTCGTCCAAGCTGTCGCCCAGCTGACAGAACAGGTCATGGTTATGACGACCGCCTTCGCATCCGTCAGCGGTTGCGTCGTTGCATCTCACACTAAAACTGCACTTCGGCCCGCCCCTCCGTGTTGGACCCGTCCTGGCTGAGAATGCTGTCCACGCTTCCGTTGGCGAGAATATCATCCCAGGCATTACTTCGACCTCGAAGCAACCAAGGTATGCCGTCGATGTGGTAGAACCGGCGACCGCGACTATCACAACGACCGCACTGTTCATGGACACCGGCCCTGGTTCCTCGGGCAGCTGAGAAGCAGCCTGGCGTACATGATGCGCTGCGACTTCCAGCAGCCGGCTGCCGCAAAAATACCGCCATTTCGTGGCTTTCAGGATGATGCCATCCTTTGGGTTCACGCTATCAATACCTTGGCTGATCCTCATGGTTGCACCGACCAAAAGAGATGGCTGGTCGCAGCACAACGACTTTGCCGTGCCGCCAAGGCATGGTGCTACTACGAAGGCATCAAGCAAGGGTCCTGGTCTGCTTTCGGCCAGTTTCCGTATGCCTGCGCGGCCCCTACATCCCGGAGCATCAACTGCGGCGCGTCGTCGCTGCAGATCGCGGCCGCGAACAAACGACTCAGCAACAGCGGCAGCAAGTCGAGCCCACAGCTGCCACCGTATCAGTCACAGGCCTCCGGTCCGAACTCTACGTCGGCGTCCTCCGCCAATAATAGCGAACCCGTCAGCAAGGCGTCCAAGACAGCGGATGAAGCTGCGTCAGCAGTGGTGTCGGCATCAGCAGCGGACCCAGCCGCCGTTGATCTGCGGCTGCTGAGGGCCGAAGAGCCACTGTAGACCTGCACCCGACCGAAGTGTCGCCCGCCAGAGAAGATGGTTGCGCGCTGGACGGATCAGCAACGACGACTTCACGTCCTTGCAAGTTGCCTGCATGTTTACTGAGGTGTTTGCAAGCCGTACCAGAAACTTCCAGCGTGGTCGAGTCTGAAGATGAAGAGATGCGCTTGGAAGCGGGCGCTCGGACGGCGAGTGCGAGGAAACGACGAGGCAAAGAATAGAACAGCCGGCCCAGTGAACGGGTGTTCTCTGTTCTCTCCTTCAATATATATATATATATATATATATATATATATATATATATATATATATATATATATATATATATATATATATATATATATATATATATCCTTAACCTCCTAGTGTTTGTTCAACTACGGGAGCCCGAAAGACTCTCACTGCATATACACAGTGCAGCGCTGCAGCGTTGAGAGAACAGCATCAATGGTGCAAGTTAATCCTGATCTGAGTTTTAGACGCTTTGACATGTTTCTAACCTTCGATGAGCTTTTGAATGGTCTCGAAGGGCTCGCTTCCACGAGCAAAGGTGTAAAATGTAATTATGAGCGATTTGCATCTCCCGCGCCAAGTGGTCGTTTCTTTTGTGCCCACCAGGTGCCGCCACAGACATGTTCACGGTAAAACCCCTTGATTTAGTTCACGGTAGTGTTCCTGTATATGTTCCCGCAGGGAGCAGAGTTGCAAATAACTTTTCAGGCACCGCGCGCATCGCTATTCGCCGAGCGCTATCACGTGGCGGAAAATTGACGTGAACTGTTCTACTTCGCCGCTGCGAAGCCAACTTTGCAGGCGCGATGCCTCGTCGTTTCCGTCAGTGTTATCGACATTGCCATGACATTGCAGTCAAGCGGACCGTCGAGCGCGCGGTGCGTTCATATGCTCCGGGCTATAGGCACGGTTTTTGACGATATTAAGTCAAGGACCTTGGTGAAGTGATACGAAACACATCATATTGACACATGTATTCCAGTATGACGGGGTGCAGCGCACCAAACTGCGCAAGCCGCACGGAAGGCGGCAAATCATATTATGCGGTGTCGCGTGGTCGGGGAGACGTGCGCCGGCCACTAGTGTGGCTACTGCGTATCAGCCGCGACCGGCCGTCTCCGAAAGGAACCAGGACATGCGAGAGGCGTTCGCCTTGTTTACACTAAAGCAACATTTATCTCGAGCAACAGGCCTGTTAACGCTGAGATGCGCACGGGCGGCATGACACGTTGTTCACTTGTACGATTTTTGGTGTAGATGTGCAGCGCGACACAGACGTGGGAGAAAGAATGAACGACAAGTCTGTGTTGCGCTGCACATATACGCCAAGAGTGTTAACTTACCAGCTCACCCATTTCGCTGTCTTGCTCGTACGATTGTTCTGATTATGCTGCTCTAGAACGGTGTTTTCAAAACAGAGCAAATACTAGCGGATACAATTTGCCGGCTGCACCCGGGTTCTTCCCTCGTGTCTTTATTAAATTTTTTTGTCGGCGTTCTTATTTTTCATGTAACGTTGATTGATGTGCTAGTGCTGATCGTCTTGTAGTAAGCGAAAACCTCGCGCGCTCCAGACAGCTGGAATAGGTTCAGCATTTACCGCCCGCAATATCTTGCTTGCTCGATCAGCCTTACCGACGTGAGCAATGTAAAATTATGCTGCATTTTTAAGAAGAGCTGTGTTATTGCAAATTGACCAGTAGTATGAAAAGATCAAGAAAAATGCGTCGGACTACAGTCTAGAATGCGTGAATAATTAAATGTTTGCTATCTCGGCGTGGTTAGTGCAATAAAAATAACTTGTTGTCGCTCTTAATATAGACCTGTTTGCCTTTCCAGTTGCTTTGAATTCTGCCCCCGAAGGCTCCAAGAACCAGCACTCTTGCCCTTCTGCCAGCAGCGATTGGTCATCCATTTCCTTGTACGAAATAAAATTCATCTAGACGATCATCCGCCTTTGATCTTTTTCCACTTGAAGATTTGCTGCTACGAAGCAGCTGGTAAGTCTGCGGTATGAATTATTCATAAAAATAAGTTTTGCATAACATGTGCGCATGTGAACATTTGAAATGCGTTTATATCTACGTGTCGGCACCGCATATATCGAAAACGTGTAGCTGCTGTGAACGATGGTTAGTGATAAATGATGCTCTGTTAACGGTCCCTGACATAACTGCAGGCACGATAGTTATCTAGGCAAAGATCATTAATCGGCTGGTTTCGGGAGCGAAAATGCACCCACAATTTTCCAGCTTACATGTGTGAAGTTTTCTTGAAACACCCTTTAAAACATTTATTGCCTTCAGGCCTCGATGAGAAAGCTTCATATGCATGTTGGAAAACATTGCACCGCTCATTGTTGCAAGGTACAGCACGTTTACACGCGAATTTTTGAGCTGTTCGAGCCGTGGGCATAGTCAGAATATTATTTCGGGGGATCAAGGGGGGTCGTACGCCTTATATATACGCTCGTGCATGTGTTTGTGTGTGTGTATATATGCATACACCTGTGAGCAAAATTACCCAGACCACAGGGTCGCCGAAAAAAAAAAACTGAATTTCTTCGTAACTAACATGCATAAAAGGGAACTGACGAGTGAACTAGAGAATCCCCAACCCGAAATTTGTACTCTTGTCTTTAATTTCAAGTTCTACTCACAGGCGAAGGATACTTTTACTCGCGGGTGTATATACAAACAAAGTTTCGGAGTGTTGGAACCCTGCCCCATTCCGGCTATGCCAATGGTTCTAGTATAGCCTACATTAAAAAGTGCCACCTTGTTCAGCGCTTGTGAACGATTGGCGTATGCAGCTCGCGACCAGCTAACAAAAAAAGGAAACGGAACACCGCGCGGCATTTGCTCCCTGCGCACGCGAGGAGTGGCTTCACTGCATAGCTGGGGCATACTGGCGGATCTACACGCAACTCTTCTCCCTGCAGGTGCATGTATACAGGGACACTAGTTCACGGTAAAACCGCTTGTTCGCGGTTGCATTGGGCCAGTTTCTGATGGGATCCTCGACAAATCGCACCAAGGCGCCCCGAGGCGAGGATGATTGCATAGGCGCCAACTAGGGTCGTCTCGGGGGCCCGAGGCAGTGGCGTAGCTAGGTCATCTGGCACCCGGGGCCCATAGGTCTTCTGTCACCCCCCCTGCCCCCCCGGGTGTAGCCGGCGGAAAGAGGGGTGTCTTCAGACGTATATGACACTCCCCTCCACAGGCCCCTTGCACCCGGAGCCCATCAGAAAGTTTCTGACGTATACGTAGGTCCTAGTGCCGCAGCCGGTGTCATCGAGATCGTTGAGGATCGCGTCGTGGTTAACGTTATCAAAGGCTCCCTTGACGTCTATTGCCACTATGGAGTATTTGATCCGATTGTTTAGGTGATCTAGAAGACCTTCATTTAGTTGTAAGAGTACATCCTGCGTTGAGAGGGGCTGTCTGAAGCCGAACATGGTGTCTGGTAGGTGGTCGTTGTCTTCCAGGTACTGGGTAATACGGTCTTGCACCATATGTTCGAAAAGCTTTCCCTTGCACGAGATGAGGGAGATCGGGCGTAGGTTCTCCAAGCTGAGAGGTTTGTTGGCCTTGGGGATCATGGTCATGTCCGAGTGTTTCCACACAGCAGGCAGTTCTCCTTTCTCCCACCACTCATTGTAGTAACGGAGGAGAGCCTCGGTGGCCTGTTGCGGTAGGTTGCGTAGGTGTTTGTTAACGATCCTGTCTTTACCAGGGCCGAGGCCTACGCGTGCCAGGGGTGTAAAAGGTCGGCTGTGCGCTGCCGCAGACAGCCAATTTTTATTCGAAAACACCCTGGCACGCTTCGGCCTCCGCTGCCCCATCCCACGGGCCACCCTGCTTCCTGCTTTTATCACCCGCTACCCCTTGGGTGCCCAGGAGATCCTCTGCCGCCTGCTTTAACCTCAGGTGCTCTCCTGAGGCCTCCGTTTGCCGGTTACATGTGCCCTCCTGGAGCAGTGCTTGTAAAAAATGCATATTGTCGCGACTAAAAAATCCACCCGCGACTTAGCTGGACCACTCTGAACCTTGCCCCTTCAGGCACAGCGATCACCAAATGGGGCGTCCGTGCCCACTGCCTCACAGCGCGGGCAGCCAGCGGCGGAGCGTAAAATAAACTGGACCGCACTCCGCAATGCTGGCATGTCTAGGGAACAAACGCATATAACACGCGTTAGGAAACCTCCTCCGTTGTGCCTAGGCAGACTCACATATCGAAGGAGCAAAGGCCCCCAGATTTTCTCTCTCGCAGCCGCTCTTTCTCGCGCCTGGGCAGAAACGTCGAGCGCCGTAAGAAACGCCACGCCCCGCTGTACCTACTTGCAATTGTCAAGATGCTTCCCAGTGGAGGTATTCGTGACGTCACACGAAGAGGTTTGTTCGGCTGCTTGGTCAGGCTTCGGTTTCGTTTTTGCGCTTTTTTGCTTATGTAAAATTATTTGCAAATTTGCGTAACAATCAGACGCTTGACAGGGAGGTCTCGGGAGCCTAAATATTCAAGTACCTTGACATGGTCAAAAAATCGCCTGATTTCTACTTTAAAGCGAATTATGTTATGTGAAGATGACGATGTCGTTGCCATTAATCATAATTATGTTGGTGTGCCGCCTTCAGTTGCGCCGTCGCCGCGTTCGAAAAACGAGAAGAATAAGGTACTGCATTGGTGTCGTCTCGGCTTCCTTGTATTCAGGGTCCGTCTTGCCGTACAAAATCTGTTATGGCGCACTGTTTCCAAAAACCTTTCCATAAGGGATGTCTTCGTTTAGACTCGTCATTGCAAAAAAGATTCAAAATCATGACAACAAAAAATACGCGAACGAGACCAAAGAAAGCAAACCAAAAGAAGCGCGAGCAGTAGCTTACGCCAGCAGACAATAGTACGAAACGAAAGCTTCGGCTTACACCACATACGAGTACGAATCGAGTGGTCGAGCGGGTAACACCACTTTCCTTCGCTTATACGTCACTGAAGGGGCCGCTTTCATTGGTCTCCGGCGTTCGCGGTCGCCTCCACGGAAATTCGTGAAAAATCGGTCCAGCACCGATCCCTCCCTCGGCATGAAAAAGCTGCTGCGAAGCAGCTTTCGCGGTAGGCGTACTTCATCGTTCTCATATGTTGATTTCATGCGCCTTTGACGTACTTCATCATTTTCATATGTACATAGCCATCATAATCCTGGACGGTCTGCTTCTGCACGCACAAGCTGGCGCGTTTCTTTTTCGGAATAAAAAGCTCTTGGGAGCTTGCTCGGTCTTCGGTCCTCCAAGTGGAGGTACATCAAGACTCCTACGTCGTGTCGTGTTCCCGTCCTCCCTGCAGCTACGTTCTGGTCGCCGCCTGCGCCGGGCTGCCTCTACAAAGGTGAACAGTTCCAACCCCGGCATTTACGGCGCCTCTAACCCTCCAACCCCGACGACTTCACCTGCGGTGCGCTCTTGGACTGTGAAGAGCCCTCAACGCGATTCCCATGTCTTTGCGGGAATCCGCGGCGCTGACATCGACGAATGCACGGCAACTACGCCCTCGTGAGTTCGTGCAATCGATGGACCGACAGCCAGAAATTGTCCCACATCGCATTTTATTTAACCGGTGTTGCAAAGACTTGGTGCTTGAACCACGAATCTGACATCCCGGATTGGTCAACATTTACGAGCAAGCTGCGGCAAATTTTCACTTCCTTGTCTGGTTGTGCAGGAATCCCCAAGCAGATACTGGACATGCCCTCCAACTTCCGCACGACTCTTACACCTCATATATAGATGATTTCTTGGCTCTTTGCCGCCGAGCGAACCATAGCATGACGGAAGCCGAAGGCGTTCGACACATATTAAAAGCATTGGCTCTGTCGTGTTCAACGCCTTAATCGTGCAAAAAATCGGCTTCCGCCCACAACATCACTTCCACGTGTCAGTGCCTAGACGAGCTGCGGTCTCTTCACCTTCAAGAGGAGTGCAGCAATCCTCAGGTTCCCTTTTATTCCGATCTACGTGCTCTCATCCACGCCATCATCATCGAAAAGCTTAAAATATAAGAACTGAGGCGTTCTCCTGCTGCCTGCGTCCCCACCCCAAACTTCGACTTGAGCGATGTTATAAAGCGAGAGTTGAAAACGATGAACACACCCACGACAACTCTTACTCCGGTAGCGCGCGCAATACTCACGTAGGCGGATGTTGCTTGGCTACATTAACTCCTACCGTGATCATTTGGCTTCGATGGGCACCACGGCGCTTGCTGCACATTGTTAAGAACGGACCACTGACATGCAAGTTTTAGCTGTTAGGAATGGCCTACCGAGGTGGCAACGTGCAAGTTTTGCCAGCCAGTTGCGACAGCGGCGGCAAACTTTTCTTGGAACGGCACCGCAAACCTCTAGCCACGGCGTCACTAAGTCGACTGTGTGTGGAGCACAATACGCCCGTCCTCGACTCTCCGACGCTGGAGCCGAGTTTGACGAAGCAGGCTTTGTGCCTGAACCCGCCACCGCGGACCTGATCTGCTATGGGCGGGCGAGTTGCCGCGGGAACGTCTACGGAGCCCCTTCCCACGCGCCGTTCGAGAAGCAAGACAATGGACACCACGGCGGCCGCGCTGAGGGCGTCAGCTCCGAGTTCTGCGAAGGCCCTCTGCCCTCGGGGGGGGGGGGGTTGTGACCGTGAACCTGTGCGGGTGTGTGTGTGTGTGTGTGTGTGTAATCCCTCGCGAAGAGGCGGCTCGTCTCCGGGTCGAACGTTTCCCTCACCTTGGGATCGAGGGAGGACCGAGTGTTTAGAAACCGCTGTTGTGCGGCTGCTCAAGGGACTTTCTCTCGCAGTAATGCTAGACGGATGAACTGCAGCATCCTGATGTAGATACTATAAATAAACCCATATTCCTCGTTCTCGATGAGAAGCAGTCCTTCCCTTCAACAACGTCCTCAGCGTGGATAAGTTGGACGACGCCATGGGCCAGCTACCTTCTAATTCATGCCCGACGCCAATCTTGACAACGGGTTACGAGCGATGGGATTGAGCCCCCAATCTTGACAACATCCCTACCCTCCCTGGCGTCCACCTCGTCCGGTTAGTTTTAACTGCGGTATACGCGGCCATGTATCTCGCTTCTGCCACCGTTGCCAGAAGAATGAAAGACGAGGAGGGTATGTTGAGCCCGAGAGAGACCGTACCCGCCGATGTGACACCTACTATTCCGGACCGTAATCGTTCCCTCAGCAGCGTTCTCCGTCTCTTCCAGCTGCCCCCAGCACACCTCCCAGTTCCCTTTTGCCCTGACGTCGTTCTCCTTCGCCCTACCGGCACTCTACATCACCACTTCACCCCACTTCACATTTTTCTGAACAGCACTCAGAAAACTGAGCCGTTGCGGTGCCTTAGCGGTTATGGTGTTGTGCTGCTAAGCGCGACGTCGCGGGATCAAACAGCGGCCGCAGCGGCCTCATTCCTATGGGGGTGAAATGCAAAAACGCCCGTGTCGCGTGCATTGGGGGCACCTTAATGATCCCGTCCACCACTACGGCACGCCTCATAATCAAATTATGGTTTAGATCCGTAAAACCCCAGAATTCTATTCTCGGAGAACTAACATGCATGCAGCTTTTAGAGGGAAAAAAGCTTCCTGTCGGTCATCACAAATTGCTCCTGTTAGCTCGGCCAACATGCTTTATGCAACTGTTGAAGATGCTTCCGTGTCAGATCTCGTCGACACCGGTGCAGCCGTTTGTGTTATTCGTCGTGATTGCGTTCGGGACACCGGAGATCAAAAACACCTCATCTGGGACCTGTTTTGCGCGGAGCTACTAAAGTATTCATTCAGCCCGACGGACAGTGTACTACTCGTGTTTTCATCGACGGCATTCGCTACCACATTGCGTTAATTGTTTTTCCCACGTGGATCCATGAATTTATCCTGGGCTGGCACTTCCTATGCTCTGCTTCAGCCCTTTTTTCATGTGGAGATTGTCAGATGCGGGACCTTTTCGTGAGCCTTCTTCGAGTTCACCAGACAACATCGAACCGCGTCACACCCAATTAAGGAGCGCAGAAGAAGATCTACCACGTTCCGGAGGAGCGGCACGTCCGAACAAGTTGGCGGCCCCCACCTCGTGCACTATATGTGGAACTATTGTCGCACTGCTTGACTCTTCCCGAAAATGTAGCGGGAGCCTGGCACGGTTCCAGGTAAAGTGGGTCCTGAGCCAAGCTGCTTTGCAGCTCTGAAAGATCGCTCGAAGACAACCCGTCTCCCCCCATCCGCGTATTGTGACGGCGCTTGAAAGCTGCGAGGCAACGACGGCCGTAGTGCACCGTGAAGCCCTGGGAGCAATCCCCCTCCCCCCTGTCCACCTTTGTGACGGCAGTTGCAGACCAGGAAGACAATACCGCAGACAAGTAATCCCTCGGACAATTGGAGCCCAAGGAGCGACCCTCTGCGCCGGGTGTGACTTACATTCGCACGGGCGCCTACCACTGGCCGAAAATGACGCCACATGAGCGGGCTCGCCGATTGGCCAAAAATGAGGCCACCTTAGCGGGCTCGCCGATTGGCCGAACGTGACGTGACTTCGAGACACCGAAGGGGTTAAAAGCCAGACACTGGGAGCAGCAAGAGAGCATTCTTTCATTCATCTCTTTAGAGCTTCTTGCCACTGGCCGCAGCGTCCGAGTTGCTGCCGGCCCGTAATGACTTTATGACTGGTAATTTCTCTGTACTCTCACTGTAAATAATGTAAATAAACATCCAGTTTTCATCCCAAAGTCCTCCTCAACCTCGGCCAACTCCCGCACCCAACGACAATGTCCGAAATCTGGGGGACAGCAATTGAGATCGTCCTCCAGATCCAACAACTGGTGGCAGCGCTAGGACGAACCTTCGTCCAAAGAAATACTGAGGAACCGGGAACAGCGAAGAAGAAAGAGCCTTCGACCTAGAGAGTCCTGAGGAACCCGGAACAGCGAAAAAGAGCCTTCGTCCTAAGGAGTCCCGAGGAACTTGGAACAGCGAAGAAGAGAGAGCCTTCGACCCAGAGAGTCCTGATGAAACGGGAACAGCGGACCAATGAACCAGATGGCAGGGTGCTGCAACCGTAAGTGAGCGCGTGTTTTTTTTTCCTTTTGATTCGCCAGACTTCAAATGTTTTGTGTTTATTTTGATAGTTCTAGGAATCGGGAATTTGTTGCATATTGTGTGTTGGCATAAATTAATTAAGGAAAACAGTTCTAACCACCAGTCGGGGCAGCTGCCATGGATCTTAGAAGGTTGACGAGGTTAGACTTGTTATTGGTGTGCGACAATTTGAGGACGAACAGATGAAAAAGCCAGCTATCATAAAGGCGATTCAAGATAGTGGCAATGATGATGAAAGCATTGAGATTGCTTGGGAGGTGATACAAGAAACACGGGAGCGTGAGCGTCGTGAACGTTAGCGTGAGAGTCACGAACGTAAGCAAAAGCACGAGAAAGAGAAGGCAGCATTGGAAAAACAGATACAATATTTTCAGCAGTTAAAGGAACAAAGACAACGGCTGTCTCAAAATTCTGTAGGTAGTACAGAGCAAAAGAATGAGGAAGTATCTAGCGGATTTTCGCCAAAAGCCGGCGAAAGAGGTACTTTCTGTGATTGGCTGCATATTCATAGGTGAACGGAAAGGACTAGCCGCTAACGATGTCTTAGTGGCAACAGAGGCCGTTAAAGGCGGTAGTGAAAGCGACGAGGTGTTGTGCCAACAGAGCACTGTAGAGACAGCTAAGCCAGCTGTGAATGAATGGGCACAGTCACCACGCGTGCGCGTCGCATGTAACGTTAACGAGGTAGTTAACAAAGCACAGAGTAGTGCTGACCCGGCACACGCGAGCACCCATGTCGAGCAAGATCTGCGTGCCGAAGGGAAGTGCCAGCGGACGATGCAGTTGAGGGCAGTACGCAGGATTGCGAGCCGCGTAACTCTAGGGAAGACAAGTGCATGGTTCAGGGATCGGTGCAACTGCCCGCCAGTCTAGGTAGCCGAGAGAAGGATGATTTAGTCATGAATCATTCGGACTGTGCGCGGGAGACAGTTATCGAGACCGACGAATTGTGTGCCGATGCACAGCGTGAGCTGGGCAGTGCAGCAGAGTGCAGTTCGCAATAGTGCGAGTTGCATAGCTCGAGTAAAGCCTGCTGCATTGTTCTAGAGTCGGTTGAGCTGTCTGCCAGTCGAGGCAAAGGGAGAGTTGATTTAACGGAAAATCACTCCGTCTGTCTGGATAGGAGAGCGATCCGGGCCGGCGATATGAGTACCGGCCAGCACGAGGCGCGAGAGGGCGGCATGAAAGGGAATTCCAAGAGAAAGCGCCGCAGAAAGAAGCGCCGTAAAGATCTGAATGCGGTGGCTAAAGTAGCGCAGCCAAAGACGGCGAAAGACGCAAAAAGCCAGGCCACAAGAAAAAGAAAGATGCGGTCGTCGTTGACGATGTTGGCGCATCAAACACGTTCGGGCCACCGGTCAAAAAGTGACCGAGAAGCATATTCTGCATGGACGCGGACAAAGGGCACGGGGCAGTTACGTTCCTCATCGTTCCATCGTTCTTTTCGGAGTTCAGCATGTAGTGCGAAGGAGCGCAAGGTGGCAAGACGAGACGAGGTGGTAGGGAGTCGTGACGCGGTCAGTCGAGATCGTGATGAAAGCGGGGCATTAGAACGCACATTGGCAGGAAACTGTAACGTCTTGGAGGAGCTGATAGTGAGTCAGCCCTTTTGTTGTTCCTCCGTAGCCAGAGTAGCTTTTGAACCGCGACCACCTCGAGTACGACTCATAAGTGTGAGTCAGTTGTGAATGTTTGAAACGGGAGGCCAAGAGAGCTTCCGTAGAAGGAAATCGTTTTGTTTTGTTTTATTTGTGAGCATTTGAAAATTTCGCGATTTAAGTTTCTTTCAATATGTAAAAGTATGAGCTTTCTTTATGTTTTGTTTGAGAAGCTCCAAGATTTGAAAGATGCGTTTTAGGCAAAACTTTAGTTTCGCGAGTGCTTATCTACTCTTTCATTAGCACTCGCGAAACTAAAGGCTTTCTTTTTTGTGTGTGGGAGTAACCTGAAGGTCAAGGTTATCGCTGAGAGGCCTATGGTAAGGCGTGTGTATTGTTAACCTTCTTTTTTTTAAAAGTGGTTTTGAATTTTGTACGGTTAAGCGCGTAGATTTTCAGTTAGTGCATCATTTGCACTGAGAAGAACTCTTAGGTCCATTAGCGCGTGTCCTGTGTGGACGGAAGGAAGCAGGTTTATGAGTGGGTTGCTCGTGTGTGTTGAGGGTGGCCGTATTCTGACTTCCCTAATAAGCGTGCTTGGAGCTAGTCATTAGAATACGCATTTTTTTAGGGGTTCTGCGGAGTGCGTAAGCCCCGCAAGTTTAATTGTTCGTTTAAGTTACGTGTCCTGTAGGCACTACAGGAAGAAACGTGAGTAAGCGTAATGAAATCAATTCGCTGGCCATGAAGAACGCTGAAAGAACATGTAGGGTAGTGGTGTCGAGCCTTGTGTGACGAACTTCGGGATCCTGGGCCCTGGAGAACGTACGTCAAACAAACAAAACAACACAGCGCTACACCACGTGTAAGCTCAGGCTCTTCGCCATTGACTCGCCAGGCTATTACTAAGTCAAAATGAACCTTCATCTTTTCTTTCCCCAATTCTGATAAAGCAGTTCCAAGCACCTACCTACGACGCAAGTACGCGTTCTGAATAGTGACCACAAAGCTAGTGCGCTTGTGATTACGTACTTGTAGAGTTGGCCGGACTGTTCAGTGGTCCCAATACGTGCGATAAGTACGCCACTGTGATAGGTTAGAAACATGCTGTTCGTGACATCAGGCCGCTTAAGATATGTTCGGCTGTTTTCATTGTTTGCAACGACAGCGACCCTTTGTTTTGCAACAGCAATGTCACTGTGGCCTTGTCGGCATTCAGAGAGATATGGATAGCAGTTTAGAAAGGTGGTTGGAACTGCTGATGTGGAGCTATTGTCCCATTGCTTGACTCTTCCCGAAAGTGTAGCGGGAGCCTGACACGGTTCCAGGTAACCTGTGTCCCGAGGAAAGCTGATTTGCAGCTCTGATAGGTCGCTCGTAGACAACCCGTCTCCCCCCATCCGCCTATTGTGACGGCGCTTGCAAGCCGCGAGGCAATGACGGCCGTAATGCACCGTGAAGCCTTGGGAGCAATCCCCCCCCGTCCGTCTTTGTGACGGCAGTTGCAGACCACGAAGGCAATACCGCAGACAAGTAATCCCTCGGACGATTGGAGCCCTAGGAGCGACCCTCTGCGCCGGGTGTGACTTACATTCGCACGGGCGCCTACCATTGGCCGAAAATGACGCCACCTGAGCGGGCTCGCCGATTGGCCGAACGTGACGTGACTTCGAGACACAGAAGGGGTTAAAACCCAGAGACCGGGAGCAGCAAGAGAGCATTCCTTCATTCATCTCTTTCGAGCTTCTTGCCACGAGCCGCAGCGTCCAAGTTGCTGCCGGCCCGTAATGACTTTATGAGTGGTAATTTCTTTGTACTCTCACTGTAAATAATGTAAATCAACCTCCAGTTTTTATCCCAAAGTCCTCCTCAACCTCGGCCAACTCCCGCACCCAACGGCAAGGTCTAAAATCTGGGGGACAGCAATTGGGATTGTCCTTCAGATCCAACAAGATGAAGCGGTACGTGCCACAAATAAAGCGCTTGCACTTATTACGGACTCTTTAAGTTCATGCTCACCTTGTCTTGCAAGATATATATATATATATATATATATATATATATATATATATATATATATATATATATATATATATATATATATATATATATATGCTTTGCCGTACCCCCACTGTTCACGAGCATACAGGCTGTCTCAGAAAGTATACTCGCACGAGCATGTTGCCAAGTGCAATTTCGTAGATTTCGCGTATAACGCAGCCAAAAATGGTGGCTCTCCCGTAATTGAGAGTAGATGTAATTAGAAAATGGCTACCGGCAACGCACATTGGTTGGAGATGATACTAGCCACAATGTTAAAATCGGTGTAGTGCATGTTCGCAACGGCACCTCACCACACTGCGCCACACCATACTGTGTGCACTATACTCCATTCCCTACACAG
Source organism: Dermacentor variabilis (assembly GCF_050947875.1). NCBI lineage: Eukaryota > Metazoa > Arthropoda > Arachnida > Ixodida > Ixodidae > Dermacentor > Dermacentor variabilis. The sequence continues at coordinate 162,033,561 of NC_134572.1, forward strand.
CAGTCAACGCTGTGGAAGCTACACAAGAAGTTCTGTCAAGAAAACTTATCGCTCCGCGCGTTCCGTCTATGCTTCGCAGGGCGTTCCGTCCATGATTCGTTGCGCGCCAACAGCGTTCGCTCGCGCGATCTTGCACGTGAGGCTCCTTGCGACTGGTTACAAACAAAAAGAAAACCCCGAAAAGAACAACAAAAATATAAGTGACCTGAAACAACGCATTAGCAGCCGTATACCACTGCGTGTTATTTCTAAGGATTAAAATTTTTTTTCATTCAATAGTGTGCCCCTATAAAAGACAGCTAGCTGCGCACAATTGCGGTCAAAACCCATAGAGCTATATCCAAGTGGGAATGAAGTCACTGCAAGAAGACTCTGTAGCCTCCACAGCATTGACTGCTATGTGTCGAAGGGAGTATAGTTTATATGGACGCAATAGTTTCCTGTCACAGACAGCACCACATTGCAAGTCTCGTCGCGGTCTAATCGCCATCATCGGTGCGCCGGACGCGCCGCGGACCTCGAGGACCGCTGGCGTTGAAAAGAGCACAGGCAACTCTGTCTTAGCAACGAAAGATGACAATCGAGTGTGTATTGTCCTGTATCTTCCTTTTGAATATCCCCACCCCCCAACCTATTGGATATGACAAATAAAACTTCAGCAAACAAGAAGTTACAGCTTGAGTGATATTAGACAGTTTTAGCAGAACGTTTCCTTCGCCCTGCTCCGCTAAACCGGCGAGCGGGGGCGCAAGTGCGCATGCGCCAAACGCTCAGCCGCGAGCGCGTGGGCGGACGGGCGCCTCCGTTCCACTAAAAAGCTTGCCGAGCGGAGCGCGCAAGTGCGGCGAGCGGGACCGATGAAAGTACAAAATGGCTGCCGCCACTCCCGTGGTGGGGTGGCTAGCTTAGCCGCGGATTGGCTGATCTGCTCGGAAAAAGCTTTGCATCTTTGACAGAGTGCCTAACGAAACGAGATGAGAGTGAAAACTAGGCGCCAGAAGCCCGGCGGGGAATACGACGATTTGTTGACGAGTAGATAAGGGACACATCAAGCGTCTTCGACTAAGAGCAGCCTTGCAGCCTTCATGTGGTAATGCACCCACCGCGCAAAAAATAATAAATAGAAATAAATAAATAAAAACGGTAAATGCCACCAATATTTGTTTTGAAAATTGCAACATTGAAAAAATTTCGCTGCGTGGCACTTGTCAACTCGAATATGCTATATGCTTTTGGCTGTTGTTTTATCTTGCACCACCAGGTGGCCCAGCATGCGACTGCACGCCCGCCGAACGCGTGTACACTCAACTAAAATAGATTATTTTTCCGTTCATCCGCTGGGGCGGAGCGGGTCTACGAGAGCAGAGCGGGCAGCGGAAAACATTCTGCTAAAACCATTTATTGCGAACAAGCAATTGGAAGAACTCGGAAGCAATATTTTCTAAACTAGTTTTGGAAGTAACTAGCCTATGTAATGGGGTCTCGACTGTTGCAACGGGTTATCTCGTTTTATTCTCGCAACTTGTTCGGATGTTCTCGTTTGAGTACCCAGATAACGTCTCTGGCTTTTGGCTCAAGGTCACTTCAAGATCGCCGACAACGGAAGCTAAAAACAATTCATGCTTAAAAAGAAATAAAATAACGAAAACGAGACTAACTGACCTTCGCTTTCCGTGAATATGACGTCCGCGCTGAGCTCAAGCACGGCGTCCTTCTCCAATGGCGGCGCCAGCACGGATATTCGTTCGCTGACGAAGCTCGCTAGGTCGTTGTTTTCGATCATACTTTGCCGCGTCACCTGCCACGTGTTGTAATCGTCGCTGATGTCAAGCTGCAGGAGGAACAGCAAATGAAACATAGGTATGATGCCCGGTTTAGCGAGTGACCTATAAGTCTGGTATTATTCAAAAAACTGTAGTAGCAAAACAAGGCTAGAAAAAAAAAACATCACATGAACTCTACACCAATCGTTCAATGAAAAATAATTATTGATTGTGCTTAACTTCCGAAAGTTTCACACGGCCTACGAAAAAAACCGTGCAGCGGGGAGGGTGGAGGGGGAACAGGGTTAACATGACACCCACCTAAAGCTAAGTGCACGGGCATTTTCACTCAGCCTCCATCAGAATGAAGCTGCCGTTGTCTGGAATCAAATTCAAGACTTCGTGCTAAGTCTAAATAAAGGAAGTATAAAATTGGAGGGAAGAACCGCAACTACTACTACTGCTGCTACTACTACTATTACTATTACTACTTACTAACTATTACAACTATTAATAACGAAAATCATTATGCTCACACACGCGCAGGACACTTGATGGTTGCAAGAATGTACATCCTGAGTGACGTAATCACATCAAGTGCTTTATAGCGTAAACACGCACCATCGGTTGACTGAGATACGGTTTGCTGCTTGTCATTACGTTGTACCCTTCAGCCGCGGCTAAATATCTACGGAATTCTGCTTCTGAGCACGATGTCAAGGGTTTGATTCCCGGCCCCATAGGTCATTTGGCGATGAGAATGGAACGAAAAAACGCTCGTGTACTCATGTTGGTGTACGGTAGATATTCACGGAAAGATATTCAGCTGGTCAAAATTAATCCGGGGTCCTCCACTACGGAGTCGCCCATAACCCACTCCGCAGTTTCAAATCGTTAAGCTCCTGTAGTGACCGTCCGTCACTTCATTGTCCCCGCTCCTTTGAATTGCACTTTGCCCTGAGGGTCATTGCCCTTTGCTCCCCCACTGTACCTAAACGTGGGGTCATTGGACCCTGCTCAACCAACGGGGGTGATACCACAGGCAATGCTTTTCCGTTTGAATAAAGCCTGTCCACTCTCAGTTCTCAACCTGTCAAAAGACGCATTACTTGCCTCCGCTAAACCAAGCTCCCAACAAGTGGTGACCCAGGACATTTACGTTTTTTTTTTCGAACACTAGCCATGGACGACGCTGCTCCAACTCCTACTGACAGAGACTGCGCCACGATTACTTCTCCAGTCATTGCCGCTGTTATTCCCGGCGGCCCTCCAGATCGGGGGAGTTGCCACACCTGCGACATGCAGTTGTCACGCCTCCATTCGCAACACCTGTCAGTAGCATGTGTGCACGGCGGCCCCACAGATCGGGGAAAAATGGTACACCTGCGACATTCAGTTGTCACGCCTAAATTCGTAACATCTGTCAGCAGCCCAAATTGGCCTGTCCACGCCGGGGATCGGCGTCAGCGCGCGTTCCTCCTACTTTCCTTCTTGATGCCCAGGGTGGGGGCGTGCGTTTCCGACTGGGCGCACCGAAAGGGACAACCAGCTCACCGACGCCGGAATTGGTCTCCTGACGCCATCTGTCTCCTGACGCCGGAATGGTGGAAACCAGGAACAATGACGACGCAGGCAAAAAAACAAACAAAAAATAAGCAGATCCGGATGGCTGAGAAGGGGACTCTCGGAAACAGTGTGACTCGGACATGCTAATACGCTACCATAGTATGCTCCGATAGTTGGAGCCGTTTTGTAATCTCAATCATGTAAACTTTTTGAATATGTTCCTATTTCTTCATTTTCTTGAAACGTTGCTCGGAACCCTTTCTACCGGCACCTAGCACGGCACCATCGATGGAGACTTCGTTGACCCCACGGACCCCCGACTTCGCAACACCGCAGAGCTTCAGCTTCCTAGCTTTTGGGCCAAGAATCCTCGAGTTTGATATATGCAACTAGAGGCCCGTTTTCAACTCCAGCGCATCATTTCACGAGCAGCAAGGTACTTGCACGTCGTCGCCGCGATACCCTCCCATATCGCCGATACCATAGACGACTTGCTAGTGGGTACGCCTTCTTCCACAGCATACGACGACCTGAAACGCACGGCACTGCAGTGCCTCGAGCCATCACAACAGTCTCCAACAGCTAGTATCCGGGGAACTCGGTGACCAACGACTGTCACAAGTCCTGTACCGGTTGCATGAGCTTCTGGGCGGCCACTCCGCAAAAGAGAGCCAGCTTCCAAGTTTGCGCGAGCTGTTCTTGCGGCGCCTTCCACAATCCGCATGCATGGTGTTATCGGGTTCCGGCGAGACGAGTCTCGATCGGCTAATTGCACTTACTGACCGCATATGGGACTGCTCGTCTGCAGCACAGCTACTTATTGCCACTGCTACAGTCTCAGAGCCAGCAAACCAACTCTCACGCCAGGAGGAAACTGTGAAGTGCCTTACCAGTGCACTGGAGAAGCTTACCACGGGTGGAAACATTGGAGGACAACTTTGGCGCAACCATTCATCTTCACAGCTTGGCAGCGCACCTAGAGACTCGCCGCGGCAACATATCCGCTAATCAGTCAACTCTTATGGCCATTCCTCGACACATTCGTGCACCCCTTGTAGTGATACCCCTTCCTCGAAACGTCCATCCCCAGTATCACATCTCTCGCCGCGTAGCTCGCGCAAATGCCCTCCACAAGTATTATGGATAGACGCCATCTGGGTAGACGCCACATGTACAACGCATGAAGCTATAGCAGTTGCTTACAACCCAACCTTACCCCGACTCGTAACTCACCATCTTCCCTCGGGCTCTACACCTGAGGAAGCAGAGGAGACCGCCATCGCCTTAGCCCTTGCCCTTTCGGATGCTGAATAAATCTTTAGCGATTCAAAGACTGCTTTGTCCAACTTTGCGAGAGGCAGAATTCACAACCCTGCCTGGAAATTGTTGAACATCCCCACCCAGAATTTACCACGCAGAGCAGAGCTCCGTTGGGTGCCGGTTCACTCTGGGAACCCCGGAAACGAAGCTGCCGATAAATTGGCCCGAGGTTTAATTTGCCGGGCTCAGGACAGCCTCGATCCGGGTTTCTCGAGGGAGCGGGTGCACAGCTTTGCGGAGCTCACGCAAATACCCCGTTAGGACCGTCGGGCATACCCTCCAGCCGACCCCTCCCTGACGCACTCCCAAAGGATCCTCTGGAGACGCCTCCAGACCCGCTCTTTCCCATCCCCTCAGCTGCTATCCCACTGCTGTGGCATCTCCCATACATGCTCCCTATGCGGAGACACTCACGCCACACTCTCCCACATCCTTTTTGGCTGCCCTGCCGATCCTCCCCCGCAGGGACAGCCTGCCATCTCAAGCTGGGAGGACTGGGAGGTCCTGCTCTCGTCTACGGACCCGACATCGCAGCTTACTGCGGTGGCTCGGGCTGCCGACGTCATGAACAAAAGGAGCATGAACGTCTCGACGTAGTGCGGGACCGTACGGTGGTCAAGGGACCCAGAGGAGTCCAAACTCACTTGCTCTGAAGAAACTTGTCTGTCTGTCTGTCTGTCTGTCTGTCTGTCTGTCTGTCTGTCTGTCTGTCTGTCTGTCTGTCTGTCTGTGTCTGTCTGTCTGTCTGTCTGTCTGTCTGTCTGTCTGTCTGTCTGTCTGTCTGTCGCCGCGGCAGTTGTGCTGGTACCACTGTCGCTTTCCCGAACAAGAAAGTCGCTGCACTGAGCCCCGTTCGTGCACGGGAAGCGCACCGTCCTGTCGCTGATGTCGGCGTGCGACCCCTTAGGCAAGCAGCCTATGCTTTGTAGCCGACCGCATTGCCGGCACCCGCCTCTTTGTCTACACCAGAGCCGAGCTGTCTATCGATCCCGCCACGGCCGCAGATCGCCAATGCGGCAAGTCTGCACCCACGCTCCACACAGTGAACAACACTGCCATCACGTTGTATGGATTCCGGTCAAAAACGCTAGATATCGGACTCCGGCGATTGCACAGATGGGTGTTTGTGATCGCCGACGTCAGCTTTGCCATCATGGGAGCTGATTTGCTCAGCCATTTCAACCTAGATGCGTGTTCGCGACCTGCGCCTGAAGGATTACGTCACATCGCTCGATGTACTTGGCCCGCAGTCCAACCTCCCTCTGACATCCATGCGTTTCGGTCGGTCTCAACGTACGACAAGATAGTTGCTGAGTACTCCCAACTCACGAAGCCCCGACACGATGCAATGCCCGTGAAACACAAGGTGACCCAACAAATGCGATGACCCGTCTAAGCTGACCCAAGTGCCTTCCTACCTCGCCGACGTAGCCAAATTTTGGTTCTTCCACCACGAATCCAACTTTACAAGCTGGTCCGCGTTAAAGACTATTTTTGCCGAAGTGTTTGATCGCCCAGCTGTGCGTAGGCTACTCACTGAACAGCGTCTACGCCAGCGCGCGCAGCAAGCCTGGAGAGACATTCCCCAGCTACATCGAGTATGTTCTCGATTTGTGCAAGCGGGTAAATCCTAGCATGTCAGATGATGACAAGATCAAGCATATCCTCAAGGGCATCGAGGAGAGAATATTGCAGATGTTGCTGGCCAAAAGCCCAGCTAGCGTATCCGTCCTCATTAACCTCTGCCAAAGCTTTGACGAGCTGCGCCGCCAACGTTCCATCGCGCACCAGAACATTCAGCACGCCAATTCCGTCTCGAGCATCGCGGTTTCTACCGACATGACCAACTGGACCCTCTCGCAGCACATCAAAGATTTTATTCGTGAATAGGTGGCCAGGCAGCGGTCGCTGCTGCCTTACAGCGACGCACCTACGGCAGCTTTGCCTCCAACGCTGCAGCGAGCCATCCGGACTCAGATATCTGAAGCGCTTCCTGCAGCTGCGATAGTGCAAGTACTACCACTAACTACTAACGGGATACTGCAAGTACTACCAAGCCAGCTTCATGAACAACTTTAGTATTTTAGATTTATTGGCTTACTGACGTTCTACCAACGGTAAGTTTGGACTTCCAAGTACTTCGACAACGTAATCCAGCGATCTAGAATTAGTTAACATTATTTTCGAGCCTTTTCAGAGGGTGTTTATTGAGCTGACGCGCAAAGTGATGACAATGGGTGAATTACAATGAGTAGAGTTACTGCATAGGCTCCCTTTAGGGAGCCAACAGAGCCTACACAGCAAATCTGAGTACAAGAAGAGCAGCACGCCCTCACGTGGTGGTAGCGGCCACTAGCACTGGCTCCGTGCGAGCTGAAGGACACGACGGGCTGCAGGCCGTACGTGACCGCCAAGCGGATCGTGGTCTCCAAAGGGTCCGCGTCGTGGGCGGCGCGCGCCATCTTGCCGCCAGCAGGTGCCGGCTGCAGCCCGTGGTGCACGAGGAAGGCCCACAGGTCGGCGCCTTCGGACCGGTTCTCGGACACGAGCGACACGCATGCGCAGAAGAGCGCCGTCACTTTCTGGAGCGCCGTCTGTCGTTGGCGGGGCACTGGCGAAGCCCGCAGCATCCGCGTCAGGTTCACCATGTGTTGCTGCCTCATCTGCGCCAGTGCGTGCCAAAAGAGCGACCGCCATGCTCGGGAGAGATTACGCGGTTCTTACTCACACTTACTGTATTTACTCGAATCTAGACGGGCCTCGATTCTAGATCTACCTCTTGAATTCGAGAAGTGAGAGAATAAGAATAAGAAACGTTTCATCGAATGTAAGCGGAACGAAAAAAAGAGGTGTTTTATCGCAAGAAGAACATGCATTTTGTTGCGGTTTCTGAAGCTTGTCGAAAGCATGTGCACCGTTAACTTCTCGCCGTCTTCAGCGACATCGCGCGCTTCTTAGTCACCAATTCCTTCCAACAGCGTACTGACTTCACTGTCGTCCAGCGTGTTCGATATGTTACCTTACTGCGGTCGACAGTGAATGGCGGTCGCAGTCAAACCACCCGCACCTTCGAATCTAAGCCGACTCCCGGCTTTCGTACCTCATTTTCTGTTCAGTATAATACGCCATTCGATTAGATACGGTACTTACCCGAGCTCACCCATGCACACACTTACAGGCATGCAGTGACGAAGCGCGTGCTCAATTTCCATTGTGCGCAAGCAACTTGTGCGCGCAACTTGTGTTTGGATGCACAAAAATATCGTCATACACGTGAGCGACACATTGGGAGTGTGCCAAACTCAGCAGACCATGTGATCTGATCGAGACGTCAAGAACGCTGTGCGTCAATAAAAATTGAATCAGAATCTTTTCGGTCGCCTGAAGGCCCTATAGCGTGTCAGCACCGGTGAGAGTGCCCCCTTTCACCTTCACATCTTGATCCCACAAGTACGGTAACGAGAGTTATCAGAAGCCACGTGAGATGGTGGAGTCGTTCCATTTAAGAACTACGTCAATATTTGCATTTCAGTACCTTAGACGTCAATTTTAGAGTGCGAGATTTATTTGTTTGCGGATGCCTCGTAAATTTATGAAAGTTAGCTTTTGTGTGTGTTCTATGGTTATCATAAAAAGAACGGAAAAGCAAGGAAGAAAGAATAAGCAGGTTCAACGCACATGTAGGAATATACATGAAGCGAGGCCTTAGTGAAACGGTAACTTAAATGCTATACAAGCAATGGTGACGCATACTATTTTGTTGCGAAAGTTGCTGCGAAGATTTTCGTGACTGTTCCGTGTGATGTTGACGAATGGAGGAGGCTTATCGAGCTCGGTTTCGCACGACAGGAATAATTCATAAATATGACTGCACGAATAATTCAGGTCATTATTTCCACTGCGGCCTATCTGACCTTTGCGAGGCTCGAGCCGCCAGAACTTAGCACCATACTCCTTATCGGTAACGTGATCGCCAATCCGGTCTCGTAGAATATTCGTATAATGGGGCCGACAAACGCGTGAACAAAAATTGAGTTCCCTAACTCTTCGCCGGTTGTTCTCCTTCCATCCGGCCAAGGGCTGTCTGTCGTAAAATCTACTTCCGTACCATCTTGAAGGTGTTCGCGTACAGCTGGTTGCTGCACACGTAACCGTAGAAGTCAGTGCAGGCGTCGGCCGACCGGTTGATGGAGACCTCCAGGAAGCGTGCCAGGCGCTGGCAGCCCGCACTCTCGCACTGCACGTCGGCCAGCCGGACTTGACTGGCGGCCAGCTGTAACGGGCATTCTTCTAGTTAGACGGAATCCTTAGGTCTGCTCGATTACTCTTGCGAGAGTCTGCCAATGGCAGCATGGACCGTTACCACTCGCACGCGATGGGCGTGGCATTTGCGATACATCCATTGTGGTGGAATCACCGAAATGACCATTGAGAAATGTTTTCGTAAGACATGAAAAGATGCAAAAATAAGAGAAGGGTAAAACGCAACCCTTTTAATTCTCAGCTCAAGTCACCGTAAAGTTTTGTATCAAGGCTTCTGCTCAGGTGAGCTAGATGCTAAAGGTATACCAAAGCATGATTCTACAACTTCTGTGGTGCCATGATTGCACATACAAAATAAACGTGAGATCGAAACTCTGCCATCTAGCTATAGCAACGAGAACCTGCAAGGAAACCCAGTAAAGAAACCCGCGGGGTTTTGTTTCTTATAGTCATCGTGCCACTCATTGGCAGATGGCAATATTGCTCTTTCATGAAACTTCCTCCAACTTGCGCGCTTGCCCAAAATTGGTTCGCCATATTCAGTATTGTCCCTGTGCTGCGAGTTGCCGACTAAGTCGCCCTCGCCTATAGCTCCGCTAGCCTCGTGGTTAGCTTGGGTGGTACAGCGACCACACCCAAAAAACTGTGGGTCCCGGCGTAGATCACCGGACGAGGACAACGTTTTCGTCAACTCCGAAGTTTTCTTTTCGAGAAATGCGCATGTTTATTTATTTATTTATTTGTATAGTTGCACGGTGCTCTAGGTGAACGTTAATATTTTCTGTTCATGAATCTACTGGAACACCTCCGCCTTGCGGGCTTCCAAAGAATTGATTGGCCAGGTACGAAAAAACACTGAAATATATATATATATATATATATATATATATATATAAGCGAGGGCACACTTAAATACCGGCGCTGAGTTTCTGGCATGAAATTTAAAAAAAAGTTGGCGGGAGGTATTTGGTATCTAATTTGTTCCCGCTAAAATCACCCTTGCATCATCAAATGAAGAAAGCAGAAAATATTCGAAAGAAAAAAACGTTATCGGCAGAAGGAAAATGTCCGACGATTACGATACTCTCTAATGCGAAATTTGAGCACAGCTTTGTACGTGTTTTCATTTCGGGATATAGTGAGGCAAAGAAGTTGAGGCCGAAATCACTGCACCGACTGGCAGAGGGTCAGTGCCGGCAGCGCCTTCTCAGGAGGAGGGGGCAGTATGGGAACACTGGCACGAAGAGCGGCATCGGAGCCAGCTGTGGAAAAAGCGCGAGCAGTAGCACGAGCACGTTCGCGCAGTCATGCCGACGCCCACACTCAACCCAGAAACGGGCGCCTAGGAGCTGCGCTCTAAAAGCAGAAAAAAAATCGATGACATATGGCGCCTATTAAAGGAACACAGATAAAGAAAGACCACCGCTGACATGCCAATAAAAGCTGATTATAATTGAGCGCTGGTCCTGTTTGATGTCGATGTTTGTTCCTGCAGTCCTCGATTTTTTTTCTTTCTTCATCTTAGGCTGAAAGCTTCCGCTCATAATGAACCAACTATCCTACTCAAAGATTCTTTGGAAGAGTACTTGTCTATCTGCTGCAATCATGGTGTAAACAACGTTTGTGAACGCGATTTCTTTTGACCGGTTCTGTACGGTGGAGGTAAGGAAGAAAACTTGTCCGGTGTAATGTGGCAACGCAAGGACACGTTCTAGCTTCGTTCGCTTCACATTGCACGCCCACGTGCAAGTGGAATCGGTGTACTCTGCGCACGAGTGACGTACCCACGAGTTGTAGTAGAGCAGCCCGGCAGTACCGACGACTGCGAGCAACGGTAACGTGGCGGCCGCAAGCACCACGGTGATCGTGAAGCAGCGCGCAACGCGATCATTGCCCGAGTATGCCTTGGGACCCGCTGGTTCACGATATCCACGAGCGGATGCCCAATCGTCTGCAAAGAGAAACGATGTTTACTGATGAGAAGACTGAAAGTAGGCCTGAGAAACCTTCAGTGGCAAAGGCTTTTAGAAGTCGGCATGCAAGAAAAAACGGGGCTGCTGCAATGTAACGACTCTATTCGTTTTGTTCTCCGTTCTGCACTACATCACTGGACCCAGCAGTGCTTCGCCTACATTATTACTGTGTTCCGCCCGTCATAGACAGTAGATGATGACAAAGAAATAGAATGGCACGAAAGGAACGCTAGATTGTGCCTTCCCAAAACTCCTCAGACCTAATGCATCCTTTCCCGAAATAAAAAATTTCAGTGGGTACTTTTCCGTAGGACCTATCACACTTCCAACGTAATACTGTCGGCTGAGTGGAGAAGCCACGAGAGAAGATAAAGCTCCCGCGAAACGGTTACTCCGCTCTTGGTAAAGGTGATAAGAGAAAGAAATGTGGCCAAGAAGGGTGACCATGATGAATGAGGGAGCAGGTGAAGCACATAACGGGGCATGCTTATGTAAAGCTCAGTGTTTGCAATCATACAAAAAAGGAAGGAAAATAATTTCTCGGGTCATGGTTAGGGTCACCATGACCCGAGAAATAGGTTTAGAGTAGCAAATAACGAGCTTTGAAAGACTGCTGGATACTGAGAGGGGCGACAGCGGCAGCCAGTGTCTGCAGATCTTGCGTGTATTGTGGACAATCACAAAGCTTATGATGCACACGTATCTACAGGAACATAGCAATGCTCAGTCTGCAAAGTACGTACATTTAGAGCGCGAATACCATGACGTGTCAACGCCGCTTCCTGCTTAAGTCTTTGCAGAAGACCCGCGCCACTGCGCTCAACTTTAGATGGTAGCCAATATGAAAACTTGTCCAGCAGCCATCTTACGCGTAGTCGCTGTGTCTTTCTCTCGTTTTTCGTATAACGCTTAAGAGTAGGCAATTGGCTTCCGCTCTTGAAAACGCGAATCACAATCATGTGCCTCCAACTCTTAACGAGTTGGAGGCATGCTTCAGCTTTGGCAATTTGGAAGTCACGCTGACCCCAATGGCCGGTGGTGCGTTTAGCTGTGATGGGATGGGCTATTTCTTCAATTATAGACAACGAAACTCAGCAGCGTGAAAGGGCAACAACATGTAGATGCTTCCTTTCATTACATGCAAGCACTTGCGGCGCTGATTTTTCATGTCTTTCCTGACCACATCTGAGGATGCCGCGAAATTTAAAGAAAGTCTCTCCTATTTCTTTACGTTCGGCTAATCTCGGGTAGCCAAACTGAATAGAAAACTCTCTCGTGTAAAGAGCACGCATTGATTCCGCCTACTCTCCGACAATGTGCTTTGCGTTGATGCTGCCTTTTGGCCCCCGTATGCGTGGGCGTCGTGGCACTGAGAATCGGTGCAATGTAGATAAAAAGGTCGCCGAGTGGCGTTGTTCTTACGGATTTCTGCTTCTTCCTGTTCCTGGAACAGGCTCTCGTCGTCGTTCATCGCGGGACTGCAAAACGGTAGGCTCTCCTCGGTGAAATCGACGGTGAATCGCTGGCAATGGCCTGAACCAACCGCCGCTGCAGTGGATCCTTCTTCTTTCTTCTCCTCCTCCTTTTCTGCTGTGGCCGCCACACTTGGGCGCTATGCAGGATGCCCCGAGCTTGGCGCATGCCAGAGTGCCAAGGTTGTCTAGGTAATAAATATTACTAGTTAACTCTGCGGAAGCCCGCAAGGTGGAGAAGCTGTACGAAAGGAAAAATCGTCATCTACCCGAGTACAGCACGTGCAGCTACAAAGGAAACCAATCTGTGTTTCTCAGCAAGAAAGCTCTCGCGGTTAAAAAACAATTCGTCCTGGTCCGGGGATCGAATCCGGAACCAAGGCCTTTCCGCGGTGGTCGCTCTATACCATGTGAGCTAACTAGTATGCTAGCAGATCACTCCGCCAGGCCTAAGTGATTGACAACTTGTGTAGTTCTGTGTAAACCCACCACGTCAGGCCTGTTGCAGCGTCAATCGTTCCAATGGTCGCATTCACACAATCCTTTCTGTTGGTGCCTGATCGCCCATTGTGTGCGTCTGCCTCTCGGTAAACTACAGAAAATCACACGCGTCCCTGTGATAAAAATTGGTCTATGATAAATTGGTTCCTCCAGGCGCGGCCTCCCAGGTAGCACGGGCAAGCGCCTGCTCTATCGGGGGCAAGCACTTACGGAGTCACCCTCTGTCGGAAGCACTTGCCTCAATTGCCTAGTATGAGGGATAACGCGGCGCGCTCCACATAGGTTTTGCTTACGGCGCTCAATAAAAACACCACGCGGCTGCCCTCCTGGACATTTCTTTAAGTACTTTCAAAAGGGAGGAAAGTTTGTTACTGCAAAAATAATAATCTTGGGCAAACAGAGCAAAGAACCGTTTACAGACGTTATCTCTTTACAGAATACGTACAGTGAACGCCACTGCGCGAGGTCGCCGCGATGGAGTCTCCCGAACCGGCTTCTTACGTGAAAGGTAGGTAAACGCTGAGAGTAAGCTATGTGAAATATGTTCTTGTTGCGGGCTGTCTGTATAACCAAATGGGGCATAACAGAGTGAACCCTCAATGCAGCGATCGCGCGGGTTCGCAGGGACCGACTGCGCGTCTGCATGCATGCCCGCGCACAATGCTTTGCTTTCGCTGCGAGCGCGTTTTCGCACCGTGCCATTTAGGCCGCAGAATATGAGCATTTGACAGTACAGTATAAGCAACCATTGTTGCGTGGACGCGATCAGAGCTGTTCAAAAATCATTTCGTTACAGAGACTCCGACGCCTACGGCGTCTGTGATGTGCCGTCACGACGATTCAATCTTTCTTTTTCTAAATTTTTGGACGTGTCAATATTATTTCTCAAGTTGCGCCGCACTGTATTTTTATCGTTGTTCTTAGCGTGCGATCTCCCGCTGCTTCTTTTTCGTAATTCAGTACATTAATTCATAACATAAACTTGACCATGTGCCATGCCGTTTTTTAATGTGCTTCTTACCGCTACTTTTCCATTCCAGTGAACTTGCCAGAATCTAACATCAACAAGTTCATAGACAAAAAAAGTGTCATGACAGCCGGGCAGCGGGCGCGCGATGGCGTCTCAATGCGCGTTTTCGGCTACTTATCGAACATCGCAGTCCCGACGCCGTAGTAGAAAACTTCCTCGCGTCAGTGCTTGTCCTATACCCGAGTTGTAGCCGCTGGCTGTTTGCCGGTTCTAAGATTCGCGAGCCAAGCTTTACGCAGCTTCTTGTCTTGCGCCTACGTGTGGATAAGCCTAACACCATAGGCTCCGTTGCGTACGTGCGGCAGTGCGGCTCCGAGCAGTAGCCTACGATGCTGCACGCCTCCAAAGGCAGCCACTACCTATTATATTGCTTTCAAATGCTGTCAAGCAGACACCCAAGGCGGGAAAGCCCCACCACCTAATCAGCACCGCAGCGCAGGTGGGACTTTAAGCTTTCGTTTTCTGCTCGCTTCGGCTGTTCCGAAGCAGCCGACGCGGCCGCTGTGTCCACATGATCCCTCATGCCACGTCACGCCGACGGTGGCGCCAGCTTTTCCAGTGGTGGAGCTCGCCCCCAATACTTTCAGTGCCCGGCGAAAGAGCGGAGGACAATTAGCGGCGAGAAGTTGGAGTGGCGCCCTCACGCGAGTGACGTCACGGCCAGGACGCCGCTCGCTCCGGCTCGCTCGGCTTCAGCGCGCGCTCGTTTTCTTAGTGCGTGCTTGGGGTATTGGCAGCTTGAGCCGTACTTACAGAAGCTTATTTCGGATTATTTCTGTTGTCATGCGTGGACCACAGTTCCTTTTTCGAAACCACGTGAATCATGAAAACTTGCGACTTGGATATCGCAAGCTATGTAGCGCTGAAGGGGTCTACTGATCTTGAAAAGCATATATGCACCCTGTCTGTTCATAAATTTTGCTTAAAAAGAACGTCTGCAAGTTCAACATGCTGAGTTACTTATGATGCTCCTATACACACCTAACATTCCCTTATTACTTAAGTATGAGAGACATAGCATTTTACATGGAAGAAATACCTTGATATTTGGTGTCAAAATTATATATCCGTGTTAGAAGGGCACTGCCCAGCGCAGCTTTCATCATAATTCTGACCACTCTGGTGAGTTGTTTTAGTCAAATGTGGCAACTGTATTAAGGCCTAAATGGAAGAGATAGGTGTGCATTTTGTATGAAAAGGTTTGGTACTACTGTCACCGCTCTCTGGAATAGGCACCCAGAAACGCATTGGCTGTTAACACGACGGCGCATCGCGTATTATATATATATATATACATATATGTATATATATATATATATATATATATATATATATAGGTCACGAACACCATAACAGCAATCACATGAAAGCAAATTTCGTGGTTAAGATCGAGAACCATGTAATCAGCTGCAAGCGATGAAATGTGTCGTAGTGGCCCTCACTAGCTTTTATCGACAATATGGCACACCCCTCCCGCAACGGAAGCAAACCGACTGTCGTTATGGCGAGGCGCGCTTTGTTCGCGAAACCCAGCATTTCACAACTTCCAATTGCAACCATGAAGTAGCTCTTTACAGCTACAATTACAATGCCTATAGAAAACTCGAGGCACTACAGCGCAGCTTAGGCTGCGTTGAAATAGAAAATGCAAACACATCCTGCCTCAACATGTCTCGATCCTGCGTTGTTTAATTACAGAGACTGAAAACTATTTGCTTCGTCAGTGCATAAAAGAAAACCTCGCGTACACGCCTCTTAAACAAGGCACCGCGAGTCTCACATGAACATTTGACCACCACTGGGGAACAATGATATCTTGAATATGTGCAACACTACTAATGAATGGGCCTTAGGGTTCTTCCTGGCTGCAGCGAACCGGTCCGAAAGGCATATTTCCCTCAAATATTTTACCGCAGCAGCCTGTGTCAGTTCTTCAAACAGATCCATCATATCTGTTTCTCAAGCAAGAAGCACCAGTAAATTGCTCAAGTGAGTTGAACGTGTAGCACGGTATAAGGGAATAAATATCTGTACATTCCTGTCTGTGCGCTGCAAACAGCTGTAAACCTCAGTCAGCTTTGCTTGAAGTTACCGCCACTTATATTTAACCGGTGAAGAACGGCCTAATATTGAGAACCAGTTAAAAACGCAAGTGGATTGATGGATGTGAGAAGAGGTTTATTGGCGGCTCCTAAGGCAAAAGCGCGGCGACCAGGAACGGCGAGACAGCCCGAAGCACTGTCCAAAAAAGGCGACAGTAATCAACCGCGCGAGCGGGGCCGAGCCGCGCGTTGGCGATGTGTCTGTGCCGCGAGGCGCGTCTTCTTCTTCACAATCTCCCCCCGGACAAAAAGAGCCATCCTGGCGCCTTAAGAATCAGGAGGCAGACGGTCGTGGTATAGGGCTTGAGACGCGAGACGTGGACAATGTCACGTCCACGCCGGCGCAAGTCTTCAGGTGGTGACAGTGGTTCGATTAGAAAATTCACCGGAGATGTTTGCTCCAAGACTCGGTAAGGCCCTTCGAATTTTGGGACGAGTTTCGAGGAAAGCCCCGGAGTCTGGAAAGGCACAGACAACCACACAAGAACGCCTGGAGCGTAGGGGGTGTTCGGAAGCGTGTCGGTGCGGTTTTCTTTCTGGCGCTGCTGTTGCTCGGCCGTAAAGGAGCGCGCTAGCTGGCGGCATTCTTCGGCCTGTCGGGCGACGTCGGACACAGGTAGACACTCGGAGGCGTCAGAACGGTATGGAAGGAGCGTGTCGATGGTATGCGTAGGCTGGCGGCCATACAGGAGGAAGAAAGGTGAAAATCCCGTAGTGGCCTGGATCGCGGTGTTGTACGCGAACGTGATGAATGGAAGGATGCGGTCCCAGTTACCATGATCAGATGCCACGTACATCGACAGCATGTCACCAAGTGTGCGGTTAAATCGCTCTGTGAGTCCGTTAGTCTGGGGATGGTATGCCGTGCTTGTCCGATGAATAATACGGCATTCCGAGAGCAAACTTTTGACAACTTCGGAGAGGAAGGCGCGACCTTGATCACTGAGGAGTTCTCGAGGTGCGCCGTGTCGAAGCACGAAGCGATGTAGAACGAAAAAGGCTACATCCCGTGCCGTAGCACTTGGTAAAGCAGCAGTTTCGGCGTAGCGTGTTAAGTGGTCAACAGCAACTACGATCCACCGATTGCCGTCTGGAGTCATAGGAAGCGGGCCGTATAGGTCGATGCCGACGCGATCGAAGGGTGTGGTAGGGCACGGGAGCGGCTGCAAGGCACCAGACGGGCGTAAAGGCGGCGATTTGCGGCGTTGACAGTCAAGACAGCACCGAACAAACTTTTGTACAAAATTGTACATGCCGCGCCAGTAGTAGCGGTGGCGAATTCGTTCGTACGTCTTGAAGACTCCGGCGTGGCCACACTGTGGATCGTTGTGGAAAGCGGCACATATTTGTGACCTTAAGCTGCGGGGAATCACCAGAAGCCACCGACGGCCTTCAGGAGAGTAATTGCGTCGGTGGAGCAGCTGGTCACGAATGGCAAAATGAACTGCTTGGCGTCGGAGGGTTCGGGATACAGGGATAGTCGATGATCCAGAAAGATAGTCGAAAAGAGAAGCGATCCATGGGTCACGACGTTGTGCGGTGGCAAAGGAGTCCATGTCGAGAGATGAGATGGAGTGTGCGGAAGTTGTTCCGCAGGCCGAGTCTGGAGGTAAAGGTGAACGAGACAGGGCGTCGGCGTCGGAGTGTGTTCGCCCACTGCGGTATACGACGCGAATATCGTACTCCTGGATGCGTAATGCCCAACGGGCTAGGCGGCCAGTGGGATCTTTCAAGTTGGCAAGCCAACAAACCGCGTGGTGATCTGTGACCAAGTCGAATGGGCGCCCGTACAGGTATGCTCGGAACTTGCCAAGTGCCCATACTAAGGCCAAGCACTCTTTTTCGGTCACGCTGTAATTGGCCTCAGGCTTCGTCAGCGTGCGACTCGCATAGGCGACTACGTATTCGGGGTAGCCTGGCTTTCGTTGGGCGAGGACGGCGCCGAGACCAACCCCGCTGGCATCTGTGTGTACCTCAGTTGCAGCCGACGGGTCGAAATGGCGAAGAATAGGTGGGGAGGTGAGAAGACGACGCAGCGTAGCGAAGGCGGAGTCACATGCAGGGGATCAGGAGGAGAGGGTGGTGTCACCGCGCAGAAGCTGAGTCAATGGCGCCATGATCGATGCGAAATTCCGAACAAAGCGCCGGAAATATGAGCATAGGCCCACAAAGCTCCGAAGTTCTTTGATGGTCTGAGGCTTCGGAAACTCAGCGACAGCTCGAAGTTTTGCAGGATCGGGTAGAACGCCGTGCTTGGACACAACGTGGCCTAAAATGGTGAGCTCTCGCGCGGCGAAGCGGCACTTCTTGAGGTTGAGTTGGAGGCCAGCGTTCGTTAGACAGGTCAAAACAAGTCTGAGGCGGAGCAGGTGAGTCGGAAAATCAGGCGAGAAAACCACGACATCGTCGAGGTAACACAGACATATGGACCACTTGAGGCCACGCAGCGTGTTGTCCATGAGTCGTTCAAAGGTGGCAGGGGCGTTACAAAGCCCGAACGGCATTACGTTAAATTCATATAAGCCGTCAGGCGTAATGAATGCGGTTTTCTGGCGATCGGCTGCAGCCATCGGTACCTGCCAGTACCCCGAACGCAAATCAAGGGACGAGAAGAATTCTGCTCCCTGAACCCTGAAGACTGTCGAGGGCGTCGTCGATGCGCGGCAAAGGATAGACGTCTTTGCGCGTTACCTTATTTAGCCGACGGTAGTCGACGCAAAAGCGAATAGACCCGTCCTTCTTGCGAACTAGAACGACAGGCGATGCCCAGGGACTGTGCGAAGGTTGAATAGCGTCACGGCGCAGCATATCTTCGACGTGGGTGGTAATGACACGACGCTCTTCGGCCGAGACGCGGTAGGGTCGTTGACGTAATGGCTGATGTGAACCGGTGTCAATGTAGTGCTGCACTTCCGACGTGCGGCCCAGGTGAGGTTGTGAAACGTCGAATGAACTTCTAAAGTGGTGCAGGAGATCAAGAAGGTCGGCGCGTTCGGCAGGTGTGAGGGTATCGGCGATGGCACTCGAGAAAGCATCCTGGGACGTCTCTTCAAGCGCGGAAATCGAAGACGACTGGCCGGAGTCGACATCAGAAGAGTCTCCGGGGACGTCAACCAAAGACGAAGAGTCGAGGAGTTCCACGATGCCAAGGCATTCACCAACGAGCAATGTAATAGGCGCACAGAGGGGATTGCAAAAGTATATATTGCTACAGCCGCCAGCCATGTCAAGTGTTGCGAAGGGTAGTCGGAGAGATTTACGGCTCATGAAGACGTCGGAAGGTGTGAAGAGGACCGTTGCATCAGTGATGGCATCGCAAGAGACGGGTACGAGAGCGAAGGAGCCAGGTGGAATATCTGTGTCCTCGCGCACGGTAAGTTTAGAAGGGCGGTCACAATCTTCGTGCAAGGGTGCGTCACAAGGGGAAAATTCAACTTCGGCGCGTGCGCAGTCGATCACGGCTTTATGACGGGATAAGAAGTCCCATCCGAGGATGACGTCATGCGAGCAGGTGGGAAGAACAATGCACTCGACTATGTAAACAATGCCGTGAATAAGCACACGTACAGTACAGGCTGCGTGCGGAGTGACGTGCTGAGCGCTTGCCGTACGAAGCGACAGTCCAGAAAGCGGCGTGGTCACCTTGCGCAGCGAACGGCACAGTTTGGCGGCTATCACAGAAACGGCTGCGCCGGTATCCACAAGAGCGAATGCAGGAACACCTTCTACACTAATTTCGACCACGTTAGCAGGACAGGCGCGAGGACTTAGACAGTTCGAATGGGGCGCAGTTCTTGCCTCGTGAACTGCGACGTTCAGTTTTCCTGGTCAGGTGGTGCGGGTCGCCGACGCATTGGGGAGAGCGAGCGTCGGCGAGGGGATGGCGAGCGACGCGAAGGAAATTCTGGAAGGTCAGCACGAGCATACGGTTGGTGGGAAGGAGTGGCGTATTGGCGAAAGGGCTGGCTGCCGTACTGGAAGGGCCGAGAGGCGTCGCCGAACGCTTGAGGCCGACGTCGGCAATATCGGGCGACGTGTCCAGGAGTGCAGCAAGAATAGCAGATGGGACGATTATCAGGCGTCCTCCAAGGATTAGCTCTCGGTGCGGTCCAAGATGCAGCATGGGCTTCCGGTGGCACCGGTTGGGAATGGGTCGCGAAAGACGCAGGCGGAGGCCTGCGTACTGCCTGCGCGTACGTAAGAGGCGCAGCTACAGGCAGGACTGGCTGCGCATAGGTGGGAGGAGTCGCGACAGGCTGCACTGCCAGAGCAGAGTTGAGATTCGTGGCTGCAGGCGGCTGATGGTGTGCGGAAGGGACAACTTGAGCGACCTCTTCGGAGATGAGAGTGCGGAGCGTGTTTGGAAGACGGGAGGTGGGCTCCTGAGTGAAGGGGACTAAAGAAAGTTGGCGGGCAACTTCCTCACGCACGAAGTCCTTGACCCGTTGAAGTAATGAGCATGGGTCGTACATGCTGTCAAGGCTTGCCACCAAGTCGTCGCTGCCCAGAGCACGCCGAGTCGAAGCGCGTTGCTTCCGTAACTCATCATAACTTTGGCATAGGCTGACGACTTCGGTCACAGTGCGCGGATTCCTGGCTAGAAGCATCTGGAAAGCGCCGTCATCGATGCCCTTCAGTATATGGTGAATTCGCTCAGCTTCGGGCATTGCCGCGTTGACTCGTTTACACAGGTCCACGACGTCTTCAATGTAGCTCGTGAATGTTTCTGCCGTCTGCTGTGCTCGGGCGCGCAAGCGTTGTTCAGCGCGCAGTTTGCGAACAGCGGGTCGGCCGAACACTTCTGTAAAGGTTGTCTTGAAGATTGACCATGTGGGTAAGTCACTTTCGTGGTTGTGAAACCAGAGTTGGGCAACACCAGCCAGATAAAAGATGACGTGGGTTAACTTCGCTGGATCATCCCACTTCTTGTGCGCGCTCACCCGTTCATATGACGCCAACCAGTCTTCTACGTCTTCGTCGTCTGCACCGCTGAAGATCTTGGGGTCGCGTTGTCGTGCAACGCCGGTGCAAGTGACGGACTGTGGCGTCGGCGCCGTTTGGGATGAGCTGTCGGTCATGGCGGGCGATAGCGTTCTTGATCGCAGCTCCAGGGTTACAAGCGACGGGGTTTGAGTCCCAGCACCTCCACCAATTGAGAAGAGGTTTATTGGCGGCTCCTAAGGCAAAAGCGCGGCGACCGGGAACGGCGAGACAGCCCGAAGCACTGTCCAAAAAAGGCGACAATAATCAACAGCGCGAGCGGGGCCGAGCCGCGCGTTGGCGATGTGTCTGTGCCGCGAGGCGCGTCTTCTTCTTCACAGATGACGGAGGAACCACTTTGATGAAAGGTCCTGCGAGCTACGGGGCGCAAGGTCCCATAGAGCGGGCTACTCCCACGTTGGAACCGGGAGTTCTAACTCCCTGGCCGCACCGTGGGTCGCTGGACGGCCCAGAGTTGCTCCGCCAGGTCGGTGCTGCGTAATGCTTCTTGTAGCCTGGCGGAGTCTTGATCCTTGTTTGCGTGGGTCCGACCACACGGCCAGAGCAAGTGATGTACGTCTAGTGTGTTATGGCAATTTTCGCAGTATGATGTTTTGTATAGGTCAGGCATGTAGTGATGTAGTCTGTTCTGCGTGGGGTACGCGTTTGTTTGAAGCATTCTGAACGTGAGGGCTTGAGGCCTGGTGAGCTTATTGTGAGGTGTGCTGTATATTCTGCGGTCTAGATAAAAGTGCTTTGTTATCACGTTATATGTGGAGGGAGGGTCACGATTCTCGCTGGGATGGTCACGACCGGAATAGGTGGCGTCGCGGAGGGTTAGGTCTCGCGCGCTCCTGTGAGCCATCTCATTCAGATGTGGAGGGGCGTCCTCGATCTCTCCGAGGTGTGCCGGGAACCAGCAGATGGTGTGACGCTGCAGCGGTGCGGATCTATTGATCATTTGTAGTGCTTGGCTTGCAATTGCTCCTTTCTGAAAGGCTTTGACGGCCGAGCGTGAATCGCTGTAGACGTGGGTGGTGGTCGGGTCTGTGAGCGCGAGTGCGATGGCGACCTGTTTTGCTATCTCGGACTTGTGGGTCTTGACTGTGAGAGCATTTGTGACTTGGCCTTGCTTATTGATCGTGGTGGCAACGAATGCCTTCCTGGTCGGGTACTGTGCCACGTCTACGAAACAGGCTAGGATCTTCTTATCATGTATTTCGCGCAGGATGAACGATCCGCGTGCCAGCCTTCTGAGTTGATGGTGCGCGGGGTTCAGTTCCGCGGGAGTGGGCGAACCGTGTAGGAGTTGCGTGTGTCCGTCGGAACGCTTTGATATAGATGCTCGATTACTGTGGTGTCATGACTTAGTTTGGCTAGGATTTCTCTACCCGGTTTGGTTCCAGAGAGTCTTGTCCGTTGAGCCCGTTCCTGAGCTTCGGCGATTTCTTCAAGTGTATTGTGTGCCCCCAGTTGCAGCAGGAGCTCTGTCTCGGTGTTCTTGGGGATTCCCAGCGCTAGTTTGACTAGCTTCTTCAGTTGTACATTGAGTTTGTCCTTCTCCGCTACCTTCCATCTGTGCATGGCCGCCTCGTAGGTGAAGTGGCATAGCGCAAAGGCATGTGCTAGCTTGAGGAGAGTTTCTTCCTTGAGGCCGTGTTGTCTGTTTGATACGCGTCGTATGAGATTCGAGGCATTATTCGACTTTGTCACGATCTTCTCCACTGTCGCGGCGTTAGAGCCGTTGCTCTCAACGAGCATCCCAAGGACTTTGATTTTGCTGACGTGTGGAATGGTTCCTCCGTCTTTCGTTCTGAGAGTAATGGCGCGTGTTTCTCTGATTTCGTTCTTTGGCTTGGGACCGCTTCTCGATGGTTCGCAGGCCGTTGGGAGCGAGGTATTCCTCGATCGCGTCTATCGCTTGCTGCAGAGCGCTCTCAATTAATCCCAGGCTACCTACGGGGACCCAGAGCGTTACGTCATCTGCGTATATGGTGTATTTGACGTTCTCGATTTGATCCAGTTTCTTGCCCAGACCGGCTAGCGCAAGATTAAAAAGCGTCGGAGACATGACAGAACTTTGCGGGGTTCCCTTGCCGCCGAATTTGTATTTCTGGGACTTGATTTCCCCTAGACGGAGGGTGGCCGTTCTGTCGCTCAGGAGTGGTATAGTAGTGTTGCCAAGTGGTGCTGGCCGAACCTAAACTGCAGTGGTAGTGAAGTCCTCGTGTTACTGCCGAGGTTTTCTGTGAAGAAACAGAAAAATGCGATGTTATACCGTGAACTATTCGTCGTGAGCAAACATGTTTTAGCGGGTTAAAATCAAGATGCATGTTGTAGAAGTCACATATAGTCAGCGTTTATTTGTGACACGCATATTGCACCATAGTGGGTATGGAATCTTGACTAGATTCTTGCATGCTGTGGTTTTGCGTCTATGCTTTATTATTCCCGTGAGCTACCACTGCAAAGTGTAGATCCGCGCATCAAAAACCCGTAATGGGCTGGTCTGAGCTCCCTCGTGTGGCACTATAGCGTTGCCTTCGAGAAATATATTTTCGTCTAGGAAATAAGCTCTTCGATTACATTTTCGAGAAAGAAGACATCGTAAAATATATATTTGAGAGGCCCGTCATAAGTATACAAGCATTGGGAACGAGAGCGAACAAAGGGAAACACTGCAGAAGGCGTGCGGACACCGCCAGAACTGCAGCAGACGACAGGCGCGAGTCCGTGCCCTGACGTCACGCGAGCGGCGCTTGCAGCGCCCCTCTACGTCGTTCTCGGCAACGTTTATAGATACTTTATAAACGTTGGTTCTCGGGGCTCATCATAGAGTTTCTCACTACATCACCTAGAGAAAAATCTGGCGCTGCTGTGCTGTGGTATGCATGGGAATGCTGGTATATTGTGACTTCGGATTGGCATTGTTCTCGGAGAGACAGGACACCTTGAAGACGCGCTTGGCAAGCACCATGGAGTTTCTCACTATGGCAAGCACCGTTCCGTCTGTCACAATGATTCATTTTCTACTAAAACAGCACGTGAAAAACTGTTTTGGCTTTATTATTACGCAAAAACATTTTTTGTTTAACTATGAGGACTTGTTACTGCGTGTTCGATTATATCTTACCTAAAAAGTGTCAGCGGGCCGCTAAAGTTGGAGGACAGACGACAAGTTTCGCGCTCGCTTTGAAGCAGTTTGTCGCCTGTTCTTGTTACTCTTCGCTTGGTCATGCATTGTAGGTGAGTAAAGATGTAATATGCGTGAATGGAAACATTTTATGAAGATTTTACTTTGAGAAAGCGTTATTTGTGTAGCCATATCCACGTTTTATATGAAGCCTTTTACAACACCAGCCAACGCGAGCCTCGCAGACACATATACCGTAATTCCCATGACGGCACGGTGCCCCCTTAAGAAATTCCCATAGACGGTGGCGCCATATTTCCCTGTAGGTGTTATAGTGAGAAACTATATGGGGCCAATAGCCCGCCACCATCGGCGATAGTACAACGCATTGCCGCCAGGTGCCTCCACCTAAACAGGGTTCCCAACGCTGCTTTACCGGGGCAGAGGAGGGGCGGAGGCGGTGCGCGTGGTGGCAACGCAGCGGAAAAAAACACAGCAGTACGTGTTCTCCCTCTTTGCTTGTCGCAGTTCTGGATAAGTGACGATGTTTATTTCAACATATCTTGCCCCACGAGGAGCACTGAGCAAAGGTATAAAAAAAACTAACAACCGAAAGACGTCCGGAGCAGATGCAGATATTAGAGTATGTAAATAAATGCAAAATGCATGTCTTTTTCTGGCGCCAGTTGAACCCATTGAGAATTTAGATTTACTGCATTTCTAGTACCTTAGGATAACGCAACGTGCACAGCAGCAGAACATGCTAAGAACACTCAATTCAATAAGCGATGTCGGGTTGGAAGAATGCACACACCATGCTTTAAATCACCTCAACAGAATCTGTTCACTGAACTGTCAAGTTTACAGAATCCGAACGCCATGCAAGGACCTTTTAGAATGAAGTCATATATAAAAAAGTCCACCATGTAACATATGGTGTGTTCAGAAGGAGCCTCTCTGGCTTCTTCGGTGGCATACCTGAAAAACAATGAAAAGTGCGACACTTATTCAAATCTGCAGAATAAATCCAATTAGAAGTGTTTCAGGTTTAATGCAATACGTACAAGGGATGTTTATTTTCAAACTTATTCGCCTTTTATCTTTATGTGCACAATTGTGCAAAGAGCACCTGAAGGTGTTTACACTGCTTATCACAGTTTTTCTGGAAAGTTCTTCTGGTTTATAGATTATTTCTGGAAAGTGGCGGTTGAGCATAGTACTTGTAGGCATCGTGCTTTTCTGTGATGCTAAATGCACAGTTTGCAAGGAGAAGCTTCACAAAACGCACTGCAATAATTTCCATCAGATTCTGTCGGTGCATCATGTCTGTGCTCATGTCGGTGCTCTTTACAGTGCAGTAACTTCGAGGCACAAAAAGCTGGAACAGCGTGTGCCACCAAGCTAGTCAAGGGTCTCTGAAGAGGTGGATTTTCCTTCAGGGCTTGCTCAGAGTAAGCGCGCAAGATGTCCAGGACAAAAAGCAGCTGGTCAGATGGATGCAAAAGTCCCCCAGGGTCCTGGCAGCGAGTGAACGTCTGCAATGACTGATTTGTTAGTGGCTTGGATGCGATTGCCACACAGTTCTCGCTCTCACGTTTATCTGCTCACTGATGACGCGGACAACATAGCCACCGACATGAGCGGTCGCAGATATCTGCAGGGAAGGCATGTACACAGGCAAAACAGTAGTGTTGTGTCTTTGAAGAACATTCAGAGCAGCTCTTACCAGTTGCGAATGAGGTTGAACAGATGTTTCTGGATTCTCAGATTATACAGTTAGTGACATGACTACCAGCTCACTGTGTGCCACGTTCGAAAGTGGATTGGATGCAGCTATTCCAATTTTCAGCATCTTCTGAAGCCCTGAAAGGGTAGCACGAACATGTAGTGCATCATTGCACCCAGCTGACCTTCGCAGTGTTCCAAATAGAGACTCTATCGGGTCACTGTTGAACTTCCGTGTCAATACAAATGCAAATATTTAAGCTCTTCATAGGTGTTTTATGCAGGCCACAGCACTGTACGTAGTGGTCAAGAATGCCTTGTATGTCTCCTTTGTCAGAAACTCGTGAGGACGGGTGCACCTTGTTTTCAATTCATGGAGATACATTGGCATTGTGACCTCTAGCCACTCAAGCCGGGCATCTTCTGTGCTGTCGTACTGCTTAACATCTGGCAACCTCTGGCGCAGATGTTGAACTGTATTACTGGTGTCGTGGAGAAAAAACCAGCGATAGAAGTTCTCTATAAAAGTGATGGTCGGGCCTGCACTTGCGAATGAAATATGGCAAGTGTGACCAACTTGTTTCTGAAGGTGTTGCAAAACAGCCGTTACTGCAGGAGATATGATTTGAATAGCCCTCACCACGTTCATTTTTTCTATGTTATTAGGAAAAAAATGTTTCCGACTGAGATAACGCACCGGCTTCACAATCAAGTTCTTTTGGAGCTCATACATATCTTTCAGATATGATGCTGAAATTTCTCCTTTGGGTCCGACGTCGTGTGGCAAAAATTGAGACCGCAGATTTCGTAGCACATGGCTGGGGTCGGCGCTCATGAACAGCGGCCTATCCGGGTTACATGGAAGGTCAGTTCTGTAGGTAACGATGCAATTCCCTAGAAGTTTCATGGCTTGTACAGTTACCTTGTGGTTGTCAGTGGAAAGTCTGATGATATGGAAACCGCAAGACTCAATTTTCCTCATTATGGAGACCGTCAGCGCACGAAGCTGGGTACCGGTAAACCCATTGTAAAGAAAGTAATCAACAGGAATTCTGTACGAGGATGAAAGTCCACTAAGCACAAAACACAAAAGGCAGTTCGCTAACACAAGTTCACTGCTAGGATTCGGCAAGCTCATGTCTGCCTGCCCCACAAAGCAGTCTTTTTGCTTATTGTACTGGAGCTTCTCTTTAATACGCATCTCATCAGAGATGAGAGAACACATTCTTGACTGAGGCACCTTGAGATCTTCAAGCTCTGCCTTGAGGCAAGCTTCAACCAGTTCTGTGAAGCCTGTTTCACTGTTCTATATTCCAATGTATGCAGACGGTGTCTTTCTGCCAGGAAGTTTGAAAATTCTATGGCCCCGCATGTCCTCATACGTGCTGAGGTGGCTCAGCACAACACATTGACAGCTCATTTCTTCAAACCATGTTGGTCGTTTCTTCTTAAGATTTCTCACCTGATCAAGCAAAATTAAAGCAGACGACTCATTTTCCGTTGCTTTCTGCCGTACATAAGAAAGATCTGCAGCGAGTGAATCCTCCTTAAGCTCCTTTATCAGCTGCTTGTACTTATCAACTATCTGTGTCAGTCGCAAAATTGGGCTTCTTATGTCTTTCTCTTTTCTTTTCCACTTCGCTCTTTCTGTTGTCAGTAGACTTGTTGGTGCTTACAAGCTAGCCGGTATAGTATAACATATAGTATATAGTATAGTATAGTATAACCTAGTTTACAAGAACCTCTAGTACTGCAGAAGCATCGCATGCACCAAGTATCAGGCATTGCCAAATAATAGAAGCGCCCACTTTGAATAGAGTCGCATCAGCCTCGAAAGTTTCTTCTGAGAGGCCTGTGGCACTGCTTTCGCCAACACGCAAGTCTACTGAGGGCACGCAGCGTACCAGCAACTCGCCAATCACCACGCCAGTTTGTGAAACAAATCAAAGGCAAACTCCCATGGCAACGCTACCTAAGCGATTAAAATTAAATTGTGGGGTTTTACGTGCCAAACCCACTTCCTGATTATGAGGCACGTCGTAGTGGAGGACTCCGGAAACTTCGACCACCTGGGGTTCTTTAACGTGCACCTAAACCTAAGTACACGGATATTTTCGCATTTCGCCCCCATCAAAATGCGGCCGCCGTGGCCGGGATTCGATCCCGCGACCTATATATATATATATATATATGACACAACAATCAAACCCGGCCCTCAGTCCCCAGCACCTGCGAAGCAACTGACCACAGCGGTGGTCAGACCTGTGACGCCGCAGAGCAGGCTCTTCGATCTCTGGATCCGGACAGGCCGCCATTGGAATCTGAACCTGACAACGTTTAACGATAGAACGTTATCTAGTGAGGCGAGTCTAGCAGTGCTATTGGAGGCATTAGCGGGCATTAAATGGGATATAATAGGGCTCAGTGAAGTTAGCACGACAAATGAAGCACATACAGCGCTAAAAAGAGGGCACGTCCGGTGCTACTGGTGCTTAGCGGCGAGACGAGAACTAGGAGTCGGATTCCTGATTAATAAGGATATAGCTGGTAAGATACAGGAATTCTATAGCATTAACTAGAGGGTGGCAGGTCTTGTTGTGAGACCTAATAGGAGGTACAAATTGAAGGTAGTACAAGTCTACGCCCCTACATCCAGTCATGATGACCAGGAAGTCGAAAGCTTTTATGAAGACGTGGAATCGGTGATGGGTAAAGTCAAAACAAAATACACTATAATGATGGGCGACTTCAATGCCAGAGTAGGCAAGAAGCAGGCTGGAGACAAGTCAGTGGGGGAATAGGGCATAGGTTATAGAAAGAGCAGGGGAGAGTTATTAGTAGAGTTTGCAGAAAGAGAATAATTTTCGGATAATGAATACCTCCTTCCGCAAGCGGGATAACTGAAAGTGGACAGGGAGGAGCCCGAATGGCGATACTAGAAATGAAATAGACTTCATACGCTGCGCTAACCCTGGCATCATACAAGATGTGGACGTGCTCGGCAAGGTGCGCTGCAGTGACCATAGGATGGTAAGATCACCAATTAGCCTAGACTTGAGGAGGGAATGGAAGAAACTGGTACATAAGAAGCCGATCAATAAGTTAGCGGTGATAGGGAAAAAAAGGAATTTCGGATCAAGCCAGAGAACAGGCTTTCGGTTTTAACTCAGGAAGAGGACCTTAGCGTTGAAAGAATGAATGACAATCTTATGGGCATCATTAAGGAGTGTGCAATAGAAGTCAGTGGTAACTTCGCTAGACAGGATACCGGTAAGCTACCGCAGGAGACGAAAGATCTGATTAAGAAACGCCAATGTATGAAAGCCTCTAACCCTACAGCTAGAGTACAACTGGCAGAACTTTCAAAGTTAATCAACAAGCGTAAGATAAGATAGCTGACATAAGGAAGTATAATATGGATAGAATTGAACATGCTCTCAGGAACGGAGGAAGCCTAAAAGCAGTGAAGAAGAAACTAGGAATAGGCAAGAATCAGATGCATGCGTTAAGAGACAAAGCCGGCAATATCATTACTAATATGGAAGGGATGGTTCAAGTGGCTGAGGAGTTCAATAGAGATTTATACAGTACCAGTGGCACCCACAACGATAATGGAAGAGAAAATAGCCTAGAGGAATTTGAAATCCCACAAGGAACGCCGGAAGAAGTAAAGAACGCCTTGGGAGCAATGCAAAGGGGGAAGGCAGCTGGGGAGGATCAGGTAACAGCAGATTTGTTGAAAGATGGTGGGCAGATTGTTCTACAAAAACTGGCCACCCTGCATACGCAATGCCTCACGTCCTCGAGCGTACCGGAATCTTGTAAGAACGCCAACATAATCTTAGTCCATAAGAAAGGGGACGCCAAAGACTTGAAAAATTATAGACCGATCAGCTTACTGTCCGTTACCTACAAAGTATTTACTACGGTAATCGCAAATAGAATCAGGAACACCTTAGACTTCTGTCAATCCAATGACCAGGCAGGATTTCGTAAAGGCTACTCAACAATAGACCATATTCACACCATCAATCAGGTGACAGAGAAATGTGCTGAATATAACCAACCCTTACATATAGTTTTCATTGATTACGAGAAAGCGTTTGATTCAGTCGAAACCTCAGAAGTCATGGAGGCATTACGGAATCAGGGTGTAGACGAGCCGTATGTAAAAATACTGAAAGATATCTATAGCGGCTCCACAGCCACTGTATTCCTCCATAAAGAAAGCAACAAAATCCCGATAAAGAAGGGCGTCAGGCAGGGAGATACGATCTCTCCAATGCAATCCACAGCGTGTTTACAGGAGGCATTCAGACACCTGGATTGGGAAGAATTGGGGACAAAAGTTGATATAGAATACCTTAGTAACTTGCGATTCGCTGATGATATTGCCTTGCTTAGTAACTCAGGGCACCAATTGCAATGCATGCTCACTGACCTGGACAAGTAAAGTAGAAGGGTGGGTCTAAAAAATTAATCTGCAGAAAGCTAAAGTAATGTTTAACAGTCTCGGAAGTGAACAGCAGTTTACGATAGGTAGCGATGCACTGGAACTGGTAAGGGAATACATCTACTTAGGGCAGGTAGTGACTGCGGATCCGGATCATCACACTGAAATAATCAGAAGCATAAAACTGGGCTGGAGTGCGTTTGACAGACATTCTCAGATCATGAACAGCAGGTTGCCATTATCCCTCAATAGAAAGGTGTATAACAGCTGTGTCTTAGCAGTATTCACCTATGGGCCAGAAACCTGGAGGCTTACGAAAAGGGTTCTACTTAAATTTAGGACGACGCAACGAGCTATGGAAAGAAGAATGATGGGCGTAACGTTAAGGGGATAAGAAGAGAGAAGATTGGGTGAGGGAACAAGCGCGAGTTAATGAACTCTTAGTTGAAATCAAGAAAAAAGAATGGGCATGGGCAGGGCCTGTAATGAGGAGGGAGATAACAGATGGTCATTAAGGGTTACGTACTGGTTGCCAAGAGAAGAGAAGCGTAGCAGGGGGCGGCAGTAAGTTAGGTGGGCGGATGAGATTATGAAGTTTGCAGGGACAACATGGCCACAATTAGCACATGACCGGGGTAGTTGGCGAAGTATGGCAGAGGCCTTTGCACTGCAATGGGCGCAGCCAGGGTGATGATGATGATGATGATGACGACGATGATATCAATAATACATTTATATTTTTTTTATTCAGATGAGTGTGTCAGAATATATACCACTTGCGTTCGATTCCGCCCAGCAGCAGAGCAATGTTTAACAATTTTTTTGTCGTTCACGTGGTGCCACAAACTCAGTGGCACACGCCCTGTTGCCTAAGTTGGCGCCAAATAGGTTCATGGAAGAGCGGCACATACCCAGCGAGACATACCCAGTGACCCAAGTCAGCGTCAGAGAATTGAGTTTATCGAATAGCTGCTCATAGCCGGTGACGAAAGTTTGTCCGAAGGTTGGTTTTGCACCGGGTTCCCTCAGCACAGCAATCCGATACTCAACGCATGAGTCCAAGGAGCACCCGAGGGCGCAAGTTGGAAGGAAAACGGTTAGAGACCTAGACACAGATAGACACCGAAAAGCGTATGAAGTGTCCTGAAAATGTTGATGGCATTATTTATTAAATAGTACGATGATGATGGTTTATGATGATAGTGGTTGTGGTAATGATAATGAATGCGATGATAATGAATGCTTATCTGTATACACTGCATTGTTTATAAGCTATGTTGTTAAACGGTAAAATAGTTGTCAGCCGAGCTCCTGGGTATGGCGAAAAGCAGAGCAAAAAAATGGGACAACATATTAACGGAACCCCTGCCCCTCCGCGCGTTTTCCGAAACCCCAAGTCACTGAAGCGATTATTCTGTTTTGTCTATGCATTGCGTTTCTTCTTTCATATTGACTTGCTTCTATCCATTACTTTTTCTTTTTCTTTCTTATATATTTCGCCACTCTGCAGTACATTTTCGTTGGAAGTCAGCGCCTGTGTCGTCTGTTCCCTTAATATTGTCCCCCATTGTTGCACTGTGTGCCGCACTATGAGTTCAACAGACCTACCAATGTCAATCTGAAAAATATCGACGATTTGTAACAGTAGAATACCTGCTGGTGAAATGAGATGACCTTCAGTGGCGCTGCTTGAATGCCTCGTTCGTCGCTGGCTGAGCTGCATGCAGCGGTGGTTGGACGAAGCGCTTTCATTGCACCCCACGAGGCGCGCGATGCCCGTAAAAGGAGTCGGACATCTCTGCCCGCGAGTCGAAAATAGAGACTACGGTGCGCGAACAACACGCGTGGAGGGTCCTCCGTGGCTTCGGCTTTGCGTTCCTATGCGCGTGTGAAATCCC
Organism: Dermacentor variabilis; assembly: GCF_050947875.1. NCBI lineage: Eukaryota > Metazoa > Arthropoda > Arachnida > Ixodida > Ixodidae > Dermacentor > Dermacentor variabilis. The sequence goes on from NC_134572.1 coordinate 162,065,740, forward strand.
GCTTTGAAGTGAGGAAATTTGGGCCTGTTGGCTCCATACATGCGCTGAGCCTTCGAGCTAGTTGAGGGACTATGTCGACTCCGGCAGTGTCAAACGGCGTGAATGGCTCAGACAACAATACATGTGCAAGGAGACGCGCTACAATGCCTTGGCACGTATGACACGACACCCTGTAGTGCAAGAAGCTATTATAAACTCCATCGTTAGCCGACACAAACGTGACCGTTGCTTCGAGAGCTTAGCTGACACGGGCACTGTTTCAGACGACAGGCGTTGTAAAAGAAGGCGTTAGATGTGTCAGCACTCCATCTTTTACCTCGACAAAAAAAAAGGCCCTATGCGTGTTAACAAACGTATGCCTCGTGTTAACAAACGTATGCCTCGATGTCTAACATAAAGAGTGGTCCCCGCTGATTCCCGATGCTCCTCCACAGTAAAGTTTGACCGCAGTCTAGTTTTTGTCTTGCGATTTTCTTCCCATACGTACCGTCTAATTACGCCTCCCTAATGATGGTATGTAGTTTAAATAAAAAAAAGACTGCTCCTGATTTCCTATTTATATACTGAATCTTTCTTTTGTAGTTGCGGCAATTGCCATTGACCTTTTCAAAATCGCCTCATTCCTAAGAGTATTAATTTTTTATACCAATTGTGCATGGCTCCCACATAAACTATATGACTCATGAGGAAGGCGTGGAATAACCTGACGAGGTTATCTTCCTGAAGACCTCCACGCTTATTCGAGACTCTGTTGATGAGTCTGATCATGTTCTCAGTCTTGGCTGTGAGCTTGTTGAGCGTCGTATTGTTACTGCCATTGGATTCGATGAATTTGCCCAGGACCCGAATGGTGTCTACTCTGGAGATGGTACAGCCACTTTTAGTGTATCAAAAAAGTATTAGGCATTTCGTCACAGGTGAGCACGGACATTCTTATGCAACTAGGAGTTAAGAACACATTGGACGAGATAATCGAGGCCCAGGAGTCAGCCCAACTGGTCCGTCTATCCTGTACCCCGGCTGGAAAGAAGATCCTGGTGGTTCTTGGGACCAACCCTATCCTCATGGAAAAGCGGAAATATCAAATTTCAGAAAATAAAAGGATCAACGTACGAGTCGCACCGTTTCCCCTCAATATTAATTCTCAACACAACCTAGGCAGATGCAGGGCAAGAGCCTTCGCCCTGCTCAAGCTTACCAAAAACGATCCCCACTCGGCATGTTTTGTCGACGAAACCGAATATGGAAAGCCGTCTAACTTCGCCTTTGCCCTCATTGATCACAACGGACAGACAGTGAATGCGGCTTCCCTGAAGTGCTCAACGCCAACCAGAGTGGAGCAGGTCGCAGTTGCTATAGCACTCCTAGATAACTGAAGATCACAAATCTTCACTGATTGGAGATCGGCGGTCAGGGCTTTCGCTTCAGGTTCCATCGCCGAGGAGGCTCACAAGATGCTTAAGAACAAGATAATCTCTTCGCACACCATCACGTGGTTTCCCACGCACATCGATCCCCAGCTTGACCCCTTTCACAATCCCAATGACATCGCCCACTCCCAAGCGCGCGCACTAACCCACCGCGCGGAAGCAGGGTCGAGCCCAGACTCCGGGGTTCTCGAGCTTTGGGACACTCACTAATTTCACCGAAATCATTAGGTACCATCACCTGGGTAGGAGGGCTTATCCTCCATTTCATAGCAAACTGGCTAGACCTCTGGCACCCACTTTACGCATGCTTGAGACTAAGTCCTATCCAAACCTGGCCCTTTTCCATACGATTACTCCAGAGGTATTTAGCTCTACTTGCCCCGACTGTGGGGCTGTTAGCAATCTCGAACACATGCTATGGCAATGCCTCTCGTTACAGGGACCCAATCGCATCAAAGAAGAAGAATGCAGCTTTAACATCCAGAGCTCAGAACTTTCACGGCAAACTTGGGCTGTCCAGAGAGTCCACGATGCGGCGGTAGATTGGTAGGCTCGGCCTACCAATCCCCACGTGGAAGTGGCCCGCAGCTCTGTCCTAGGGCAAAGCTTCTCATGACCTTGTAAATAAAGTTATTTGTCTGTCTGTCTGCCATTCCTAAGAGTCAGTTGTTGCGCCGTAGAGTATATGCGTATACTTCTGCAGTTCATGTAATTTTGAATGCAATGTAAACAGGAAACACCTGATGTGCGTATACATTATATGTGTACTGCAGTGAACCGCTCCCTTAAGAACTCGTGAAACCATAGTGAGCTTTGGGGTTGAATAAGGTATTCCGCGGGCTGTCCGAATGTCCATTTAAAGGCGTAATCGCATGATATTTTTTACTTTCTCATTTTTCTGCGTTAAGTAAAGGTCCTGGGCCACTGATTCTTCTGAAAAATACCACCAACCATCAGACCACCATAAATGATTTATTATAACAGCTTTTCCTCAGGCAACTTTACTGTCGTTTCCACTGTGCCGTCACGTCCTGACGCATAGGGTGGTCACGTGGTAGCAAGACATTGCGAAGTTGAGAGACTCGCTCCAGCTCGATGTATCGTCTGTTGTGCTGCTACATCGACCTTCACAACGAGCAGTGGCATAGCAAGTGAGTGTCAAAATGCAGCGCTGTCTTTCTGCCACGTGAGCACCTTTTGCTTCGTGACTAGGGACTGGAACTTTATACAAAATGCTATATTTTACAACGACTATAAAAACATTTTAATGGCACCTTTTATCGTTACCTGCAAATGCCTGTTTAAGTGTTGGAGACTATATCGGATTTCCAGAGCCTACAAATGCACATTTCTGTGTTTTTTCTTAGCATCATTTTGTTTATAATCACTCGCCGGGGAACTTGGCTGAATGTAGCCGATTAATCTACAAATACTTTGCCTGTGTTGAGGCCGTCATTAACAAATTTGCAGCAGACGACAGCATCGCTATGAGAAGGACTCCAACGGCGAGACAGAGCGCGCGTGTACCTTGCGCACTGCTGGAGTGCACGGCGTCAACACTGCTTTCGCGAGAACCATTTCGCAGAAACACGCTCCTCACGAGCTTTCTTGCGAAAACTCCAGCTCGGCCGGCCACTCGTGATTGTAAAGTCGACCCTCCCGAACCTCGCAGGAGCCGGAGAGATCCAGCCATGCAGCGCGGATCTTTTGGCCATGCATACGACTGGCCGCACGCGGCCACAGAGAAGAACCTTTAATGAAGGTAACAAAAGTTAAGCGAAATATGAAGTACTTTTATTCCACGGTAGCCACATTTAGCTAACGACCTGGAAATGCGTTGGTTCTAAGTCTGAGACAAAACACAACTGTTTCGTCAAATTTCGTCAAGTTTGCTTTACGAAGACAGTGACCTAAATGGGTGCTTCTTTAGCATAGCGCTACAGATAGCTTGACGGCGTTAATCTTTTTAAATGAATATTAGGTTCTACTTTGTTGACTTCTGCAAAATTTATTCGAATAAAGAGTGTATTTTTGTGCATATATTTTGAGCAGGAATGGATCGAAACACATTTGAGGAAGAACACGGAGTAAAGCGGCAACTGCAGGGCTGCAGCGCTTCTATCTGTGCCTCAATGAAGCACTCAATGAAGAGTTCAGTATAGTGCACTCAATATAGAGCACTCAATGAAGACGTTCAGTATGGATGCTTGATCAGTCGACAGTTTGTTAACATGAACGACGAATCTGAACAAGGTTCGAGTGCAAATGCAGCAGGAAGATAAATCAAGACTCAAGCTCAGTGATGCTAGCTACTGTCGGGTTTCAAACGAAATACTGATAAACTTCTTCCAGTTATCCATCCATATCATATAGCATTTGTGCTATCACGAGCAGAAGCCTCAGAAGCGCAGCTGCCACGAGAAAAAAAGAAAAAACTGTCATTGCCTGGCTATGTAGGTTGAAATCAAGTGCTACAGCCTACCGATGTGAGTTCCACCAGTGTTATCATCGAGACAATTCCAGGTTTCACGGCGACGCTAGAAAATAACTGAAACAGATCGCTGATGCCATGCTTTCCAGATTCTTTCTCTCGGCTGTACGTGCGGTATGATAGACGTTGCGAGATATACATATTACGAGCAGTATACATATTGCTACGGAACAGTATTTACGATGACGAAGAGGCGAGCAGTGCGGCGTATTTCCTTGTAAATATACTTGTATATAGCTTTTCATCTGCATCTTCCTACGTAACATATCTGGTGGAGGTGGACGTTGATATTGATGCAAGTGCTCATTTAGCGGAGGAACATGGTCATATAGTGGGCGACACGGTGTAGCGGGGAAGTTAAGGCGGCCGACGGAGCAAAGCGGCATTGTCCTATTATGGAAAAGCCACATTTAAGTATTTATGCAAAGCTACATTTCAAGCCAAAAGATATGTGAGATCCCGTAGCAAAAAGTCCTCACAGAGGCAACACTCCTCAGCAAAATAGTGTCCACATTTTTCTCTAGGGACTCACTCGGTCGGGAAAATACGATAAACAAGCTCTCGTGCCGAGATGCGTGACATCTTTACGCGCGCGGTATTCTGGCGTGCCTAGTTCGCGTTTAAGCGGGAGGCAGCACGGAGAGGGTTATTCACTCGCCTCTGCTGCCGCTCTTCATTATGCCATTGTTGTGACAACGAGTGTTCGCGATCATCGAGTGAGATAGGTTCATGTTTGACCATGCGGGGCGCGACACCATGCTTGTTCACTTAATTAGTAAGCGAATGATTACTGCTATTTATTCGGCTTATATAACTACTAAATTTGTTTCGTGTAGTTGTCTAATAATTTTCTCGGGATAAAACCCGGGATTTTTGTCCGATAAAGAATGTTGTTTCGAACCCTAGCACCAACAGGTTCATTGGAATGGCAAAAACCGTTGCGGAACGTCCAGAACAAGCTCCAAGAGAGCCACTTGGAACAGTCCAAGTGGCTCTCTAGCGTTCGTGTTTCTTGATGTAGTCAGCTAAAAACGCGAAGTGAGCTCGCAAGTAAGCTAAGCCCCTTTAAGTGCATCGTCGCGAAGCGTACTTGGAACCTCTTTTCATAGCGATGCTCTCGTCTGCTGCAAAGTTGTTAATAACATCACTTACACCAGTAACGTGTTTGTGCACGAAGGAGAGCCTATTTTTCATTTTCTTAAAAAGGCCGTCAAGCAGTCTGTAGCACAATGCTATGGAAGGCCCCATTTTGGCCACTGTCTTCGTACAGCGAACTCCTCAGTTGACTAAACAGTTGCCCCTCTCCCATTGTTCAACGCGGGGCCAACGCCGTTCCTGGTCGTTCGCTCAACGCCACTACTATGGAATCAAAGCACCTTACAGTTCGCTGAAGCTATTGTTACCTTCAACGAATCGTATCTCTGGCTGCATGCGCCGAGTGCTTTGCAGCCATAAAAAAGCTGTGGTGCATGGCTGTGTCTGTCCAGCTCCCGCGTAATTCAGTAGTGTTTACGAGCACGTGTGGCAGGCTCAGCTGGTGTATTTGCAAGTGAGACGATGAGGAGTCTGTTTTTGCGAGATGGCGCTCGCGAAAGCAAGTTTCGATAGAAAATCAGGCGTCATGGTATTCGATGAATACAGTGAACGGACAGTGGAGATACAGGGCGAAGAAATACCTCGAATAACAGAATATAAATACCTTGCTATATGGATAAACGAAGGCAATAGATATATGGAAACACAGAAAAAAACCATAACAGTAAAGGGGAAGAGAAATGCAGCCATAATGAAGCACAGAGCGCTATGGGGATACAAAAATTGGAGGACGCTTAAGAGGAAGCTTTAGCTCCGGTGCTCCTATCTAAATACACGTAAAAGGAGAATTCGTTTTTCTCGGCAACTACTGGCTCAAATTTGACGAGGTTTGTTGCATTTAAAAGAAAAACTTAAACTCTAGTGACTGTTGGTTCCGAATTTTCGATTTACGGCTTCAATTTTTTATTAAAAATTGGCAAAAATCGCAAATTTTCAGAAAACGAAACTATCAAGTTTACAACTCCGTAACTCCGCAAGGAAAAATTATATCGCAATTCTGTGAAGTGTGCCTAATAGCACATCTAAAGCGGACAAATTTGACATCTTACACATGAATCTAAAAAATGTTTATTAATATGTAATTACAACTTTTGCAGAACCCTTGTAAACAACCTAACCAATTCACGTAAGATGTAAAATGACATATGAAATTTGTCCGCTTTGAATGACCTAATGGATGCCGTTTACAGAACCGTGATATCTTTTCTTGATGCTGAGCTATTAGCTTGTAAACTTCATGCTTCTATTTTTTTCGAACTCCTGAATTTTTGAAAATCTTTTTAACAAAATTCAAGCCCTAAATCAAAATTCCGCTTCCAACAGTCACTAGAATTTAACTTTATCTCTCGAATGCAACAAATTTCATTAAAATCGGTCCAGGGGTTATCTCAGAAAAACGTTTTTGCGTTTTTACATGTATTTGAATAGGCCGCGTCGGAGTTGGGCCCGAGCTAAAGCTTCCTCTTAAGCTTCGCCTTCAAGAGTGGAACGCGACAGCGTTCCCGTCGACCCGCCAAGGGGTATTGGGCTACGGCGCAGCGACTACGCGCTCCGCATCGGACGCGGTGAGCGTCGAGCAACGCAGCGTTCGGCGCGACAACGAAATGAGCGCCTGAGCAAGCGACGCACGCCTGAGCCTTAGAAACAGCTCGTTTCTAAGGCAACACCGCGTTCACTAGAGGCGCTTTTGTACCGCTTTGAAGCATCGAACTCGTAGCTCAGTGCGCCTCTGGACACGGACGCGTTCAGACGCAAGATGTGGAGCTCTGCAAGAGCGGTTTCAGCGGCCGCGTCTGGCCGTGGTAACAGGTCTTCTGTCGCCCCACCGGGCTATCGGTATGTACTACCGACTTTGCCATCAGGCGAAACTATGAAGGAGTGTCTGTTCTTACATTGTGACGTTGCCGGGAGACCATACCGCCTCGAAGACTTCCGTGACCCGCTGCAAGAACTCGGTGTATTGAAAGACGTGACCGGTATTGGGCCCTTCCAAATGACGCATGTGTTGCTCATCAAGCTACGAACTCCAGAGGTGAAGGAAGTGCTGGTTAGAGCGGGAGGCCTGGAGGTAAAAGGGCGCTTTTGCGCCGTCATTGACCCAGTGCAACAAGACATCACACTCAAAGTGCACTGGGTTCCATTCCACGTTACCGGGGAAGCATTGAAGAAGGCTTTCGACCACTATGGCGAAGTGAAAGAAGTAAGACAAGAAGATTGGAAAGTGAGGGGCTTCGAGCAAGCTGAGTCTACCACGCGTATTGTGCGGATGACGCTCCGAGACAACTTAACACCGGACGCTCTGCCCCATTTGTTCAAGATCTTTGGTGGCTCTGTGTTGGTTGTCGTTCCCGGGAGAGCTCCGATTTGCCTGCGGTGTCGACGCAAAGGACACATTAGAAGAGACTGCAGAGTGCCAAGGTGTTCTGAGTGCCGGGAATTCGGCCATGAAGCACTTGATTGCGTACGTACGTATGCAAGAGTTACTGGCAGCACGCGACCCGACGACGAAGGTCTCGAATTGATGGAAGAGGAGGTAACGGAGAAACTGACAGCGTCCTCGGAAACGCCGGTTCAACAGGTGGCAAGTGTCGCAAAAAAGGTGGCAACGCCATCCGCGTCGACACAGGACGCCACAGCAGGAAGAAAGCAGAGAGAAAGAAGAAGGAATGAAGAAGAGAAGACGCCGCCTGTGCCCGCAGAAACGGACCACGGGTGTGATGCGTTTAACGTGGAGATGGACGCGGAGCCAGAGACGCCATATGAGACGCCGGATGAGATGGTCACTGAGGAGCCAGCCGTGCCTTCCAAGAGGCACCGAAGCGATGCTCCAGAAGAGGAGACGCCGGCTGACAGTGTTCAGCGCCTGGAGCCGCAGTGGATGGTGGTCCGGTCGACGCGGGCCAAGAAAGGGAAGTCCGCCCCACCGCAACGGTCAGCGTCGCTCACCCGAGAAGGGCAGGCGACGCACTGACCAACGCGACTGGTGTCGCGGGTGCCCGTTGAAGCTGTCGTGCCGACAGGGACGCTCAATTTGTGAGGGTTGCTATTTGCTGGGGGCCTTACTGTTGTTTTGCTCTTGCTCTTTGAAATGGCTATGTCGTTAGCTCCATTGCGCGTGGGAACCCTCAACGTTAGAGGTTTTAGGGCTAGACGGCGGCAGCGTCAGCTCCGACGCGTAATGTTGGAAGAAGATTTAGATATATTGGCGATTCAAGAGACTAAAATAGAGAGTGAGAGTCAGACTGATAGTATGGTTGCACAGTTTAGTGACCGCTATACTGTATGCGTTAGTCATGCTGTTGGCACAACGGCCGGTAGCTGTATATTTATTAAGAAAGGTTTGGGTATAGTTGAGGAAACAGTTATAAGTTGCCAGGGTGGTCGATTGGTGCTGTGCAATTTTGTATATTGCCACATAAAATACCGAATATTATGTGTGTATGCACCAACTAAAGTGAATGACCGGCTAAGTTTCTTTCAAGAAATATCGCACTATCTGAATACAGACAGATGTTTGATAGTGTTAGGAGATTTCAATTGCGTTTTGAGCTCGGACGATCGTTCGAGTGATGGATACTGGGCTGATAAGAGCGTTGTCTTTCTGAGGGGGGCCATTGGAAGAGCTCTGTTGGAAGACATTGCACATTACGCGAAAGAAGGCAATAAGCGGCATTATACTCATTTTCAAGGCAATAGCCATGCAAGGTTAGACAGAGCTTATCTTTCGCAAGAAATCGCCACAATGTGCGATGACTACAAGGTGCTGAACATAACATTTAGCGACCATTGTTTAGTAGCCTTCATGATAGGGAAAAAGATCACCGCAAAACCTAGAATGAAATGGGAAACATGGAAATTAAACGCGAAACTCTTAAAGGACGACCAATTTCTAGAAAGTGTACGCACAGAAATTGCCAAAGCAAATAATGACTGTGAAAAAGGATGAGGTGAGCGATGGGAGCGATTTAAAGAAGTCGTAAAAATGAATGCCATAGAGCGAGCAGTAGAAATACGTTTTATAGAGCGCCAAGAGGAAAATAACCTTTAAAAAATGCTTCAGGAATTTGTGGATGCCGAAACTGCAGCGCCAGGCACCTTTATGGAAGAAATAAGGGAAACAAAGACTAAAATTGAGGCTATCGACACGGAAAAATACCATGGCGCACTTATTCGCGCACGAATGGGAAAGATCTTGGCTGATGAAATGCCAACAAAGCGTGCATTGGGAACTGAGAAAAAGTATGCGAGGAGAAACGAAATAGTTGAGATTGAATACAAAGGGAAAATATCTAGAGATGCCGAAGAAATCAATTATGCGTTTACGGAATATTACAGGGAGCTCTTCAAGTGTAGAATACCGAGCAAGGCTGGGTATGAAAGCCATTTTCTAACCACTCTACCTAGGTTAGACGCCGAAGAAACAGATAGATTATCAGAAGATATCACAGCAAAGGAGATCGAAGCGGCCATTGAAGACCTTAACCCTGGAAAATCGCCAGGACCTGATGGCCTAACAGCAGTTTTTTACAAAGCCTTTTGCTCGAAGATAGCCATCTTATTAGAGCGTGCTTTTATGGAGGCGTATCAAAAAGGTCGTTTGCCACCGTCCTTTAAAAGGGCGTATACAGTCTTGATACCAAAAAGCGATGACGCAAATAAACTTAACAAAGTAACAGGCTACAGGCCAATTACGCTGACAAACGTAGATTATAAAGTTTTAATGAAGATATTTGCGCGGAGACTACAAGGGGTTATTGGTGCTATAGTAGGACCGCATCAGACCTGCGGGATAAGAGGGAGGTCTATATTTACTAATATCCATGTGGCTCGCAGCATTCTTGAAACTTTTGATGCAGATTTTAGGAAAGTCGCTATGTTACAAATTGATCTAGAAAAGGCGTTTGACAGAGTATGTCACAATCTCCTGTTTACAATTCTTGGCTATGTCGGTGTTGGATCATGGATAACAGAGGGAGTTAAAATGGCATACAGTAATTGTACAACTAACTTCATTGTCAACCATAAACTAACTGAAAGGATTGAAGTGCGTTCCTCTGTTCGTCAGGGGTGCCCCCTGTCACCTCTTTTGTTCGCAATATATCTAGAGGCTCTCTATAAAAGAATTATTGATAGTCCGGATGTGCGAGGATTCAGCCTAGAAGGATGTGAGGTACGTTTATTAGCTTACGCTGATGATGTTGTTGTTTTTTGTTTCGATAAGGAGAGTGTTCGAGCTACCATGACAATTATGCGTGAGTTTTGTGACATGACGGACAGCAATATAAACCTGAATAAGTGTGTCGGCTTGTGGCATGGCCGGTGGCAAACAACGCCGCGTGTTTTTGAAGGTATGCAGTGGAAGCTCACGCCTGGGATTTATCTTGGTGTACCACTAGGCACACATCGAGACACTAAAGACTTATGGAATGGCAAAGTGCAGGAATTAAAAGCTCAAACTGATAAGTGGGCCGGACGTGACCTCTCTATATTTGCACGTGCGGCTATCTGCAGAATCTTCTTGGTGAGCAAGCTGTGGTATCTCATGCAAGTCCTGAGTTGTTCCCGATTCAACCTCAAGAAATTCCATAGAGTATTTGCTGTTTTTGTGTGGCAGTCTGAATATGAAAGAACAAGCAGGAACAACTTGTTTCGCAAGTTGGGTTAGGGGGGCTTGTCATTACCAAATTTATACTTAAAGCAGCTGATTTCTAGATTTTTGTTCTTACGAGACACGACAAATCCTTTCTTACGAACAGTTATTCAAGTCCGATTGAGCAATGTCTTACCTAACTTTGTCGTCTCGATGAGGGAGGGTGGGTGTTACGCAACGAGTAAATTTTTACGTGAGGTGGTCGTAGCATTTAGATTTTTAAACCACCACTTTTCCATAGAATGTTTGGCTGCAGTCAGTCGTAAGCGGATAAGCTCGGATTTATTAGATATTATGTTCCCAGAACCATTATATCGATTAATGTACCGCGAAGGCCAAGGGAAAGATGTCCTAAAACGTGTGAAACGAATGATTGTACCAGGGGGAGTGAAAACATTCTTTTTTAAACTACATACTAATACCTTGCCTGTCAAAACATGGCTAGAAGAAAGAGGGGACTATTTACCATGGGAGACTAACTGTTTGATTTGCAAGAAACCAGAAACTATAGAACACGTTTTTCTGGACTGTTGGAGTGCGGTCTTCTTTTGGGATATTATGCAAAGAACTATTAAAAAAGAATTGCCGTTAACAGCGCATGGTATCCGTTACCTATCCACAGTGCAACACAGTATACCTTATGACATGTTCTTTCTTCACGGCCTTCACAGTATCTGGAGAAACCGCATGGCTGTAAGGAATTGTGATATAAATGTGAGAACAGTAAACTCTTATTTTGCTGAGAATATCAGTAAACTGCGGGAAGTTTTTCAGAAGTTAGCGTATGACGATGATCTGTTGTCATTGATGTATGCCCTTGCCAAAATGAAAGTTTTGTAATCTCAACCGCAAGCTTCAAGCGCAGCGGTGGGAAAGTGAATATTGTCAGATGGTGGGAGCAGTATGTATTGATGTATTTGTTGAATGTCTGGAAATAAAGAAAAAAAAAGAACTCGTGGCTCAGTGGTAACGTCTCCGTCTCACACTCCGGAGACCCTGGTTCGATTCCCACCCAGCCCATCTTGGACGTTGCTTTTTATTTATGAAGTGCCTGCCGTGATTTATCGCTCACGGCCAACGCCGCGGACGCCGACGCCGACACCGACGCCAACGACACCGGCTTTTCTGCGACACGAGCTCCTTAACGCTATCGCGTTAATAGGTACGAGGTCCTCCGGGGTATGTATAAAGGTGTAATGGTTCCAAGACTTACTTTTGGAAATGCAGTTGTTTGCTTTAAATCAGGGGTACAATCAGGACTCGACGGGAACCAAAGGTCAGTGGGTCGCCTCGCATTAGGCGCTCACGGAAAGACTACAAATGAAGCTGTGCAGGGGGATATGGGCTGGACTAGTTTTGAAGTGAGGGAAGCTCGCAGTAAAATTGAGTATGAAGAACGGCTGAGGAATATGGAAGAAAGTAAATGGGCTGGGAGAGTGTTCAGGTATCTGTACTGGAAAAACATTGATTCACAGTGGAGGAAAAGAACTAGGAAGCTTACCAGCAAGTATGTAGCCTCTAGGGTGGGCAACACAGCAAAAACGACGGTCAAGCGGAAAGTCAGAGAGGCTGAAATAATCTCATGGGTAGCGGCAGTGGAAAAGAAACCTGCCATGATTAACTACTTAAGAGGAAAAAATGAAATCAGGAAAGAAACCATTTATGATAACTCGAAGGGAAGCTCATTACTTGTCGAAGCGAGATCGGGATGCCTTAGGACACGCACCTATAAAGCGAGATATAAGAAGGAAGAAGAAGCATGTGCTTGCTGCGGTAAAGCTAGGGAAAAGACGGAGCATGTTTTATTAGAATGCGAAGACGTCTACCCCGCGGCCGATTTAGGCACCACTGGCCTCCTTGAAGCCCTTGGGTTCAGCGGGAGCAGTGGTAAAGCAAACATGTCCGCAATAGGCCTTATTAAGAGGCGATTGGAGGATTGGTGGAAGAAAAGTAGGGAAACGACAAAAGACGCAGACGTACAAAAGCACAGTTCACAATAGGGTATCAGAAAATTTGGGCGTGGTAGTTCATAGTGTTTTTTATTGTTTAACCTAAGTAAGACATTAGGCAGTATAATAGCAAGACCTTGGTGGCGCAACCCACGGCCCCGTTCCAAAGGGGGCGCTCATAACATCCATCCATCTATCCATCCATTTGCGCCATTCAACAGGCCAGTGCGCAGTGTCCGCGTACTCTTTCTCTCACTGGTCGCAACAAGATGTATGTGGTCCTCATAACATAAGACGAATAATTTGCTTTTGTAGAGAGAGAATAAGAGATGAAAGGCAGAAACGTTAAGCAGGTCCGGTTGATTTATCCACACTGGGGGATTAACTCTTAAAGAAATGTACACCCTCTGGGTCGTATCTTGCCACACAACAATAATCGTCATCTGTCTTCCTCGCGTTTCCTTTCTTGAAAATGGTGCGCTTGCTACTTTCCTATTGAAAATGCTCTATCATGCTTATGACGCACATGCCGTTCGTGACTTGGAAGTACCGGGCTCGCAGCGTTAGGGTAAGGAAATGAGGACAAGACAGATGATGATTATTGTTGTGGGGCAAGGTACGACCCAAATGGTGTAATTTCGTTTGGGAGCGTATTAAAAGAATAGAAAACATGCGGAGAAAGGTTGTGAACATAAGTTGTCAGCACAAACACAAGGAAGGCAACTAGCTACTACAGTCTTATTGCAATAGGAATTATGCGGACACTCCAGGCGCGCTTGAAAGTGCGCCTGGAGTGTCCGCATGGAGTGTCCATGTGCCAGTTCAAGTGCGATAACGTCGCGACCACACGCCGTATGTTGTGGGTTTGAGTGAAAGCATGCGAGCGTGAGTCGAGAAGGATGATGGCTCGACCTCACGCGCGCAAGGGAGGAAGGGTGCCGGCCGTCTTCCATCGCGCGCAAGGCAGCAGAGAGGAAGCGGCGCCTGCGCATGGGACGGCGGAGCGCGGCCGCGCGGACGCTGTTCTGAAAGCCATCTCTGCGGGGCGTACAACGCCGAGTGCTCACGGCTTCGTGCGCGCGGTGTTCCCGCGTGCTTTCTTCTCGCGCGAATTGCACGAAGGGCAATGTGCTGCCGCTCTTCCTCCAGCCAGCGTTTTCACAGCGAGTGCCCGCAGTCATCGAGTGAGATGTGTTCATGTTTGCGTGCGTGTGTGACTCCTTCCCTGCTAATTTAGTTAGTAAAAGAATGTTTACAAGCTTACACCGCCGTTAAAACTACTACCTTTACTTCGCTGCGCCTTTGCTACGCGTATGCTACGCCTTCGCGGTGCCATGCTGCGCCTTTCGGACGAAACTGCCACTTTTTTTTAAAATTCGTTCACGGTGCTAATAAGGAACACAATGGGCCTTTTAGAGCCGCTCGAGCTGGCTTCGACTGTGACAGAGGTCCAAGAATTCTGTTTTTTTCTAACGGGACGCGAGAATTGAGGGACATTGTAGAAGAGCAGTGAGCACCGGCTGGTGTTCGCACAGCCTTCGATGCGCATTTGGTATATCTACTGGGCAAGCTTTTGCGTGTGCTTGTAAGCATCATCTACTTTCTAAGTTAGCATGATTGAAAAAGAAAAGTTCGAAAAAAATAGTTTCGTGCAGTGATCAATGCAGCGCAGACATCTAAGCAACAGCAGTACATCACAGATGCGTTTCATCTAGTATACTCGATTGCCAAAACAAAACGCATCTGAATCCTCTAGCACCCTTGCAGGACATAAGCCGAAACCTTTGAAAATATGCTTTTCGTACACCCTAATTGAATACGTGTGCAACACGTGTCATTGCATACTACTGCTTTATGCTGAAAATTCGCCAAAGTTAAGCGTGTGCCGCGACAGCTTTCTACGACATTCTCCCATAAGGATGTAAATCACTTTATCGTGCAGATTCGATAACATATAGTGCGGTAAGGAGGCGTGAGACAACGTTCTACTGCTTCGTCACAATGCGTTTCGATTCGTAAACCCGCAATAAAATTATTCCGACTGCAGCCTTCTTTATTTATTTGTTTTTGTGTGGGCACCCTTTCAGCTGAAAGCGCGTCGACTCCAGCCGCTTTTCTGGCCCGTCTCCAACCAGTTCGCCTTGGCAGCTCTTGAACATTTTTTGAAAGTTTATCGAAGCCGACGCCATCTCACCCTTCAGACCACTTCGCTTTTGGACCGCGGCGGCGCTTGGCGCGTCAGTCGGCGATGCTTCGCATTGCTTTCCACTTTTTTCCCAGCTTTTTTTCTTCCGCTATTTATTGCCCAGGTATGATTTGTTGTTGCTTTCCTCTTTCTTGCGTGCGTGTGTACGTGCCTTTACTGCGCTCGGCTGTACGCGAGGACGCATATATATCCTTCCTTCGTGCGCCGGGTTCCTTGAACCTCTTCTCGTCACCAGAGGCGCCTCCGAACCTCCGTGGTTGCCATCGCTTGCACCACTGGACTGCCAGCGACATGCACCTGAACCGCTTCCCGCTGTCAAACTGCCCGTCGTCGGCATGGCATCCACTACGCGATGAGAGAACGAGTCACATCAGCGGTGTGTTTTACCGTTGGAGTCGCCCGTCAAGGGACCATGAGAGAAAAAGCGGCAAGACTGATGAAGTGTATATGTGGTAAACGCCCAAATGAATATCGAGGCATTTGTGAGCGTTAATGTCCTACACGGTTTATTAGAAACGCTGCAGCAAGCAAGGAGCGGACGCAAATTATACCATCTGTGGTTCTTTAACGTGCATCTTAATCTTTTTAAGTACAGCAGTGTTTCTGCATCCAGCCTCAATTGTAATAGCGGCCGGCGGTTGGGGAATTGAGCCCATGACTTCGCTCTCAACAACAGAACGCCGTAACCCCTGAGTAATCGGGGTGCGTCAAACGACCGAGATTGAGGATGACAATGCATACCATCAACGCTATGCGCCACTCTGGAGCTGGGATATATAGGCGTACGAGGCCTGAGCACGAGGTCGCGGGTTGGATTCCAGATTCCATTTCCATTGACGCGGAGCGTAAAGTGCTCGTATGCTATGCTATCGTGTGCGCATTGAAGAATACTCTGGGGGTGAACATTATTCCGTAGTGCTCCACAACGGCGTTTTTCATGGATGGTGGTGGACCTCGTGGTGGTGGTGGTGGATCGTTGCAACAGGCGGGCTTAGCTCGGCGATCATCATCAGTAGCAGCCTACTTTTATGTCCGCTGCCCCAAGACGAAGGCCTCTCAAACCTTCGATCTCCGATTACCTTTGTCGGGCGCTAGCCGATTCCAACTTGCGCCTGCGAATTTCCTACTTTCATCACCTCACCTAGCCTACTGCCGTCTTCGACTGCGCTTCCCTTCCCGTGGTACCCATTCTGTAACTCTAATGGTCCGCCGATTATCTACCCTACGCATTACATGGCCTGCCAAGCTCCGCTTTTTTTCTCTTAATGTCAACTAGGATATCGACTAGCTCCGTTTTCTCGTTGATCCACACCGCTCTCTTCCGTTAGCTTAACGTTACGCCTATCATTTTTCGTTCCATCGCTCTTTGCGCGGTCTCTAACTTGTTCTCGAGCTTCTTTGTTATCCTCCAAGTTTCGGCCCGATAATGTAATCACGGGTATAGTGCAATTATTGTACATTTTTGTTTACATCGAGAATGGTAAGCTCTCAGTCAGGATTTGGTAATGTCTGCGGCATGCACTTGAACTGATTTTGTTGTTCTGCAGGTTTCCGTCTCATGATAGCGGTCCCCTGTGAGTAACTTAACTAGATAATTGTACTCTTGCACAGATACTAAGGGCTCACTGGAGATCACGAATTCTTGTTCCCTTGCCAGGCTACAGTACCTTTGTTTTCTGCATATTAATCTTCAACCCCACTCGTGCACTCTCTCTGTTAAGGTCATCCATAATTTCTTGTGACTCTTCTCCAGTGTTGAACAGGACAATGTTATCTGCAAACTGAACGTTGCTGAGATAGTCGCCGTCGATCCGAGCCCTAAGCCTTCGCAGTCTAATAGCTTGAGTACTTCTTCTAGGCATGCAGTAAATGGCATTAGAGAGATTGTATCTCCTTGCCTGACCCCTTTCTTGATAGGTACTTTCCTATTTTTCTTGTTGAAAAACAAAGTAGCTGTCGAATCTTGGTAGATATTCTTTAAGATATTCACGTACGCCTCTTGTACTCCTTGATTAAGCGGTGCCTCCATGACTTGTATCACTTCTGAATCAAAAGCATTTTCATCATCTATGAAAGCCATACAGTTTTGTTGATTGTTCTCCGCTGATTTCTCCATTACCAGCTTGGTGACATGGACGTGATCCACTGTAGAATATCCTTTCCTGAAGCCAACCTGTTCTCTTGGTTAATTGAAGTCGAGTGTCACCTGATATTATTGGAAATTATCTTGGGAAATACTTTGCACAGCACTGTTAGCAAGCTAATGAGCCTATAATTCTTCAATTCTTGAACGTCTCCCTTCCTGTGAGTTAGTATAATATTGGCATTCTTCCAGCTCTTTGGTACACGTAAATGTCGCGCTGGTAACACCCCTACTGTTAGGTCCTTAAAATGTATATATAGAGGACGACAACGGAGCTCTAACTAGACGTGCGATGACAAAAGATGTAATTGAAAACTATGTAATCGTTCTGAAAGCTTAGGGCGCACAGAAATCTCCGACAGGAGAGTTTCATATCTCTCTAGGTGAAATTCCCTTTTCGGATATTTCTGTGCGCCCAAGGCTCTCAGAAGAATTAAATAGCTTTCAAATAGGTCTTTTGTCATGACACGTTCAGTTAGAGCTTCGTTGTCGGCGTCTATCAATTTTTATAAGACCCTAATGATAAGGGTGTTATCAGTGCAACAAGAAAACACCCTTCAGAGGACGCTTTAGCTCAGGCGCTCCTATCTAAATACATGTAAAAGGAGAATTGGGTTTTCTCGGCAACCACTGCACCTAATTTAGCAACGTTTCAGGACTTAAAAGAACAACTTAAAATATAGTAACTGATGATTTCTCAATTTTTTATTTATGTCGTCAATTTTTATTAAAAATTGGCAGATCGAACGTTTTCAGAAAATGAAACTATGAAGTTTACAACTCTAACTCAGCAATGAAAAACGATATCACAGTTTTGTGAACTGCATCTAATAACAGATCTAAAGCGGGCATTCCTATGTTTCAAACGAATCTAGAAAAATTTAATAATCCGCCGTGGTTGCTCACTGGCTATGGTGTTCGGCTGCTGAGCACGAGGTCACGGGATCGAATCCCGGCCACGGCGGCCGCATTTCGAGTAGGGCAAAATGCGAAAACACCAGTGTGCTTAGATTTAGGTGCACGATAAAAAACCTCTGGTGGTCGAAATTTTTGGAGTCCTATAGTACGGCGTGCCTCATAATCAGAAAGTGGTTCTAGCACGTAACTTCCAATATTTTTTAAATGGAAATACAGCTTTTGCAGAAGCCTTCTACACAACATAACAAATTCCCGTAAGATATAAAGTGACACATCGAATTTGCCCGCGTTCAGTGATTTAATGGATGCCGTTTACAGAACCGCGGCATCTGTTCCTGACGCAGAGCTATTGTAAACTTCGTGATTCTATTTATTTTTCAGACTTTCGTATTTTTGAAAATCCTTTTAACAATATTCAGGCCCTAAAACGAAATTATCCTTCCAGCAGTCACTAGAATTTAACTTCATCTCTGAAATGCAACAATTTTTTTTTAAATCAGCCCAGGGGTTATCCCAGAAAAACGTTTTCGCGTTTTACGCGTCCTTGAGTAGGCCGCGTTGGAGTTGGGCCTGAGCTAAAGCTTCGTCTTGAGGGTGTAAACATGTTCGCATTGCACTGCGCATAAAGAGCCGCAAGCTTCCGAACCATATCACCCCCATCTTTGATTATATCGACTGTTTTTCTATCTTATCCCACCGCTTTTTCTCCGGGACATGTCTTGCAAGGCCCTTCTAAGTTCATCGCTAGTTATAGAAGGGGCCTCTGTATCTGGTTCATCACTACCTCAGTGAAATCTCCTTGGCTGCTCTGGGTACGGTAAAGGTGCGTACAGAGTTATTCTGCTGCTTTTACCATATCATCTAAACCGCTCATAACATCACCCTGCTCATCTTTCATTGCAAACATCTTGCCCTGTCTTATGGCGAGCTTTCCTCGCACTGATTCAATGCCGCGGTCATATTTTAATGCTTCCTTAATGTTTCTGCCGTTATGATTTTGAATATTGCTTACTTTTTCTTCAGCTTTGGCAGTTCAGCAAATTCTATTTCTTTCTGATTTCTTGATTTAGTTCATGGGGCTTTCTCCTTGGTGCCATATCTATAGCTCCCAATTGAATTTCTGCTACTAAGGTCAGCCTAGTTACGGTTTCATTCATTACGTCTGTTATCTTCATCTTCCTGTTTTGAAGCTAATTCCTTTTTCTTACCGGCACCATCCTGAATTCGTCTGCTTTCACTCTACAGCGTATAGGTTGGCCTGTTTCTTCTTGAACAAATTTGCAATTTCTCTCTTCGAATTGAGAGAAATTCTAGCCCTTACTCCTCCGCCCCTTACCTATGATCACTGCCATTTACCCTACCTAACACTTCTACATCCTGCACTATGCTGGGATCGGCCGAGAGTATGACAGCTGTTTCATTTATTGTTTCTAAATTACGGCTTTTCCAGATTCACTTCCTGTTACTGTTCTTCCCGAAGAAGGTATTCATATTTGTGCACCAATGTTACCCACTAAGTACACTGTGAAAATGTTTACAACCTTAAGGGTGTTTGTTTGTCCCACGGGTAACACCCCTAGTAGGGGTGTTACCCATATAGCCAGGGGTGGGGGGGGGGCTTATGGGGCTTCAGCCCCTCTCCCCCCCCGGAATTTTTTCGCGCTGTCCATGCAACACCGACCAAAGCAACCCCCGGCGCCAGAAATCATTCTGGATTTGTCTAGAATGTCTTTGCCATGCTCTAAAATACATTTCACCGCGAACATTGCGAACTCGGGCTGGCTTTCGCGGCAACGCCCATATACAGGGAGTAACACAACGCCAATTAGCCCCATACGAGCACAAAGTTTCAAGGGCGTTTTTATGACAAACGGGCTCACCACGGCATCTCGTGGAGGCCGTGGAATCTCACAGAGCGCATGGATATCAATTCCGAAATTTTATTTGTATAAATCTCATAAACTTTTGATGTGAAAGGTGCGTTGGCATTTCGAAAGTTGTGCTTTAAATTTTCAATTTCGTAACTTTGTGCGTTTAATGTTGTTATAAACACTTGACGCCAAAGGCGCATTGACTATTCTAAAGTCTTACATCGGAACATACAAAGAGACAAGCCAAATCAACACACTATTAGACAAGCTGACAAAACACGCAGCGAGGTCCGATGAGACGAAGCGTTGTGGTGGTTCATTTTTGCCGTCAAGCCACATAAAAAAATATCAATTTATTTTTCGCCTACGCCAAAGCATCCATGTCAAGACACTAAAGCTAGCCAAGGTAACTACGTTCTTATTTATTTTTTCTACTTTGACTTTTATTTGCGAGGACACATTGAGCGTCTTCACTTATTTTGTTCTCGCTACCCTACCTGCGGGCTGCCAGAGGCAGCCAGAGTGCATACGTTTTTCTCGTGTTGCCTCTACCACCGCGCGGCGCGCTTCGGTGCGCGTTCGGTTTGCCCTGGCCGAGTGGACTTTTGCCTGGCAGAGTTTTGGACGCTTTCTGGCTAGCACAAGAGAAAAAGAAGCAATGGTCACTCGCCGCCATCACTGTGGGGACTCAACGGATCGCACCGCGTTCGCTTGAGCGCGACCTCTCCAGAAAGTCTTGTCACGCCAGTGTAGGATACCGAGCAGTATGCGTATGGTTCTTGGTTGACCAAGAGCCTCACGTTATTTTCGATATATCTTCGGTAGCCACATTAGGTGCGCAATATATTTTTTGAATGTTTGAATATATCTTTATTTCCAACAGATTGGGGGAGACAGGGAAGAAAAGCAGCAAGTGCAGCTTGAAAAAAACACCCTGCCCCCTATGACCACAAGACATGGGCAGCGCGGAGCTGCCGTGTGTGTTTAATAATACAAAAATTTACAGTTTTGCAAGAAAGGCATTGGATTCTGGCCAACATATTTTCCTTTGCGTATTTTCATTTCGGTGACCCCGCCCCCCCCCAAAAAAAAGAAATACGTTGTTGTGGCGCAGCGAATTGTCGCATGGTGAAAGTTCAATTTTGTTACTTCTTCCTTTGCGGAAAGTAATGGGTCATGGGACGCTTCAGTTGCCGAATACTCTTATTATATTATTACGATAGCAATTATATGGATACTCCAGGCGCTTTCCTGCCGTCATCGTCGCCCTCATGTTTCGTATAAAGACCAAGAGTGATAACAATGTTATCGAGCGCCGCATGCCGCATGTGCGAGTGAAAGCGCAAGGGGAGGGGGGGGGGGTGGCTGGAATGGGTGAGCCGACGATGGTGGCTGTCTTGTGTGCGCTATGGAGAAAAGCGGAGAGCAAGCTAGCCGTCTTCCGTCGCGCGCGATACATCGGCGGGAGTGGATGAAATGGGGGAGGGATCTAGGATTCTGTGAACCTGTGATTGCGAAACATGTTTATTCGTCTTGTTTGACGCATTGTATACCGTGACTTTTTCTTAGATACGTAGATTTATTGGAGACCTATACGAATATTTAAATATCTTGTTGCGAGGTTTCGTGTATACGTGCAGTGAACTTTTTTTCCAGCGACACTTTCTTGCCCTTCATCAAGCTCTATCTACGCATTTGTGCATCCCATTGTATCTTCGCATTTGTAATGTACCAGGGCGAGTCAAATGAAAGTGAGCCTACCCACCCCGCGCAATAATAGGTCGGTTCATTATCTGCGAGGCATATGCGTAGAAGAGAGGGATGTCTCATTCACAAAAGTGACACGCAGGTGTGAGGATAAAAGTTCTGTAATGCTCTCATACACTGGGTTGAACATGGTTGCATGGCATAATGGGAACTCCAAAAGTTGAACAGCGTGGTGCCGTGAAGTTTTTGACTGCGCAAGGTATTTTCCAAGAAATTAGCCGCCGTGTGGCTGCCCTGTGCTTTGAACGTCGCATTTCATTGGCCACTGCGAAGCTTTGGAGCACACGGTTCAAAGAAGGACGTGAAAATTGCAAAGACGTTCCAAAACGGGGCTAAGTTCCATCGTGAAATCACCCTTTACAAAATTGCAAAGGTTGATGAGCTGATGAGACAAGAACGGAGGATAAGCATCGATGAACTGGCAGAGCGTGTGAACATCCGTCAAGGTTCGGTTCACGGCATAATTCATGAACATCTCGGTTATCCGCTCTTGTGTGCGAAATGGATGCCCAACATTTTGAACCACCACCAGAAGACGGAGAGGTTCGGCGCTGCTTTGACTCATCTGATCCGGTATCACAATGATGGTGGCGACTTCTTGTCTGCAATTGTGATCCGGGACGAACCATGGTGTCACTATCACGAGCCTGAAACACGACGGGAAAGCTTACAGTGGAAAAATTCGAATTCACCACGCCCAAAGAAAGCAAAGGCCGTCATTTCTGCCGGGAAGGTGTTGACTTTTTTTTCGATCGTCAGGGAACATTATGGATAGAATGTGCTAAATCTTGAGAGACTTGGAAAATTGACGAATGGGGTCATCTTGTTCCACGAGAATACCCGTATCCACATCGCTGATGTGTTTAATACAAAACTGGCAAAGTTCAAGTGGGAAACGCTGCAACATTCGCCGTACAGCTCAAACCTGTCGCTTTGCGACTTCCACATTTTGGGGCAACCGAAAAAAACAGCTCAAGGGAACCAGATTCGTGTCGGACGATAACGTGAAAGAGTCAGTTGCAGACTTTTTAAAGCAGCCACCCAAGGAATTTGATGAGACCGGAATCACGCGACTCCTTAGCCAATGGGACAAATGTCTAAATTCTCATGGAAGCTACTTTTAAATAAAGTACCCCGTTTGTCATATATTCGCATTCGCTCACTTTCATTTGACTCACCCTCGTATATTCTGCAGAACTCCTGCTTTTTATACGTGCTCTCTGTTGCAACTGTGATTTCGGTGAAAGTACTCACAATACACGGCCAGTGACAGCTGCTCCTACGTAATACATTCGAATGAATGCAAACGTCATCGAGATTTTTCACTGGCCGTTGCCTACGTACATGAACGTAAACACGGTTCTTGAATGACAAAGTTTAACAGATTTGTCCTCAACTTGTTGATTTTATGGCCTTTACATTTTTCATATCAGCGGCATGCACTGCTTTGCTGGTTTCAAACTGGAATAGTTCTAAAGTTCGTGTGCTGTTTTCTTTACTTAATAAATAGAAAAACAAATGGAAGCATTAATATCAGTTATTTTGGGCACGATTGTTGGCACATACGAGTATAGTTTTTTTTATGAAAAATGACATATTCTGCTTATTTTGACAGTGCGTAGCCTTCTGGAATTCGTTTGCAGCACCATCGGCAATGGCAATGCAATTATTACTCATGTATTTGATCCCTCGACAAATTATTTAAGAGGAATGTTTAGCTCGGGCACAACTCCGACGCGGCCTATTCAAATACATGTAAAACAGAGAAAAGCTTTTCGTGGATAACCTCTAGATCGCTTTGAATGAAATTTGTTGCATTTGAGAGAGAAAGTTAAATTCTACTCTCTGTTGGAAGTGGAATTTCGATTTAAGGCCTGAATTTCGCTTAAAGTATTTCGGAAAATTCGAAAGTTTGGAAAGAATTGAAGCACGATGTTTACAATCTGATAGCTCTGCATCAAAAACAGATATCCCGGTTCTGTCAATGGCATCTATTATAACAGTCAAAGCGGACAAATTGGGTATGTCAATTTGTATCTTACGTGAATTGGTTACGATGTGTACAAGGGTTCTGCAAAAGCCGTACTTCAATAATACTATTTTCTTAGATTCATGTATAACATATCAAGTTTGTCCGCTGCAGATGTGCTATTAGTAGAA